>NC_037647.1:3715007-4046047 GCF_003254395.2 Apis mellifera
CAGGACTGAAAAAAGCAAGGTATAAGCCCGAAAAAAAATCACAGGAAGAAATGATTCATCCACGATTTCCTTCAAGACCAACCTACTTCGAATCCTTCAAAATTTCCTAAAAAAAAAAAAGAAGAAAGAAAGAAAGAAAGAAAGAAGGAAATCTATATATTCCACGTAAATCACTCGCACATCTTTGTATCCCCCGTATTAAGCTCGAATAGCTAAAGAAAAAAGGAAGGTATAATCTGAAAGAACAGGAAGGAACAATTCGTACGCTCGCACCGTCTCGATATCCGGCCAGTTAGAATCGTGTTCGCCCCGGGCGTCCGGGCAAATCGTCCGAGATAAATGTCCAGATTTCCCGGCGACACGTCGTCTAGCATCAATCCAGTCCTTTCTCCCTCCTCAACTCACCCTCCTCTTGCACACGTATGTATATATGTATATATATATAAAGAAGGAAACGGAGAGGAAACCGGTGGTGGAAGCGTCTAATCGTTTTACAGAAACGAACGATCGTGGAGGCCGGTTGCGCGTAGCCAGGCCAAGGAAAGTACGTGAACCTTGCGAAATTTTCGTTTACACAGCCGCCCGTATATCAAAAGTTTAATTGAATTTTCGGCCGAGGCCTTGGCCCGGGGAGATTAGGATCGTGGCCGGCCTCTTTCCCCCTCCCCCCTGCCTCGTGTCTCTTTCCACCTACGACGACCCTGGCCGTCTTCCTGATACCTCACGTCCTCTTTATCTGTGTATTACTACCGTCTTTACGCGATTATTATTCTAGCTGCCCCTTCCACCTTTGATTATCATGCGAGATGGAGGAGGAAGCGTCTTCAATTTGATTCCACGAAAGATTTTCTTTTTTTTAGGTGGGTTGAGATTTGGTAATTAATAAGTTTTAAGTAGTTTTAGTTAATTCTGTATTTTTGTATTTTTAAGAAAGACGCGACGAAGATACGAAGAATCGGTTTTTCTTTTTATTCTGAAATTTTTCTAAGGATATTGAACATTATCTGTTAGAAAGGAAGGGAAGAGGATATATTTTTTAAACGAGAAATAAAAATTTGAAGATTCGGATTTCTTTGAGGAAGGAAATTCCAGGTGGAACGATATAGGTGTATATAAATTACTTTTTGGTCGAGATACGTTGAATTGTTTCGTAAGTAAAAATGATTATATTTAGAAAGATTGGTTGTTTAGGGATTTTGATATTGTTATCGTTTGCTCTAGATTTTTGAAAGGAAAATATGGACGTGATATGTTTGATTTATGGGGGATACTCGTCTTGTTATTAGTGGTCAGGCGTATTTTCTTCTAAGTTCTTCGGAGAGTTTCAAAGGAAATGAATGCCCAGGTATATATATAAATCTACCATACGTTATAATTCTTTTTTATTTCTTCGATGAGCTAGAAAATTTACTTACTTTGAAGGGTATTATAGAATCTCGAATGTAACGCAAAAAATATATCGTAAAAAATAAATTATTTCACACACAGCAAATCGAAGAAATGATAGAATAAATTCGTATTTAAAATTCGTAAAAATTTGTCAAGGAAAAAGAATCTTTCGTATATACAATCTTAAAATTAAAATTATATTTCTTTCTGTATCATTCGATACACAATTTTATCGAACCATTTCCACAAATCAACGAGTTCGTGCAATGCATCCTGATAACGCACGACCTTCTTCTTGACAGAATACGAATAGATATTTGCATAATTACACGTTTTATTGTACCCTTTTGGTCATGAGGGTAAGATCGAATTTATCTCATTGGCCCTCACCTGTCCTGCACGATGCGGGCCGGGACAACTGACCACCTGTACAGTCCCAACAACAAAGAAAAAAAAGGAACGACCTAGAATGCCCGTTATTAATGAGAGACTCCACATTAACAGTTTAATAATTGACGATGGTAATGTACTTCGCATTTCCACTCATAAATTAAGATCGTTAACATGTATACTGCATTAAGTGCATTAAATTTCGCTCGAAATCTTTCTTTTTTCCAAAAAAGAAAAAAGAAGAGAAATTTATATAAATTACAAGTAGTTTATTTTTTTCAAATTTTCAATCCCCATTCGTAAATTAAAAATTTACAATCTTATTCTAAATTTCAAATTTCGTATCATTTTTAATTCTAATTATTAAATTTCGTATCATTTTTAATTCTAATTATTAAATTTCAAGCTGAAAATTATCAAATTTCCAGGATTAAATTAAATAATTTAATGTTGTAATAAAAAAAAAAAGAAAAGAAATTTATATAAATTACAAATAGTTTATTTTTTTCAAATTTTCAATCCCCATTCGTAAATTAAAAATTTGCAATCTTCTAAATTTCTAAATGTTTTAAATTTCTTGTTCTAAATTTCAAATTTCATATTACTTCTAATAATTATTACTTCTAATAATTAAATTTCAAGCTGGAATATCAAATTTCCAGGATCAAATTAAATAACTTAATGTTGTAATGAAAAAAAAAAGAAAAGAAATTTATATAAATTAGAAGTAGTTTATTTTTTTCAAATTTTCAATTCCCATTCGTAAATTAAAAATTTGCAATCTTCTATTCTAAATTTCAAGTTTCATATCATTTCTAATTCTAATTATTAAATTTCAATGATTAAATTTGAAAATTATCAAATTTCCAGGATTAAATTAAATATTATTAAAATAAATTTCAATGATGAAAATTATCAAATTTCCAGGATTAAATTAAATAATTTAATATTGTAATGAAAAAAAAAAGAAAAGAAATTTATATAAATTACAAGTAGTTTATTTTTTTCAAATTTTCAATTTGTAAATTAAAAATTTGCAATCTTCTGTTCTAAATTTCAAATTTCGTATCATTTCTAATAATTAAATTTCAAGCTGGAATATCAAATTAAATAATTTAATGTTGTGATGAAAATTTAAAAGGTATTTGTCGTATTTGCAGCCACCTTTAGCGACTCTCACGTCCCAAAATTCGTCACCTAAAATCGACACAAATCAAGTAGACATCATTCATTCTCTGGACGGTTAGTTTCACAAAACGCTTTACACCCTGTACCGGTCCGGAAATTTTAACGAGATCTCGAAAGCGGCCCTCTCTGGTTAAACAAAGGTTGGACACGTTGTCAGAAAAGGATCTGCGGAGGTAACATTCTTGCGGCTGGTGCGAGCCGCATCTCGAAGATCGAGGTTGCGTTCTCGTCGTTCAAAAACGACGATCCCGCAGGTCGTAGCAGCCGCGCGAAACAATAGAAAAGCCATAACTTTCTCCGCACGGCCATAGTCGTTACATCCTGTGTTTGGAGTGGCCGCGAGACGCGGAAAAATCGCCCGTATCTTGTCCTGTTTTATTCTCAAAAAAAAAAAAAAGAAGAAGAAGAAAAAAAAGAAGAAAAAAAAAAGAAAGAAAAGGAAAAAATTAAATTAAATTAACGCAATTAGAATTTTACTTTTAAATTATAATTTCTTTCTTGACTGTAATTTGAAATATTAAAAGTTTTATAATTAAATTTTAATAATATATTTATGCGTTTATAAAGAAAAATGAATGAAATGAAGTTTGTGTGAAAAAGGAGAGAAAGAAAGAAAGAAAATGTTGTTTGAAAGCTATTCGAAGATGGAGTGGAAGGGAAAATTTAAAAAATTTGAATTGATATTAGCTATGAATTCGTAAAATGTTCATAGCCGACTAATTATAAATTATGGTTTCAAATTACATCCTTCCCACTAACAATAAGACACGTCTTCATAACTTCGAAAGATATATTGAGCATTTCATAATAATAAATGCGCATCGCTAATTCATGAAAAGCATCGGTAGATAGACTGACCTTTAGTACCATTATACATTGACTCTTCTGCCTGTCAATTATTCAATATTATACGATTATAAAATTATTTATACAAGACCATTAATTGCGCGCAACGATTCAATAGTTCTCTATCTTTTTATACCTCGAATGATACGATTCAACGAATTTCGAATTCGAGAAGAAACGATTCGTTTCGGGAAATTTGATTGCAAATATTTCTAATAGGATAAACAAGTTTCTAAAATTAAAGAAAGAAAAAAAAAAAAAGAAGGGAGAAAAATCGATAAACGAAACGAAAAGAAATGAAAAGACACCGCTCATTCTCAATTTAGAAGAAGAACGTGGGGAGGCTAAAATTTCGGGTAGGCGCACCGTTACATCTCGTCTAATCAGAAAATTGAATCGTCTTCTCGTCGTCTCGCCTCTTCCTCCTCCCCTCTCTCCTCAACTCTTTCTTCTCTCTGTTCTCTTTTTCCACCGATTCCATCGTTCCTCCTCTCTCGTCCTCTTTTTTTTTTTTATTCTCTTCCCTTTTATTCTGTTCCGATGTCGGACTGTACGACCCGCATGCCGTTTACGAGACGAGAGGCCGAATAGATGGCCGGAACGCGCGCGTCCGCTCCTCTCCGCCCGTCCCGCTTGCGAGGAGGCCGCAATGGGGACACATGTCAAAACAATTGGCACACAGGTGTATCGAATTTACCGAAGAAAACGGCGGAGGACGGTCGAAAGAATCGTGGTGTTGCGTCATCGGGGCCCCTCCTTGGGCTCGATCTTCTTCAACCGGCCGATCGACGAGTCGCGACGGCTGTTGCAGTCCAAGCTTTTTGTTTCCTGGGATGGAGAAGAATTCGTGTTGATGATGGATCGCCTTGTGGCTGGTACGAGAGGGAATGAAAGCTGGTAACATATATGCCATTGTCTATGAGCCTCTGGATTTATGGAATACATTCGTATTCGCACGATCGAGTGATGCTTAGTCGAACGTTAAGGAGAAAATGTTAAAATTTTCGAATTACTATACATATAATTATATATATGTATATTTTGTTCGATTGGATTCAGAGTTAAGATTTAAAAGAAATGCAACAATTTAAAGGAAGGAGATAATCCATCGATTCGAACGAAATTTATAAATAAATTAATCGATCGCAATTTTGTTTAATCTTTTCAAGAATTGAAACCAACCATTCTACAAATAGAACGATACTTTATAAAATAAATATTCTTATTGTCTCCCTTCTTTGATAAAAGAAATTAATAATAATAACAACGATACTTCAAGTTAAACTAAATTCTTATTCTGAAAAAAAGAAATCTGACGAAATAAACGAGGATAAAATCTTCTTCAAGTTCATCGATTTGCATTCGTATGGAGGTGATTGAATGGCGGCCGATTCGCGTCTCCCTGCTGGTAGCGTACCACAGCTTCGACCGGCTCCTTTCGAGCATCATCGATGTCGAAAGTTACGATTATCGTTTCCGCGCCGGGTACACGCGCGCACGTAGGAAGACGTTACCATTGCGATCGAGAAACACACGGGGGAGTCGGATTCTCCTCGTTCGAATCCTCGGGAGAAACGAAGATCAGACGTTAACCATTATTTGGAGAGACGAGGAGGATCGAAAAACGGGAAGAAGAAGATGCAACAGGGATGTAGGAAGAGAAAACGAAGGGGAAGAGTGAAGATGAGATCAGGAAATTTTCGAAATTTTTATATAAAATAACCGGCGGATATTTTTTCGAGAAGAATCGATATTTTTCAATTCCTTTTCTCTCCATCTTTTTGCTAGTATATACAGTTTCGATTTCAAATTTCAATTATTCGAGATAAATAGGTAATTTTACATTCTTTAAAGGTAATTCTAATTTAAATATTCTATAATTGATAATTAGCATAACGTAATAAAAAGTTGTAACAATTGCCTCACCAATTAGCAATAAAATTCTTGCCCGGCGTGCAATTATAATACTTGCAAGAGAAAAACGAGGATTTTCTTTAAATAATTATTCCTCTCTTACGGAGTAATACTACGGTACATTCTATCGTATGCAACAGGAATTGCGTCTCGATATACTCTCCTCTCTTTTCGTCTTCTCCATTTTCGACAAGAGAACAACGAGACACGCGTTCGTACGGCGCGTGTTGGTGGTCGCGGGGAAAGGACGAGAGAGCGGGCCAAAGCGGAGGAGAGAATACGTGGGGATGGGGGGGAAGGGGGTTGGAGGAGGTGACGGTGTGCGACGGCGAGGGAGAGGGACGCGGCGGTGGGACGAGGGGGAGAAAAATGACAATCATCGTCATTTTAATAATATGCAAAGGTATAGTCGACTTCCACGCCGGGCAAGTGTGGCCACAATGGCGTTATATAATGACAAAGACACGCCGGGTCGGCTGGGTACCTTTCGCTCGACAAAAGGCGCGGCGTTAGGGTCATCCTACCGGACCGGAACATGTTTTGTCCGGCGCGGACAAATGTCACCGATAATGTCTTGGAGGAGTCTGGCGGGGAGCGTGGAGGAGTCAAAATAACTGTTGGAACGGAAAATATTGTCGGCGGTTTGGAACCGCGGAAAAAAACCGCTTTGTCGTCGGTGAGACAGAGAAATATAATATATTTGATGGATGGATTTGATAAGTGTAGATATTATTGGTGGATATTATTAATTGGAAGAAAATTCTAGATATAATAATATTCTGAAAAATAACGAAGATAATTTCAGAGAATTATATTATTAAAATTTGTGATATTATTTATTGTAAATCGAAATCCCTTGACGAATTTTGCATTTCCTTTGTCAAGAAGATAGAAGAGGGACACAAAGAAGATTTCATTCTGATGATAATACTCAAATCTAATGCATACAGATTTCAACGTGTAAATAATTTTTTGCATCTATTACATCGATCCAATACTATACAATAATCCACAGATCCAGAAATCCTTCGTACTTCTTTCTTTTCTGAATTATTAAAAAAGAAGTTACAACAATCACAATCATCGAAGACGTCACACTTACGTGCCACAGATTCACACCCACCAAGCAAGGAATGCAGAGACAGTAACTAGGAACGCCTAGCTTCTCCACATACGTTATTTCAAGTTTATTTGTTAGCTGTTTGAAAATCGTTCCTTCGTTATTCTGGTCATCTCTGCACGTCCAAGCCTCTCGATGTCTTGAAAATGGCGTTCGTTGATTCCTTGATCATCCTTCTCCAAAGGCGAGACATTATTGGGAATATCTGGACTCTGGTGTTCGATCTGGGCACGATCGAAACCGCGAGAAGAGGCTACGTTCCGGGGTAACGTACGAGGTGATCTTTCACGATCGATCTTCACGAATACACACACGTATGTGTATACCGGGGCAACACGGTGTGCCCCCGTCGACACGGTGCGCCTCTCTCTCTCTCTCTCTCTTCCTATTGAGCCTTGTGTACGCTCTGATATTCAAATCGCGGCTAAGCCTGCTCTTAACGGTACGAGATCGAGCGACGTAGATGTTCTAAAATCATGTGTGGAGATAAAAATTTGTCCGAAGATTCGATAGATTGGAGGTGGATGTTTGGAGGTCAGATTGGAATAGTGGAGGAGGAGAATTTGAATTAGATTTTGGGGATGGTGATTGAAATTTTTGGAGACTTAGAGGAGGATATTATTTGAAATTGTGAGGAATCTTTCAATATCTGTGAAGTGTATGAAGATAATCAATATTGGATCATAATTATCAAGAGTGGAGACTGATCATAAAGACTTGAGATGGCGGAGGAAATAATTTCAATAATTTTAAAGTAATTTGAAAGCAAGATATAAGGAAATATAAGAAGATTTTTGGAAAAACTTGATCCTGATATAAGAGAGATATAATTATTTTATTTCGTACAGATGTAAAATATGTTAGAAATCACGAGATGAATGAATAATTGAAATTTATCGAAGAAAACTATTTGCGAACAGCCCGTATTTCAGAGATTGTATTAAAATGAGCCAGGTTTAAAGTACTTACGTAGTTAAAATGCTTCGAACTGACCTATTGCAAAAGCTGGCCATTAAGTTGTACCTATTGCGAAAGCTGTTCGATATGTGACTGTTGCGGAAGCCACGCGGTACCGTTTGTTTTTTTTCACAATACGCGATTAAAATTCCAACGCGAGGTGGTGTTAGGTGGCCGTCAACTTTCTAAAGATTGTATTAAATCTCAGATTTAAAGATTTCCAAGCCGATCCCTCCGTAACAGCTCCACATTGTCATCCTGTCCCAATGTGTTGCGATTAAAATTTCTGTGACACACTTATTTTGTAACTGTTAATAATTCGGACGGATTGTATTAAAATGAGACGAATAATTTGTAATTCATCACAATGATCCACCCTGAAAATCGAACAATATTATCTCTCTTCGATTTTAATTTGAAGAAAGATTCTCCTTAAAATCTCGAGAAATTGGATCTTCTCTTCCCTCTCTTTTCGAGATCAATTTTCGTGTTTCGCAAAATCTCTATATCTCCGATCTTTGAGGCATGCAGCGAGGGTGGAAGAAAAGAAGAAAGAGAAAAGAAGGCAGAAAGGAAACAGAACGGTCTCGAAGCGAGAAATGTCGGTCAGCCGGGGCGCGACGCGTCTCTTTGGTGAGGAGGCCGGTTAAAAATTCGGACAATACTTCCTCGTGCGTCGGCCCCCATTTAAATGTATGTATTCATACGCTCTGGTGTATTGCTTTGACGAGAGGTGTGGTCAAAATTATTCAAACTGACCCGGACTCTTTTTTTTCCTTTCTTTCAGGTCTGGGACACTTTCTAGCGGAGCGGTGTGCGCGCTGCACCCACCTACACTTCTTCCTCACCCTCCCCTGCCCCCTCCACTGCCCCCTATCCATCGGGTGGTTTCGCCATCCTCGTCTCCTCGATCACCTCTCCTTCTTTCCGCCGGTGCTCTTCCTTCTCTCTCTCTCTCTCTACACGTCGCTTTTTGCTGCGCTGTCTCCGCTTCGTTCTCTCCTAGCCATTGTCCCGTCACGCGGTGTCGAATTCGAGATTGCGACGCTTTTTCGATCATTTTCGCGGCCGATCATCTCACGACTTTGTGATGGAATATCGATTCGAGGCACATTGTGATATTTGAGAGGTGAGATAAGAGAGAAGGTGAAATAATCGTTCTTCTCTCATTGTTCCAGATAACAAGTTTGTTTTTAAATTATTATTTTCGAGTCATTTGAATAAGTTGCTTGGATAATTCCTGAAATGAAAATTTATTAAATATTCTCTACCTCGTTCCTTTTGCAATAAAGATAGTAGAAGATCCGATGATGATTAGTAAGAGTAGTATTCGATTCATAAATGATAAATAATTTCAGGGAAGAAGAAATTATGCATCGAATCTGATATGAATTCGAGACGAATCTAAGATGAGCGAAACGTTTGGATGGAAGGGATTGGTCGAGCATGGAAGGAAATTTCCAACCACATATCATGAATGGACACGGCCCAAGCTGGCCTCACGATGCCACGGCATGCTCCTGCCCCGGACGACTATGACATATGGGCAGCGCAAAAACCACCAATGCTGATCGATTGGCCACGCTAACCAACCCCTAGCGTTTCCATCTTTTTCCAACGCGAGCCTCTCCTCTTCCCTCCCACAGGCCAGGGTAAACACGATGCTATTTACCGCGAGGTTTCTTTCTTTAAGCGCCGCCAAGGAAGCTTTGACAAGAGGCGGTGGATATTGGAATGTCTCGAGAATTTTTTCACAGGCCGATCGTGATCGAAGCATTTTCGAGCATCTTCTCGTTTCAAAATCGTGTACGAGTAAGTGAGAAGAGATAATTGTTCGAGTAAGTGAGAATTAATGGAGGATGTAATTAATAATTGATTATTGTTTCCACAAATTATTTTGTTCAAGGGGAAAGTAATTGGAGATTAATAAAGAATAAATCAACATTGAATAGGTAGGTGCATTTTATATATTTATTTAAAGTGTAAATATTTTTATATCTTTTTATCTGCAGGTATAACTTGGCAAACTTTCTCTATTTGCATCCTCATCTTCTTCTCAATGCAATAATAACACTTCGTTTCTATTATTATTATTATTATGATTGCATATCGAAGTTTATTTCACTCGGGGACAATTATACTTTTCGAATATTTAATTTCTAAATTACACGTGCGCGGTAATTAATTCGGATATAAGAGCCGGATGACTGTTCGAAATCAACTTCGTTCGCCGGCAAACGAAAGGAAACAAAACCAACAAAACTCGTCGCAAACCAATCCCCTCCCCCTTGGAAACTACATAAAATCATCATACAATCGTTTAAAACAATTCCAAAACAAATTTCACAATCGTCTCATCAGCATACACCTCCCACCCGCCTCCAAACCCGACTCTCCAACTCAACACCGATCCGTCCGTGTGATCGTCGGTGTGCATCGTGAGATTGGCAACGGTTAGGAGGAAGGCGCGTACCCTGAAATTTACAACCGATCAGTCGATTAACGCCGATTCCCGGCTTCCAATTACTACTCATCACGAACGCTATTCAATTAACCATAGAAATTTCATCGGTGGAAGATAGAAGAATACGCGTAAAGAAGCCGCGTTCCTTCGGATATATCGAACAAACATGTTGCGAAACTCTTGAAAAAAATAGAAATTTCTCGAAATTCCGTGTAATTTTATAATTTCATCAAAATTATAATTTCCAACATCTCTTCTGTTCCAGAAAACTTCCACAAACTTTCGATCAATAAAAACATGCTCGTGCAAATGGATTCTAATTATACGTATATATATAAAAAAGAAATCAAATTCAAAGATCAAGTAATCTTCTCGTCAAAGCATAATCTTTGCTAGAAACATTTTCTTCCTCGAAAGAAGATAGAATATTTCTAACCCAAGGAGAAGAAGGATCCTCGAATCGGGCCAGGACGAAGTCCGTCCCTCGAAAGCAGCGACGCCACGGTTCGATCGATCGGCAATCGCGTCCGATATATCGAGTCCTACAAACGACGTCTATAAAAGGTCCCCCCTTTTCCATCCGTCACAGCCCCCCTCCCCTCCCCCCTCCTCTCGTTGCTCTTTCCCTGGATATCTGTTCACCGTTGAGCGCGCGGGCCTCTTAGGCCGCATTCGCACGATCCTCGATGCCGGGCCACCTTCGCCACGACCTCCTCTCCCTTCCCTCTCTTCTCTTCTCTTCTCTTCTCGGTGCAGCTACGGTGAAGGTTTCGCCTCTGTGTCGTAGGTGGTCGGCCACGATGCATCGAATCGTTGTTGGGTCGGGGAACGGATATATGTGCGGCGCATACGACGAGGAGATCGCTGGACGACGGTCACTACTCATCGCCGGGAGCCGAAAGTTCATCGGTACGGTTAACCGGCACGGCACGGTACTGCTAGGCACGCTCTGCCAGTCCTCCTATCATTTCCCCTCCTCTCGTGTTCCGATCTTCGAAACCGTGATTTGATTCTCCTTATTATCTTCCCTCCTCGAACCAATTGCTTGCCAATTAAATTCCTGTTAATTTTTAGGACTTAATTACGGATCTTTTGCTCGTTCATCCCTTCTTCTTTTTCTTTTTTTACGTTATTGAGATGGTTACCGTGTTGAGTATTGCGTGTTGTTTAGAATATTTGATAGTAGAAGGATGATTAATTATTGGAGTAGTGTTAGAGGAATAATGCAGGAAGAGAGAAGTTTCGGTTAACTTGTCGCGATTATGGACAACGGTTATCGTCAATTAAATTACGTGTATCTTGTTACATATAGATCTTCAAACAACGCAATCTGTACGCTTAAATCTTGGATAAACACGGCTTGACGTAGCTCGGTTATATTTTTATCGCGAAACGAGAAATCGTGACGATAGTTACGCGATATCGCGCAAACTAATTCACATATTCACATATTGCATCCGCTCAATGGCAAGAGCTTGCCGTAATTACGATTCGCCTTGAGAACCTGTTTCGACCAATCTTTTCTAACCTGGTAAATTCCTCAAACGCGTGTAAATTCCGGGCTAATTACGTTTAATTTCTCGAACGACGCATCGAGTTTGTTTTAATCTTAAAGAAAAAGAAAAAGAAAGAATCATTCGATCGTACAAATTGGAGCACTTTGAGAGAAAAGAAATCAAGGATGAGGAGGAGGGAAAATTTAAAATTAATTTCCCCGAGAATGCATCATTATTACCCTTACGATTTCCTCGAGTCACGAGCCTTTTCTAAAAAAGAAAAATCAGAAGCATTATCATATCACAAACCCAATCTCCTCGATACCCGTAACTCGTAACTCTCTCTCTCTCTCTCTTTCTCCTCTTCTTCCACCGATCCTCGTGAGCCACTGTTCTCCTCTTATCCCCCCGTCTTTAGAGGAGCCGACCAGCTCAGCTAGGTGACTCTTTGACTCCTGAGCGGCCAACTGTATAGGTCGGCCGAGTTCTAGTTTTAAAGGACATGCACGTAAGTACATCCACACGGTTTAGAGTGTACGAGCACGATATACACGTCTCTGCGCCCCGTGAGCTAAGTGGCACGAGGATATTTGTAGGTGAAAACACGTTCCTGGTTCAGAGGCAGTTTAACCCCTTCGCGGCCGCTCGTCCCTCTCGACGTCACCTCGAAGCGGGATCGAGCGTGCGTGGGACGTTCATGGAAGCCATGGATCCGAAATATTCGCTGTACGCTCGAAAATGACTTACGACTGACTGACAGACCCTTTGTTTCGAACCGTTCGAATGGTAGGTGTGAATGGGCGAATTGTAACTGAACGACTTCTGATACACGATTTCTTCCATGCTCTCGCTTTGTACCTTTTTCGAGGATCGAAATTATTGCTCTGCGTTTCTGATCGTTTGTGCCGAGCATTGGAATTCCGGATTGATTTTTAAATATATATCCGAGTGTCTCTTCTTTCCTTTTTCTTTTTTTATAATTTTTATAAATTTATAAGAAGAAAAATTTGTATTATTGGTTAATTGAATATTTTTATATCAGAAGCTACACGAAATATTTGTAATATCGTATCGTGATCAATTGGAGTAATGTTTGTGGTAAACAGTTGTCGATACGATTAAATCAGTCTAATTAGATGTAGATACTCTATTGATTACTCTTCGTTTGTTTAAACTGTTTGTCGAAATTATCGTAAATTTTGGAAGAAGGAAAGGACGGGAGAAGCAAATATTTCACAGGGATTCGATACGATACGTTCGTGATAGCAAAAGCGGGTCAATTAAACCCGCCACGATTTGCCGACGGGCTCGTCAATTAGCCACGTGTGTGACCACGAGTCGCATCGAGCAAATTTCCCATTCGAGCAACATTTAATAAGGAGAGGCATCACGTGAAAGCAACGGTCTCTCGTTCGCGAGGCATTAGTCAATTAAATCTAACCGATGGACTGATTAGCTGGCGGAATAGACCACGGGGGTCATTACTGCCGTGCGATCTGGCAGAAGCCAAAAGTTCATGCCACGGCGCTAAGCGAGATTCCACTCACACGTGACTGCATACTATCGTATACAAATCTTCTACAGATACTTGGCAAGATCTATTCGAAATTTCATTTACCTTTATCTCTTTATTATTTCCTCCGTGTTATTGGAATTCTTTTATCGAATAATTTTCAAAAGATGTATCGTACTTGACAAAATTTGTATTCCAATTAAAAATATCCTCGACAATTATATACTAATTAATTAATGTTATTAATACGTATACTTTCTTTTTCAGGTCTCCTCGCTCTTTCCTTTTCGATTCTTTTCCTACGTGTGCAGAGAGCCGGTGGCTCTTCTCCTCTCGGCGACGTCGTCGCAGAGGCCGACCGAGTTCGAGTTTTAAAAGACGGGCGACACAACACACGAGAATCGTGAGTCGAGCCACGGCACCGCGAGTTCTCCACAGCTCCCCGATATATAGGGCAACCGTAGAGTCTCACGGTTTCTGCGAGCTATTCATCTGCATACCCTCCCTCCCGCGCCTCCTTGCACACGCTTTTTCTCCGCTCTCCTTCCTATTCCCGACCGCCAACCCTATCTCACCGTGAAATTTATCGGATTAATTGTTAGCGAGACACGCGTCACGCTCCTCGTTTCTTCTTTCTCTCTCTCTTTTTTATTTTCTTTCTTTCTTTTTTAGTACCGGTTGCCCTCTTGACGGCACCAGAGAAGAGAGAAACGCGAGTTTTGAGAGAAGGACTTTGGAAGGTTTGATGAGGTTTGCTTCGTTCCTTTTTTCCTTTCTTTTTTTGAAGGAGGAGTAGAAATTTAAGGTCGATTATTAAGAGAGTATAGATATGTTCTTTCTTTCGAAAATAATTAATACAATTGCACGAGTAATAGGAATGATATTCTACGGGCTGGTTGTAGATAGAAGAATTTAAATCTTAATCTTCTTAAAATGAGCACCTTCCTTCGAAAAGATAAAGCCAATTCCATTGATTTCGAAAATTAACGGAGAATTTTCCGCAACCCCCACGCGAGCCAAGCCATCCCACGAGGAGCAAAATCCAACGTTGGGAGAAGGCATTGAAAGGATAAGAAAAACGGTTACTCTTCCCTCCCGTCCGACGAGGAGTAATTCGCAATCGGCGAATATCCCCGGCTAAAGAGAGAGCCGCGAGGCAGAATTCGTCGTCGGCGGTGCAGAGATGAAGGAGGGTCGCGGCAGAGTAGGAAGCCTCGGCTGAATAATAGAAGTAGGAAGCGAAAACCGTCCAACGCGGTGACGACAGTGGTGGCGGGAAAAATCGGCAAAGCGCATTACACGAAATCACAATGTTTAATGAAAATTGCGGATGGCGGAGCGCGTTACACGAGGCTGATCCCGGTTGCACGGTCGACGGCCGTGCATTGGATCCGGCCGTGTCGCCGCCTCGTGTAGCCACGGTTGCCGGCCGAATCGTGACGCGGCGAAGCGGTATTCAGATTGCACTCTTAGCGGTTTTGCCGATTTTTTCCCGCTGCGACAAAAGGGGAATTTCTGTAACCAGTGGTCAGGCGACGACGACCACTGAGTTTCAGCTTCGAAATGCGTATCATTGTTTGGATTGTTTTTGCAAATTGGGTAAATTGTTTCTTCGATGCAAATTCTTTCTTTTTATCGATCACTATTCCTGTAATGAGAAAGTTTAAAAAGATTCTTCAAAGTATTTACAGCTTGAAGCGGAAGTTTAGGTTTCTCAATTAGATTCGTTGGAATCTTTACATTCTTCCAAATTATATCTTCTTTTTATGATTGATTCTAAATCATACATCGGATATATTTCATTACCAGAAAAGAAAAGAGCAAATTAATCAACGGAAGGATAAAAGAAAAAATCGAAACACTTGGGACAAGAAACGGAGCAGGATGTTAATGAAAAAACAAGGAAAAGAAAGTAAATAAACAGGTGACAAGTGAAGGCAAATAATCGCAAGTGAGTCACGCATTCCCCACAACCGACAATGGCCATTCGACTTGGTGCCTATCTCCCTCGTCCTCTCCATCCATTTCCAAGGCGCATATCTCGGAACACAGGCATCCGAGTATCGACAATTGGCGTAATGTCGGTCATTTGTAACCCATCACCGAAACACGCTACCAATCTCCCACTCTCTCTTCATCTCATCTCTCTCTCTCTCAACGAATATTCGCTTCGAAATATTGGCAAAGAAAATCCGCGAACGCGGATGGATGGAAGGAGAGGCAACGTTCCGTTTAGTCCGGCT
The DNA here is from genome assembly GCF_003254395.2 of Apis mellifera. Lineage (NCBI taxonomy): Eukaryota > Metazoa > Arthropoda > Insecta > Hymenoptera > Apidae > Apis > Apis mellifera. The sequence continues at coordinate 3,730,528 of NC_037647.1, forward strand.
TCTGTTCCACTTGGCCGTAAAGGATCTTGTGCGAGCCGGGTACACTCACATATGAGAAGACCGATGCCTATCGAGAGATAGGCGCATCTTCACCGCCGAGTTTCGATCGTTACCGAAACGAGATCGTTATCGCCGACACGGATGCGCGATAGATCAACCCGCTCGCCGATTTCCTCGCCACGTTCAAGGATGAGGCTCGTAGCAAATTCAGCGCCGAATGTATTGCCTCGTACCAGCTTATCGCCGGTGATATCGTTTGCTCATTTTTCCCGCTTTTATCGCGACCTGATTACCCCTCGCCCGATCTATGGTTCCCCGCTTGGGTCTCCAAGGATTGGACGAACTCGAACTGCATTTCTTCTTTCTCTTCATTGAATTTTCTTCGTGTATTTGAGAGATTCTTCGTAAAAATATGTAAATCTGTCAAGTAAAAGTAACGTTATATTCTTAATCTCGGAGAAAGTGGACAATTTCATCTTCCAAATTTGAAGCCTTCGAGACCCTTAAAGATATTCGAGATATGCATCAATGTTCCAAAAATTTTACGAATTGGATTCTCGATTCGAGGAAATTTCCTGGAAAAAAAAAAGAAGAGAAAATTTGTGAAGCGCGTCCTCGGAGGAGGCGCAACGTCTAGACGCTTGGAGCGGACATATCTCGCGGAATTGCGACGGCGGATCGAAGAGGCAAGCATGGACTGGCTGGTGCCCGATCCCTGAGCGAAGTGAAAGTTAGATGTGTGGGCACGGGATGCGCACGAATTCATTTTTTCGGCCTCACCGTGCACTTTTTTTCCACCATGCACGCGGCATCAGTTCCCATGTATACCTTGCCGACCTAGCCTATATGGCCGGCTCGCGATATCTTCCCTCACGTACACATCCATATTAAAACGGAGATCGTGTGGCCACTCTCTCCCTCCCTCCCTCTCTCTCTCTCTCTCTCTCGTTCGACCGGTCTCCGCTTATCCACCTATGCGCGCACGGTAGATGAGAGTATCGACGCGTCTCCACTACTCTCTCGCGGGCGCATACCGCCTTCCATTCCTAGCGACGTAGAAGAGCAACTTGTACACAAGCGTGGCCTGCCTCTAGCCGTGACTTATCGGCTCTTATGCACCTTAGACGTGTCCCTAGGCCGAGGAGTATCGATTCCGGAGGAGCGACGCTACTCGTGAGATCCGCGCTTCCCCTCCTAACCTTTTAATCGGCAGGATGTGCTCGTTGGAAAGGGTCGTTTCGAAGGAAGGGTTATTAGAGGTGATTTTTGGACGATTTCGAATTTGTTTAGAGAAAACGTTTGTGTAACGATGATGAGGATATCTGGTTGCGATATGTTGGAACGTGTCGAGTTGGAGGATATTGAAAATTTGAGGGGTTTTTGAGAACTTGGAAGATTAAAAAATTCAGGAGGATGGTCGAAGAGGAGGGGAAGTTTGGGTTGGAGAGATATTTGAAGAGTATATTGAGCGGATCGTGATGTATTAGCGAGTGAAAGTTTGAGAGTATTGAAGATTCGGAGAGGAGATTTTAGAATCTTGAGAATTTGAGGAATTATAATTAAAGTAAGGAGGCTCGTGGATGAAGGAATTATTGGACGGGATTTTGGTACGATTGATACAATTTTGATACAGGAAGTCAAATTGGAATGGTTTCAGATATTTATACATTTGCAATTTTGAAAGATTATGCTCGAAGAGGTAATCAAAGAATGAAAATTTCAGAGGAACTTTTTACAATATCCATCTTTCTTAAAAGATCATCTTATCTCCTTTGGTCACTGTATCCATCGACAGTTTTATCGGCAGATTTACTCGAGTTTCTCCGAGGTACATACATGTTCGAACCGTGTTGCCCTAGTATATTCTAGGTGACGCGAAATCGTGGCTCGTTATCGAGCGTGCGATCGAGATCGCGAGCTGGAAATCTCGAGGACCGAAATTTCTTGCTCCAGATCGCCTCGTAGGATGTATACCAGGCGAATCCTGGTCAGAAGAATGCTGCACGACCTTTCTAATCGATGTAGGTAATCCGTCTTTTTCTCTTTCCCAGTGTATGCCCATTATATCTTCTCATCGAGCAGAATTTTTCGATTAATTCTTCTCCAATTCGCATAGAGATCCCTTTTTCTAGATCAAAATCAATACTGTTTCGTTCTTCCTTTTCCGTTCGCGTTTCCTTTCTTTCTTCATTGATATGAACAGAATTATCAGTCGAGTCCAGACGTTTAGGATGAATTTCGATGAAAATTGTTTGTTAGTTTTGATCGAGTATCAGTGATTTTTATTTTCTATAGGAAGAATCTTTTGTGTTGTCTAATAAGTGAAAGTGCGTTAGATGTTAGAAATTAAATTTGACGAGTGACAATTCGTGTTTTTTTTAGGACCGGTTTATGGCCACGACAGAAACATATATTTCTTTTTTTAAGATAGAATTATTCTTTTCATCTTATAAAAATTCGAACTCGAAAAAGATTTTTATTTGCAATAATACGGATAGAATTATCGATTAGGGAAAATTAGATTGAAATCTAAGGTCGAACTCGGCCTCGGCACCATTTCCATCGCATACCTGGTCGCGATACGATTATTGAAAAACGGAACGTGTAACAAGTTTTTTAAGACACGAATTCGTCGTACGTAATCAGAGTCGCGATACAAATTATGCGATCGCTGTATCCGTACTACTTGGTTTCTAACTCAACAGTTATCAGTTGCTTGCACTTAGTGGCTGTAACCGTTCGGGTATAGAATGGACTGGTGGCGACGCGAAATCGATGAACGCCGACAGGGACTCGTGGGATCGAGATCGCGTGAATCGAAATTTTCTATGCTGCTCCGGCAAACAAACTGACTTTTAGCTCGTATATTTCACACACTCATCGTTAAGATAAATCTAGCGGCGATTGCTTAAGCGCCGAGTGGATATATATTTTTTTTTTTTCTAAAAGAAAAATATATTGCAAAACATGAAACGAGGTGATATATGTGATATATATGAGAAAAAAGAGTATATTGAAACTTTTTATTCTCTTTTATATTACGATATAAATAATGTAGCAAAGATGAGACGAGATTATTTGATTTTTTGCAGACGTTATTAAAGCGTTATTATCAGGAAAAAGAGTATATATATATAAAATTTTATTTATTGTATCTTTTGAATTTTGAGAATTATTTATATCGGATAAATTGGATATTTCTAACGCTATAATAAATCTTAATTTCGCAATTCCATCTTAAATATGGACAAACTCGTTTCCCACATCGACCGACTTAAAACTATTCGTATTACACAAAGCCTTCGTAAACTCACCATTTCATTACTACAATGTCTCCATCCATCGGCTTTAATTTTTTTTTTCTTCTTTTTTTCTTCCTGGCCATAACTTCATTTACAACCTCTCATTTACTTTCTCGTGATCTCGAGACGCCAATCCGGTCTATTCGACGTCTATTTCCGGAAATAACGTTTTTTACGACATCCTTCTCCTTTAACCAACACACGTGTCATTCACCTCGGAGGTTGCAGCACCTCCGTGTATCAGGACAGATAAGCAGTTTTGGGACGCAACAACGCGCCATGAAAAGAGGTTATATTCCCCGGGAAAATCGAGATGTGTCGCGGCGTTCTTTCACGCGAGCCGGGATTGACGAAAACAATAATGTACAAGGGAGTGGGTGAGCGTATCGATCAGGGTGGCGAAACAATGGCTCCGGCTCGAAGGTAACAAATGATCGCCTCCTTATCTAGAGAAAGGATGAACAACGTCACGGTCAGCTTTCATCCGAAAAAATTGCCATTTTGGCATTATTTTTCGACGAATAGACATTTCGCCCATTTTCACGTTGTAATTTTTTTGCCCTGCCTCTTTTTCGCCGCTTTCTTTGTTCCGCCGAAGTGAAAAAAATAATTGAGAAATATCCAATTTATCAATTCTATCTTCACGTTTTAAAAGAATCCCTTACGAATAATGAAAGGAGACAGGAAAATTCTTCTTTTCGATTCGAAAGAATTAGACACACAATTAGAAATAGACACTCTCGTTTGTCGAAGCGACTGATTATCCATATCCCTCCCCTCCTCTCCCTTAACTATCAATTCCCTCGTACGTTCCTTCACTTCTCGACACAAACTACAATTCAACGTAAAGAAAAAGAAAAATGAAAAAAGAAAAAGAAAGAATTGATAGATAGCCTGTTATCATTTTTTCCATCGTGCCCTCTTCCCCGCTCAGTCTCGACATTTACCTTATTATCCCGCGAACCTTTCTCGGTTGCTCGTTATCACGGGCCCATTAAATTTTTCTACCCAAGGCTCGTCGAGGACGATTTCGCCGAATAATAAAGTACTCGTCCCGATCCCTCTCCCTCTCCCTCCGCCTCGTATCGAGAGAGCACGTAATACGTCGTCATAGGAAAAGGATCCTCTTGGTATCGCAGGAGCGCGTGCATGCGCGTATATACGAATAAGCGGCTCGATTCGAAGCCAATCAGCCCCCGTAATGGAGATCGATAGCCGTAAGTTGGTCCTCGCCGATACACGCGGCCCCCCCTCCTCCCTCCTGTTCGTATAATGCTCGGTTCGAGACGTGCCCCTCCCCCCTTCCTTCTTTTATTCCACTTTCTTTCCTGATTTTCCTCGTATAAATATATTTGGCGAGATGATAATTTGGCGGAGAGAAATTTTGGGGCCGAGTTTTTTTAGGAGGATTGGATTCAATCGGGTAATTTTTATCTTGAAAAATTGTATTTTGTAATTATTATTATTATGGAATTAGAGTTAAGTATTTTAAGCAGAATAAATAATAAAGATTCTAATAGAGTGGTTCGTGGAGTGTGATTTTCTTCGTATAAATAATTTGGCGGAGAGAAATTTTGGGGCCGAGTGTACGAATATTACGAGACGAGGAGACGAGGAGGTAATTTTTATTTTGAAAAAGTATTGTGTATTTTGTAAGTTTAAATAATAAAGATACGTTCTAATAGAGTGGTTCGTGAAGTGTACTATTCTTTTCAAGTTGTTTGGTAGATATTTTGACGTGAAGTTAGGGTTGGGGAAATTTTTTTGTCCCCAATAGGGTTGTGTATACGATGGTCTTTTTTTAATTCTTTCTTAATTCTTTTCATAATTGTATTACCGAGCGAGAGGGAGAGCAAGTGGAAATTGTAAATTTTTTTCTACGGAAAAATTTTACGTTGCACGTGTGTAGAGATGTCCCTATAATATCAGGAGGAGAGAAAGACGACCACGTTTCCTTGGCCGTCAACGCTTTCGCGTTATCGTTGAGCAAACTGAAACTGAAGAAACAGACGAATGGACGTTATGGAGATGAAATACTGGCACTGTCCACTGTGCCCCACCTGTGCCCTTATCTGTACAAACAGCTCGTATCCCGTCGGTTCTGGAGAGACACGCGGGTCACTTCACTGTTTCCCTTTCTTTCTTTTTTTTTTTTTTTTTTTTTCCGGTCTCATCGTGTGGCCAGCACACATTGGATCGAGTAATCGAACGGATACGAAAAATTCCAAATCTCTTTATTCTTTTTATATTATTATTACTATTATGGAATATTGTTATCAGATATCCCCTCGTCGATCTAAATTTGACGATTAAATTTAACAATTGGGATCAATTTATCGGTTGGTATAATTAACACGGGATAATGATCGATAGTGGCGAAGTATAAATTTATCTTTCGCAAAGATCGATGGCCAAGATTGATGGGAATAAATGACACCGTGGAGAAAATTTGTGGTTTAATTTAATGGGCGACGAGTAGGTAAGTTTATTCGAAATATTCTTGGACGATGTCATTTCGAGATATTGCCTAGCATTACATCGCTCGTTTGAATAGAAAACAGAGTCGGCTAGGGATGTAACCGAGGTTCTAACATACTACATGTTTGATTTAAGATAGTTTTGTAACGTTTTAACATGCATGGGGTCCGTGTTTGCCTACAATGTTTCTCTTTACCTCGGATGGTAGGTAAGGTCAGCCTCACGAGAAATGGTACAAGATGAAGATTGGGGAGTTAATTAAAGAAAATTTATGTCCGACTTGTTGGAAAAATTGAAATTAATTATTCGCTAGCTTGTCGATCTATCCTTGGACACACTCGATCATTTGTTGTAACTGTGTAATTATTCGCAGAAAGAAATTGATTTGTAAAATTCCATATTCCAAAATTATATTTTGTAACTATATTATTGAATTAAATTTTTCCAACTCTCTATAAAAAAATCAACTCATAATTCGTTGACGCGTTCAACGAGACTCGTACAAGGCACAAATTTACCAAGTGGCACCCGTCTTCGAAGTGAAAAAGTAGAGAAGAAAAAATTAAAAAAGAAGAAGAAAAAAAAAGAACGTATTACGATATATACTCTTCTTATATCCTTCATTTCAATGCATCGAGAGTCATTAAATTCTCTTTAAAAAGAAGAAGCGTCATTCGTCTGCACGCCTCACAAAAGGATCGCATGCGCGGATGATTAGAAATCGTTTTCACAGATGCGTTCCACGGTGTGGCGCACGTGAGTTCACGTTACGTGTAGGAGCGAGCCTTATAATAGAATGACGGCCTCACAATGCGCCGCGTCTACGAGTTTTTTTACAAGGGCCCGGCGAGTGTGGTGTTGAGTGAAAGTGAGGTAAAATCGCTGACCACGATGCTCTCCGACCCTCCATTTGCCTCCGCTGCCACGATGAAAGCCGCGGTGTCGCGCAACGAAAATTTTACGAAACGTTGTAACACCCATACCTGCGAGCGCCATCGGGGCCAACGCCCGACGCCGCCCTTCCACTTTTTCGTTTCGATTCACGAAAGTGGGAACAATGAACGGTATTGTTGATAGTGGCGTGGAATTTTGTTTGCGATTTAGATACGGGTCTGATAGTTTCGGCGAGGACGAGCGAACGAACCAACGAAGATTTGCGTGGTATATTTTCATTTTCAAAAATTTTTTTATTTAATTTTACGTTAATTTTGGCGACTCGTATTTATTGCATCGAGTTATTGATTATTTCTTTTTTCTTTGGTTCGCAAAATTTTATTCCATCGTTTGTTATATTTGATTTCTTCAAAAGTAGACTGAACGTCTCTTCGTGTTTTTTTTTTAATATATATCGTTTATATTAAGTAGATAGACGGTTTCATATCACTTCAATTAAATTAATATTGGAATAGAATGTGGAACGTGATAAATTTCGTCGAAAAACAGTGGAGGAAATCTATCAGGAATGAAAAGACTTGGTGGTTTCCGGCCAGTTGGAATCGCGACCTTATTCCTAGACACGTGGACGAGCATTTGTCGTGTCCATGACAAATTACGGATCGTTTCACGGTTGTAACGTGCCCGCTCACGCGTCCAAGGAACTCTGTGTTAGGTCCCCGGGCACAGTAAGAAGAGGCGTCAGAGGGTGGATTTTTACTCGAGGCCGGGACAATGGCGGGCCTTAAAGTCCCGGGGACAGTCGTGGCGCGAATAATACCTTTCAGGGATTAGGATCGGTAAAAGTGTGGACCACCCAATGGAAAGAAAAGAAAAAAAAAAAAGAGGAGGGAATCGAAGGGGATAGGGGGTGGGAAATCGCGCGTGCGATCCCGCGGATTAGTTTCTTTCCTCGAAGGGATGAACGGAGGAAACGATTTCGTGCACGTCCACGCGAGAGATTTGAAGTAAAAATGTGAAAATCGTGGATTCCATCTGGATCTCCATTGATTATTTTTATGCAACGATTGCATTCGAGAAAGATAGAGTATAAGATTGTAGATATTTTTATTATTTTATTAGAGTGTTTGATGTTTCGATATTCGTGCAAATTCATATTTTTTTAAGAATAATTTGAAGAAGAGAAAATTATAATATAATTTTGAATATATTATAAAATTAATATATTTTTTAAATATTCATATAAAAAAAAATATTCGAGTGTTTTTACACGCATTTTTCTCGAATACAATCATGCAGAAATCGTTGCATAAAAATAATCAATGGAGATCCAGGTGAATCCACGATTTTCTTAATTATAAATTAGAATTATTCATAAATTGTCCATTATATAAAAAAAAGAAAGTAATATATGATTTCGAGAGAATCTTAAAAAAAATATTAAAAACTCTGGAATAGCTATCCCATCTTCATCTATATTGTAATTCTTCGATGATGCATCATCCAATCACGAAACGGAGAAGCCCATTACCGGAATCGATATCGAATGCAACGAATTTCCGGCGGCATGATTCGTATTCTCTATGGTTAATCGAGAGTGGGCAAAAAAATCGGGCGAAACCTGGACGAATCGTAAAGTTCCCATGAGCATAACGGCCCTAATATTTGAGCAGATCTCTGGTTTCAATCGAAAATCAACAACGCGAGCAGCAACAAGAGACGCGGGGAGGGAGAGAAAAAGAGAGACGATGAATTCTCGTTTCGATCGACGATTTTCAGTTTCACCCTGGCGAGGAAAAAAAGGAAAAAAAAAAAAAAAAAGAGGAGAGGAGGAAGGTGAATGGAGAAAAAAATGCGCCCTAACGGATTCCAGGGTGAAAGACGATCGAAAGACGGGAGGGGCGAAGGTAAGATGGTCGATCTGGGCCGTAAAGAGGAAATGAACACATTGGTGCATTAAAATATTCTCGGCCATGGCATGAATCGATGTTCTTTTCTTTTCGAATTCACGTTCCATATGTCGAAAATCGAATTACACGCGTAATATATATAGCTATTTCGTACACAAAGGAAATCGTTTTCTATCAACACTTAGATTATATTATTTTTTATTTTAACGCGTAGAAGATTTCAATATTAACCTATTTTATCATACCTTCAATTTAATAAAATTCTGAGAGAGAGAGAGTACAAAATTGACGAAATTCGTTCAATATTATATATTTCCTTTTTTTAAAACAATAATTATCATATAAATTCAACAACCAAGATTTAACATATTACTTTATTAAAAAAAAAAAGAAACCTTTTCTTTATTCGACCTATTATCTTCCTGGCCCCCGGTTCTTCCCCCCTCTCTCTCTCTCTCCCCCTTATGCTTATTTCTCGTTCCACCGCTTATCTTTACGATATTTGCGCGTATTATCTCGCGGCGTGTACACACGATCCGGGATTTCAGTACTCGTGTAGGACAAACCCGCGTTCGTTTGCCAAGAGACGGGAGAAGTTCGTTACGTCCCCCTTTTTTCTCTCCGTTTATCCACGTAGCAGGAATTATTCCGGTCAGCGGAGAAATTATCTCGTCTCTCTCTCTCTCTTTCTTTTTCTTCGACCAAAGAAAGAGAGGTGTTTGATCCCCTTCCTGGTCTTTTTCTTCCTCGTCAACCGAGAGTGGAGCAAGAGGGTGGTGGTCGAGAGAGAGAGAGAGGGAGAGAGAGAGGTGAAAAATAACGTCTTGTTCACCCTCTCTGCTTCAGCCATCCCTTACGCTGATTCCTCGCTGTTATGAGGACGTTACGTCGGTAATTAGCATAGTCATCCACAGGTGGTTGATCGTGAAATATCGTCGAGATGTATATATACAGAGAAAGAAGCTGGTCTGGATGTATATAAACGAAAGGTGAAAGAGGGAGAGAGGGAGAAAAAGTCGGGTGAATCTGCCGTGGAATAATAAGGACCAAGGGGATCTCGTGGAGGATAATCGACGATGAGGACGATAGCTTAAGAACGCAACCAGACTTCGTTGTATAATTCGATGTCTGATTTAGTTTCATGAATTTTCTTCTCTCCCCGCCACTGTGCTGTGCTTTATTTGTGATTTATTGGGATTTTTCGAACGGAATGGCGAATTTTTCTTTTTCATTTTATTTTGGAATTTTGCATCGATGCTACGATTTATTTATTCTTCGTTGTGTTCTGTTTTTCATGATGTACAATAAATTTCTTTACAACATATTCTGTATTTTAATAGATTTATTAAATATTTATTAAATCTTTATTAAAATAGAACAGATTTTCTTTCTTTCTTTTTTTTTTTTTTTTTTTTATTTTGGAAGTTGCATCGATCAATTTCTTCTTTCTCTTTTTATAATAGATTTTAATTAATAGATAATTATATTATAATTAAATTGAAAGAAGGAGGAATTTATTATTCTTATTAATAGTCCAAGTAACGACTTTAATCGAGTATTCAAATTTTTATTGTAAACTTTGAAACTCTTTATATAAAGCACATTCAATTAAAACGTCTTGCAAGAAGAATTATTATATTTTCCCTTAACATCTCGAAAAATTTATTACAATTATCTGAAATTTCTTGCACCCATTTAACCGTAATTTATTTTCTCTACATATCAAACAAATTATCCTCAATTATCATTTTATTTACAATTCCTTCATCATTTATACAGTGCATAAAATGTACTTCATTTTTCTTACAATCCAATTTCTTCTATCTTATTATAACTTAAAAATCAGATTTAAATTTTTAGTTACAACATCGTATCTATCTACACAATCTTCCCCATAATTAATCATCAACAATTTCTTTTCTAATACATTTCATTTTTGTTTCAGGGAATAATTCGGAGTATCAAGTATCCGTGCAAAAATTCCCAACACTCTCTGAAGAACAGAACGAGAGATTCCAAGCCGAAAATATTCGCAAGATCCATTTACCATTTTTCACTTACTAAGCGTCCTTCAATAAATTAAATTCTCGCTCCATTATCAAAGCACTCGACGTAACAACTCCTATCCGTGCAAAAAAATAAAAAAAAGAAAGGGAAGAGCAAAATAAAATAAAAAGAAACGCGGAGTCTCCATTCGTCGAAGCGGAGGGAAGTCCGTGCCTTCGACAATGAGCGGGTCCACTTTAAAACAAAGCATCCTATCAGATAACGGTTTTTCAATAGGTGGAGAGCGAGAGAGACGCATGAGGGCTGTCCAGTGCAGACTGATGCCACGTCGCGATTAACTTCAAACGAAGCGCGCGCATCGTCCAGACTTCGTTTCCCGTTCTTTTATTCCTGAAAAAAAAAAAAAGAAGAAGAACGAGAGAGCCATTTCCCCTTGTCCTCGTTGCACCCTCTTTTCCCGATTTACCTCCTTTCGAACCTCCTTTTCTCCCTCTTCCCTGGATCACGAGAAGAAAATGGAGAGAAAATGGTCAACTTTCTCGAATCTTTGTGAATCATTTGTGATATCGAGGAAAAGGCGACAAGTGGATTTATTTATTTATTTATTTTCTTCTTTCGAAAAGAAGAAATAAGAATGTGAGTAAGTTATAGGATCGCGATTTATAATTTCATTTTATTCTATAATATTTCTCCTTTGCAAACCACTTTTATAAAAATATAAAAAATACAGAGAATTGATAAATAATAAACTGATAATTCTCTCAACACTTTCTCTAATTGACTAACTAATATCATTCGTTTTCCAGAATCAGAAACAGAAACTTCGCAACTCGATTAAAAAAGGAATTGACGCGCGTGTCAGAGATTGAACGCGATTTGCGAGGCATTTACAACGTGCAAATCGATGAAAGTCCCTTGTCTAGGCGGTAAGACAGGCGTTTTTGCGTGCAAAGGTAACGAGGCGGTGTCAGGAGGAGGAGGAGGAGGAGGAGGAGGAGGCACGCGGCCAGGCAGGGCCAGTTTCTCACAGACCCATCGGGGACTTTCTCTGTGTAGAAGGATTTTTCTACCGAGTATTCGTATAGGTCGTGGCACGGGGTCAGGAATGCCCTTAATAAAGTAATCACACGCGGGACGAGGATGCTCGTTGCACGAAGGAATAATGCTACTTTCAACTGGAGGTGGGAGTCTCTCGGACCTCCGCTTACGTATCTGTTAATTTATACGCGTCCCATCCTCCATTTTATTCCTCGCTTTTCTCGCTTTTCGCGGGTGGACACGTAGGAGATGTAACGATCGGTCATAAATTACTTTACAAATTTTATTTCTTTTCTTTTAGAAATCTTTTATTGTCTTTGATTATTTTTCTTCTCGCGTTAAATTGTAAATTGTGCGTTAATTACACGTTGTCGTAAATGCTGCGCATTAGAGAGAAATTTGTTTACCTGGAATTTTTGATAATCAGTAGTGGTTAGTTTTTTTTTAACACTCGACTTGTTTTCAGTTTGGAGGAATTCCTTTTCCCTTGTTTGGAGGATTAGATAAATTATAGTGATAATAATTTTAAACCGGTTTCCACAGATATGGTGAAAATGTACATGGGGGACATTGGCAAAATTTGTGAAAATAATGAAAATTACGATTTTTAATTACGAAAGTTTGTGCAAGTGAAAGAGGGGATGGAAAATCGATCTCTAAAAATTTCTAATATCTCTTCATATTTTTAAATCTGGTTACTTTCTTTTTTCCCGCATCAAAGTAATTTAAATTTCAATAATAAAAAAAAAGAAACGGATTTCCATAACTCATTCTACTCATGAATTCGCACGAGTATCCATACTTTATTAACATATTTACCAATTTTGTCACACCGTGAAATTACTACAATTAAAATAAAAAAAATTCTCCGAACATCCAACGAGAAGTTCCTCCTCAATTAGAAACGCGTCGCGTGTGACCACGTTTCACTCGTCCCCATTGCGTGTGTAAACCACCGTGTTAATGAAGATCGCGAACACGACGAGTATCAAGAAAAAGAAAAAAAGAAGAAGAAGAAGAAGAGAAAAAAGAGAAGAAGGAAAGAAATCAAAGGAATCTTGTTCACGGCAAGAAGAGTCCTTTGATTAAGTAAATAAAGAAACTAACGGATACGCGTCGTGATAAGGGTCATTGAGAACACCTAGCGTCCCGTCGACCATTAACATTAATGAAACGTACGTGGCGTGGTATATACCAAACCGCTTTCCGAAGACGAAACGAGCGAAGATGAACGATAAAGCGGCGCGCTAAAGCGGCACACGTTGTTGCTACCTGTACGCGCCAAGGCAGAAGAGGGAGAGAGAAAGAGTAAGAGAGAGAGAGAGAGAGAGAGATTCGTGTTCCGGTCACTCACGGCCTTTTCGAAACTGTTAGGTTTCCCAGCTGCTTTCTCGCTTATAATACGCTCGCCGATTGGATAACTCGCGCGCCCGCTCCGCCAGCCGATCTTTTTTTCCTGTCGCGCATCGGGCCAGAAAATGTCAATGTTGTCGCACACAATGAACAGGCGAGAGACGTTGCACGCGGCGATCACGCGAATCTGATAATGAACGCTTGTTAGCGGGTAATAAAATTGATACGGTATCGATGATCGAAGGGGAAGCGAGAGAATAATTTTGAAGGGAAAAGAAATTTGTTTAATCTTGGATTCTTTTCTAATCTTATGGATCTATTTCTTTTTAATCATGTTATTTTTCGATTTGGAATATATATTAGGGAAAAATTGTTTTGGGAAATTTTAGAAATCTTTCCCAATTTACTTGCGTCGAGAGAGAGAGAGATGCGTTTCAAGAGATAGGCTCGATGTTTATTCTTTGATTATTGCAGCTTTCGAAGATTCACATGTCTGAAGGAAATATAATGTAACCTTAAGATGTATAATTATGTAATTATTCGAGCCGTATGAATTTTAATGGGGCGATGTCTGAGGAGCTGAGGAGCGTTGTTGCGAATCAATGGAAGGAGAGAGAGATGTTCCCATCAAGAATGCTTGGTTGAAAGATTGTATTGAAATCGTGGCGAAAAGGAGGAAATCATGTCAAATTAATTGAACCGTCTTTCTGCTAACACACTGAACGTTAATATTCTTAAACAAACACGTTAAACAAATAACTAACCTAAAGAAAACTGCTCAAACTATTATCAACACTCCAATTAACAATTAATCCCAAAACCTCGAACTTCATTTTCAAAAAAAAAAAAAGAAAAAAAAAAGATACAATCATAAATACAATCCTAATCCTATATTTTCGAGGAGTGCATATACTGGATCCAAAGGAGGCCAGGGAAGCCTACGTATTAGTTTCGCAACGTAGGGATCCCCCCCCATCTCCTCTCGCGGAGGAAGCTCTGGAGATCGGGCCCCGCGGCGCTCTGCCTCGATCGCAAAGGTTTCACGGTGGTCGTCGGTGGCGCTCTCGCGCTCAGAGGTCGTCCGGTGAAATGGCCGCGGAGACGGTCTCCTCCGCGGGGTCCTGGTAGCGTTGCTCGGTCGGCGGAGGCGCGCACAGGAGGCGGCAGGAGGATGTGAGGGCGTGAGACTCCTTGAGTGTGGGAGAGTACAAGGCGCATTGTGGAAGTCGGAACGCCGACACCGGCCGTCTAGCTGCCGGTGTAAGTCCTCGTTGCACGGAGGAGAGAAGAGGAGGAAGAAGAAGAAGGTCCTCCGTGCCCCTCCTAACTGCCTCTCTCTTTCTCTCTCTCTTCGACGCAGTGGCTGGCACAACGACGTGAGAGGCCGTGTAGGATACTACAGTCGAGGAGAGCGCAGTCTGGTTTCTCGTGTGAACTGACCACCATGGGTCACGTACCTATTATCATTTCCCTGAGAGGAGGGAAGAATGAAATCTAGATCGCCGGAAGCCGCTCATAATTAACGCGCCGCGAATGAGACGAAAGAGGTGGTGGAGGAACGTGGTTGGAACGTCGTGGCGTGCACGTTGCCGGGGGAGAGGGGAAGGAATGGAGGAAGAGAGATGCTTGAAGATATTCGCAGGTGGACCCTGGATTCTTCTCTTCCTTCTTGTTCCTTGCACGAGGCCCGTTAACGCTCTTAATGAATGCTCTTAATAACAGCTACCGCATTCTGGATCGGACAACAAGGACGGTTAAGCTTGGAGGAGTGGGCGGGGAGCGGTGGTTTTGATTTCCATCCGGTATCGGATGGTGGCTGACGAACAGGGTGCTAGTTGGAACGTTTTTTAAAGGATGATTTCGATGAAGGGAGTTGTTGAATCGATATTTCGATTTGTGGAGATGAGATTCTTAGAAAGTTGATATTTATTTAGTTTCTTAGAGAAACAATTAGTAATTTGGAAAATACGTTTGATGGAAGTCGAAAGTTATTGGATACTTGGTGGACGTAACATTTATCTCAAGACTGTTTAAAAATTTATTTTATTCCTTTAAAAATTGACAATGCATTGGATCAAGATCATCAAATTAAATCAATTTACTTGCACAATCTATACTCAAGAAGAAAGAATTCCAAAGTGTGACTGTTCAGGAAAGGGTTGGCACGGATTCGACGGGTGTTTTGACGAATTTCGGTGTCGTCGAAGTGGTGCAGCTGTTGTTTTGTTGCGCGAGCAAGCAAACCAGAGGTAAAGCTGCCTGCAGGGGATTTTCATGGGGGTGTTGGACGAGACGAGACGCGTCCTTTGGTCCGTCTGTCCGTCTCCTCCGTCGGCTGAAAGGGTTCCTGTTGTGCAGTTCACGACTCACGCATGTGAAACTGAAAGCCACGCTGCACTCCCATTATATCACCTACCACCTTGGTCCACCCCCTCGAATACATATGGCCTTTCGGGGTGTATATGGGGGCAGCGCGCGTCATCTTGCAGCTTGCGCAATGATCAGGAGTATCCGCTCCCTCTTCTTCCCTATCCCTCTGCGCATCTCGTCTCACACGTTCCAACTCCATTAAGGCCTGAGGATTCTGGATGTGCAGTTTGGGGGATGACGATACACTTTTCACGATTCTGACTTTGTGAAAGAAAATTTGTGCAAGATAGCGAGGATTTCGTTTAGTTTCTAACGTTTATGGATGGATAGAATTGAAGAATAACTGAAAGAATATCGTAATTGAAAGTGAAATGTAAATGAATCGAATATTCAATGTCAGACAGATCTAAGAAATTAATTAAAAGAATATCAATTTGTATCCAAGCCTCGAAACAATTCTTCCAAGAAATCAATCTGGAAATCATCCGTGAAAACGCGATCGTTACTTGATCAACGTGCGGCATCCGGCCGATTCAGCGGAAAAAATACATTTGTCAGGATGTCCAGGGTTTCGAGGAAAAGCCCGAGGATCTTTATCTCCCGTGAGATTAATTACACCCTTTGCTCCGTGGCGAATAATTAATTAACGTCTGAAATAATGAAATAGCCTTTGTTTTTCCGCTGACCCTGCTCCGTCCGGACCTCTATCAAAGAGGTTCGGGCTTTTTCATTGACCCTCGACCTCGCGTTGACCCACGAGGATTACTCGACCATCCACCTGTTCTCCTCGACGCCCTGTAACTTCGTTATTATTTTTTTTTTAAACATCGTCGTCGTTACCTTTCTTCCTCTTTTTCTTTCTTCTTTCCTTTTATTTTTTATCCACGCACGAACATCACACGGCACGTTGATTCTTTTGTCGTACACACACACACACACGTGTATACGTGTCGAACGGAGAGAACATATTCGATACTGAGAAAAACATCGTGAGAGACACGGTTTCTTTCTTTTTTTTCTTTCATCCTGGAGCATCCTCCACTGGTCGGTTACCGGTGTTGTCGGCCGTTTTTTTTTCTCATGCTGTTTGCAAAGGGTTACGTTACGTCAGTGGGACACCGCGGGATCTATGCTAAACAGGGGCGAGGAGGGGAAGGGAAAAAAAATATTAATAGCCATCCAGCCTCCAGGATTTTTTTCCCTTGCCCTTTTTTTTTCCTTCTTCCCTCTCTTTCCTCCGAGTTTACCCCTATGTAACCGGCCCTTGTGCGGTTAAAGATATAGCCGTGATAGCGAGCCATAGATGATTTTTCGCCCTGAGGGGGTAACGACTTTCTCTCTGCCGGGACAGGCTTCCAAATGAACAGCCATGCGAAATATCGCGATTAAGAGTTAAGAGATGACGATTAATTTTGACGGTCCAAGAGTTTAGATCCTATTCCGTGTTTCGAGTTTCGACAGGCGAAAATAAAATGGTTTTATCGTTGTTCAATTTCAAATTTAAATTAATATCGAGATGTAGAATCCTTTTCATACGTTCAATTGTTAATTTAGATAAGACTGATTAATATTTATGCCGTTGGTTTTGTGCAACGTTGAATAATGATAATGGTTCGCTAAATCGTAAAATTCAACGCGGTGAAATTAAGCGTTTATCACTCGGGATTTTATTATTTATTCCACTCGGTACGAATTTGCTGTCAGATCGGAAACAACGAACCGCTATACCCACATACCCGAAATCTGCATCGACCGACAGATTTTTCCGTTTCTTTCACCCATCCCGCAGGGCGAGCTTAACGTATCATTACAACAACGAAGGTCAGCCGCCACCACCACCGCGCCTGGTAATTTGACTAAGCCAAACGAGCCTGCCATTCACGTCTCCACGAGGGTTTTCCCGTCTCTTTTATTACGCGTAAAATCAATCGATCGTTTGGAGAGGAATCGGCACGCATATGGTCAAACGGTCAAAAAAGAGGGTGGCCCCGGAAAAATGACCAAACAGACGTGACCGTGCTGCGTGAAAAAGTCACCGCGCACAATAGTATATTTACGCCCGTTGCGTCCTCTCTGTTGCCAAAATCCTGATTTTTTTCCCCGCACTGGAAACCGTACATCCCCTGATTAGATAAAAAAAAAAAAAAAAGAGAGGTAGAAAAAAATTGGAACGAGGGAGGTGTTGATAGAAGCGTTAACAGGGAAATATAATATTGTAAATGTAAAAATGAGTTAACCGTGTTAAAAATCTTATGGAGATACTGTTTCGGCTATTAGCACTCGAATATTTTTTTTTAATTTCAATCAAATGAATATTGGAAAATTTCCAAGAGCCATTGAACGATCTTGGATCGAACGAGAACTCTTTAACCCTTCCCTCCATCCTTGCGCCGTATCTTCTCTCCGACAAGGGCGCGCGTATAAATCTTTCCGGCAAACACAACGAGCAGCACGATCTCGAATTTCACGTGAGTAATTTTATAACCGTAAATCGACCTTTCAACGATCTCTCGCGAGCCGAGACAACGAGGCGAGAAGCATGAAAGCTGCACGCTCAGAAAAACCTGAGGAAATTCTCGACCTCGTAAAGGGGGTAAGATCCAGGAAACGCTTATTCTCTTCCTCCAACCAAATTCATTCTCCCTCCTCTCTCTCTCTCTCTCTCTATTTCTTTTTATTTCATCCATCCAAAACTCGCGCAAAAACTCGTGTGTATAAATCGTACGTAAAAACGAGATAGAGAAGCGAGATCGAGCCCTTAATTTAGTTAATTTAGATTTTATCCGTTAGCCGACGAGAGAAGGAAAAAAACAAGAGAAAAGAAGAAGGGGAGGGAGGGGGAAAAAAGTACCGTACGATTCTTCATTTCGAAAGAAGAATTAGAAAAAAAAGAGGAAAGAGAGAATGGAAAATACGAGAAGAGAGTTGCGTGGCAGGAAACTGACGAAGGGGTTAAAAACGCCCCAACAGGCTAGCATTATTATATACTTATTTAAGACCAGCCTCGAGGGTTCCCCGAACGGGACGCTTTTTTTCCTCGATGACCCGCATTATTTTTTCTCCTCTCTCGTCCTTGTCATTTCCCTTGGATCACTACCCCTTGCGTGTCCTTATTCTTCTTCTCCGTTCCACCAGTGCATTACGATTTCGTAAATCTTTTTTCCCTCGTTTTTTGGCGGACCACCGCTTTATTATAATCAGTGTGAAATGATAACTGATCGAGATACACCACGGTGTCGTCCTCCCCGTTGTTTTTCTTATTGCAAAAACAAAGTTATTCGTTGGTAAGGAGAGAAAGGGTGAAAAAGGTAGGTCGAGGTGAAAAAAGCGGTGGTTAAAAGGTAAAAAATTTACGGTTTTAAAATCACGCGAGAAATTATTATGCCCGGATGCATATCTCTCCCTCCCCCCCCCCCTCTTCCCCTTTTCACGCAAGATTCGTTAACTTTTTACCACCGCTCCTACCCTTATCGTTAATCGCGCCATCTCCTTTTTTATCTTCCAAATTCATCTTCACTATCGTACCGTCCTCTTAATCTTCTCTCATTTTTCACAATTTTCCCCTTCTCTCGAAAAATCGTTCCTGAAAAGTGTACCGAAAATAAGCCCCCTTTTTCTTTCTTTTTAAATTGTCCTCCGTATTCCCACGTCCAGCGAAAAGCGAGGAAAAAAAGAAAAAAATAAAGAGAGAGGGAAGCACGTAAGAAATTTAGAAAAAACTTTTCGAGATTCGTTCCTTTCGAGGCAATATACGTGACTTTCGATTAGAGAAGTGGTCGAAGAGGATCGTGCCGGGGGTGACTTTCGATGGACATGTGCAATTTGACCTGTTGACCTCGGTGGCACGACGCTAGGGGCGAAATATATTTGGGGTAAAAATAATACAATTTACACATAATAGGGGAGAAACGGGGCAGGGATGCGCGCGTATTCAAATGACGCATGCACGTGGACCAACGTGGAGAGAAGATTCAGCAGCGTTAAGGAGGGAGGGGGGGGTTGGCCAGGGGGTAGTTCGAACAATGGCCACGGTCCGTCGATCGATACCAGTCGCCTTCGATCGGTCATGAATGCGAAACAAACGCGATTTTCTCCTCTTCCCCTCCCTCTTCGTTCCTTGTTTTTTCCTTTTTTTTTTTTTTTATTTTCATGTCACAAGAGGATGAAGAGCATCCTGTGCTAGTTAAGGACGAAGGAGGAGGGACGTGGAGGATTTCTCACGATTTCCTACTCAGCTGGCTTCGCGATAAAAAATCATCGAATCATGGAATCTGTAGATTCGTAGGAATTTTTCATTGGAAAAAATGCCCCGACAACGCGATTTCCCACGGGCAGGGAATTTTTTTTCTCGACAGCGAAAATTCTGTGACACCCTGCTCACCCCGTGATGGATGGCATTGATACTTGTGTGATCGAGAAGCTCAGATTTTTTTTATCTTCTTTTTTTATTATTTTTTTGGGATAATTCTTCTCGTCGAGATTCGTGATTTTTATTGGCTAATTTGTTATTCGGGTATTTGTTACGGTATGATTGGTGGATTTGATTAAAAAATGACGAGTATTGATATATATTTTGGTAAAAGAAATTGGTTTAGAATATAAACAGTCTAATTTATTCATAAAGAAAGCATTAAATTTCATTCGATCCATTTGATTAAATTAAGTTACGTATGAATTTTTATAGCTTTTGACAATTGTGATGGAATATGATGATAATTTAATTTATGACATTAATGATGAAATAGCGGTATATTCTTTCTTGAGGAAAATAAGGGAATAATATAATAATATTATATTATTTACAAAAATAGATTAATATTGATGTTTCGTTAATATTCAAGCTTCTTTAAGAATAAGTTAAATTATATCTATTGATTTAATTACAAAAATATATGATGAAATACACTCAAATCTATTTATATAGATTTTCATTATTCAATAATCATATTATAAATGATTATTCTAATTTTATTATCAAATTATTTCATTTAACGGATATATTTTTATACATTCACGTGTACACATTAAATAATTCTTTAAGTAAAATTAAATCATTATTAATAGCAATAGGAAAATTCCAAGACTTAAATCTTTTACATATTTGAGTGTATAAATTAATAAAATTTAAAAAATTAGAATTCAAGAATTATTAACTTTAATAAGATTTGTTAAATAACAAGATTGATGAAATTTTTTAAGTAAGTAAGAAAGTAATAAGGCATAACTTTTGATTCTTTTTCTTGACGAAAGTTAATTGGCATGATGATAATATCTTAAACAAAAGTTTGTAGCACAAGTCTTGATATCGTAATTTCAAACTACAGGGAAAAGGTTGTACGAACGCTATTTGCCCATACCAAAAGATATATAATTTCCATGCAAAATAATCGTGCACGTGCATATGCGTGAGGTTGCATCGAATAATAATTGGTCGTAAGCAGGATTAAAAATCATAATTTTCGACGTAATTAGGAAAAATGGAAATAGGAAGAGTTACAATAATTAGAATGTATTATTACTTTCTTCTTAATTTTATAAATGATTCCATTTAAAATGCCAAATCGGTGTAATAATTTAATTTTATTTAAATAATTTATTCTAAAATTCTTACAAAATCTGTTATTATGGATTACTGCACGATAAATCTCTCAATAAAAACATATACTTGATCAGTCAATTGTTCAACAAATTCAACAAATTAATATTCTCAATTTACAATAATATATTCCATTACCACTCACATTACTAATTGTAAAATCTATTTTCTTACAGCATCCTCTTCTCAAGTACACAAGCTCCTCCAATTCTACAGCAGACATCCATCTCAATATACTTTATTCCACCACTTACAAGATCTTACAATTTCCACAAATTCTACCAATTCTACCACCTTCCCCCGACAAACCTCCACCTCGATTCTACGCATACCTTCGTGCTAATAAACATAAATATACGAATCCAAACGAATACCGCTCCACTATTCCGGAACTCGAGAGGACAAATCGGAAGCCAAAAGCTCAAGAAACTCAAAAACCACCCGTTTCCTCGCTCCATGTAACCCGCGGCACAGTGTAATGGCTTGCACCCAACCGCGTTGCTATTTCTGTTCCTCGTGGAGGAAACAGAAGAGGAGGGGGAGGGAGAGCCTTGTCTAACGTTGGAAAATCCTAACATCCCTCAACACTGCCTCTCCCTACCTCCTTATCGAGTGCTTACCCTCGTGTCGCCCCGCGAGGAGAATCCGCCCATTCGTTCTGACTCATCTGCCTTTGCTCGTGGGCGTGAAAGAGACAGCGGGCTAAATCCTGGCGGCGACGAAGGAGATGTTACGTCGAACCGTTAGCCTTCTCCGGTGAAATTGTCGCGCCCACGCTCGCCTTCCGTTTCGTGTGACGGCTGCATCCATCCCGGGGAATCGGCCGGCTCTCCCTATTGTTCGAGCCGGCCCGTGTGTGCGATGAGCCAGTTGTATTTTATCTTAAGTTTTTCCTGAGTTGTTGGATTACGTTTTCTTTCGACGAGGAAAATTTTGTTTCAGATTGTTCAATATTGTTTTAGAATTTAATGGTTGAAATTAATGGGAAGGAAAATGAAAAATTAAGGATATGTTTATAGTGATTGATAGAAACGAGTATTAATTGGTCGAGGATAAATGCAACGATTTAAGATAATTCTTTTATTGCGAGGAAGATAATAATTGTGATTAAGAGAAAAAAAGTAGGAGAAAAGGAAATTAGAAGGGAGGAATATTTGTAGGAGAAATGAATACGTTGTGTAAAAAAAAAAAAAGAAAGGATACGTTGAAGAGAATCGAATAATATAATTACTTTGATGTCGCGATAAATGGAAAGTTAAGATAATATACTAATTAAAGGGGGAAAGGAAGAGGAAAAAAAAATAAATTAATTAAAGAGAAGAGAATATAAATGAGATGATAGTGACAAAATAAAAGAAAGAAAGAAAGAAAGAAAGAAAGATGGGAGGAAGAGTAGCTAGTTAATTAATTAGATCGCGAGGAAATGTGAAATAAGAGGAATTGCGGACTGTGGAGGATAAGCGAAAGCAAAAGAAAAATAATTGCGGTGAAATAAAAAGAAAATAATTAATTTCGAACGATAGAAAGAGGACATTGATTATAAGGAAAGAGAATGAAAAGAGAGTTAAACGTAGGGCGAAAGGAATATCGATCGAAGGAAATCAACAGGATGGAAACATTTTAAGCAACATTTCACAACCACGAATATCATAAAAATATTTTATTTTCAATATTATTGTATTTATACCATCAATCCTATACGTTTCAATCGATTGGATACAATTTATTCCTGTCTTGGAATAAATTTTTTTTACCAATTTTCTCAAATCACTCGAATGATTAACCACAATCTGGATATCTTAAATAAATACACACACGTTACTTCAATTTATTTCTAAAAATAAAAGTTTTTTATCCTCTCAATAATTTAACTCATCTCCTCAAAATCACTCGACTATTCTTTCGTTCTTTAATTCAATGAAATTTATTATTTTTTAAATAACTTTATACCTTATTAAATCTTTATCTCGAAGCGACAAACTGCACCATGCAACCCCCTCTCTCGACCATAACAATGCATCCTTCCGCCATCCACGTTCGCATCGAGACACCCGTTATCGCCGGTTACGTGTGCACACGTGCTTAGGTGAATCGCACGCGAATCCGATCTTCGATAATAAGCGTTTGCCAAACGATAGAAAGCTGCATCGTTACGTGTATCGGCCCCCGTGCATGCCTCTAAATACACACAAAACCGTAGAGGATGGCTGCCGCGCACCCGCGGCATCGTCCCAGCGCACGTAGAAAACGATATTTATTGCCCCGGAGCCTGACAATTCATTATTCCCCGGTCGATGGTAATTAGCACAGCCGAAAGGACGCTCGAAAGTCACGTCTGCCCACGTTTTCGACTGTCGCCCGACCGGAGGGGTGGATTTCCAAAGGGATCGAACGGCGGTGGAGAAGGAAGAGGAAGTATTGGTTCGCGTGGCGTGGAGAAGTCCAGAAAGTGGTGAATCGTGATAAGATGAAATGAATCCATCCGGATGATCGTTGCTTAATTGACGTTTCGTGAATCCGCCTCATTCTTATGGATATTGTTATTGTCGAAGTGGAGTTGAAATAATTGAACAAGTTCAAAGTTTCGTTCCGGGGCTATTTTATCGAAAGTTATTTATAAATAAGACACGTGGACAATTTAATTAAAAAATCATCGAACTTATATTATATACTCAATTTTATTCATCTCGTTCCTCGAACCTATCAAAATTCCAAACGAAATAATATTCCACATCCACGTGTCAAGCTAACAATTTTATTTCATCGAAATAAGGATCCAAATCAAGTAATTAATTAATTCAATGTCGAAAACATAATTCATCCCAAAGATCTCCATCGTTAAAAGGAAATATCATCCGAGTTGATCCGTGTTAGCACGCTATATTCAACCCACTTTCGGTACCATGCACGAGGCTCGAATTCGTCCAAAGACCAAGCATTCTCTGCTTACGTTTTTCGCGGTGTTCCGAAGGTCTGAAGGTATTGACCGGTGGCCCTCTTGGTACAGCTCGGTACCAAGGCCCCTGAAAGGCGTACCGGGGTATATGGCCATCCGTGCTGGCTGGCACCAACTATCGAACAAACTGACCAGTAGTCACGAATATACGAAAGTTAAGTTACCTCTTGCTACACCTGTTAACCCCACTACCCCCTCGATTAAGGGGGATTTACGTGTGTACATGGTCGGTTGCTGGACCGGACGATTTTGGACTGATCGATTTTCGAGAAGAGAATTTTTTAGAGATCGATGATTATTGAAATCTAGGAACGTCTGGCAACGAAGCAAATTGGAAATTTATTGTATGTCGTCAAGATATGTGACGAATATCGTGGAAAATCGTCGAAGATAAGATATTAAAACTTGAGGTTTATTGAAAGGCATGAAATATTATCGTGATGGTAGACACTGGGATTCAAGGTCTTAGGAGATCGTTAAAATTGCATTCTCGTCAGCCGAGATCATCAGAATGCAATGAAAAAGATATGAAAATCGTGCCGTTCGTTGATCATTGATCATAACGTGTTAATATTTAAAGTTTCTTAAAAATTACGGATATGTGAAGAATACGAGATCGTAACGTTTAATAAATTAAAATTATAATTGGACGGATATAACGTATCATTAAAATCAATTTTATTATCAATTAAGTTTACTTCGAATGAGAGTCGGAGTTTTTTTTTCAAAGATATCGAATTCATCGATCAGAAAATTACAAACTACAAACGTAAAGAAAATAACTTGCACCGCAATCCAATTTACTTTCTTTCCTTCTCTCTCTCAAAAAAAAAAAAAATAATAAATCCACCAGTCAAAAATAGATTGAACCAACAACCGTAAAAAACCGTGGAAAATTAACGCTAGAATCTGGCCATACATCAATCACTCAAGTATCGTCAAGCAGCGTGTGCGTGGTGAAAAAATTCTCAGAACGAGATCATACACCCAATAATGTCACCGAGGGAAGAGGAAGAAAAAAAAAAGGAATCGTAGGCACAAAAGGATACGTGTCCAGAGAGCGAAAGAAGGACGAGCCGGAATCGGTGGTCGGCGAGGGGTGCAGGATTCGAAGCGATAAGTGGAGGAAAGGGGGCCCGGGTCACGTGAATCGAGGGCAGAAGAAGGAAGAAGAAGAGGCAGGTCAGATGCATCCTCGTGCATGGACGCAGGTCCTTTCGAGCTTACTCGCCATAAGAATGGACCCCCGAATCCTTTTTCGTCGGTAATTCGGGACGGGGGCCAGCTGCAAAAACCGTCGTCCCCCGTGGCCGATGATCACCGTGCGCGCTCCTCCTTTACCCTCAGGAAAGGACACATCTACGAGGGGGACAAATCTTTTTTATACATCTTAGATCCTGGCCGATCATTTTTTCACGAACCCTTTTTTCCATTCGAGAAACGAGCGTTGGAACCCCTCCCTTTTCGCGCAACTGTCGCCTTCTTGTCTTTTCCTTCCTCCTTCCTCTTTCTTACTCTTTCTCTCCTGCTCGATTAAAATGCGCCATCTTTTTTTTTTTAAAAAAAGAACGAATTTTTCTTCGAGACGTTGTACAGGATCTACTTGAATTTTGGAAATTTTATACGATGTTCGTTCGTTGATCGAAAAGTAGAATTTACTTTGCATTCGTCCGGATACAATTTTCTTTTTTAAATGGAAGAAGGAGGATACGATGTATGGATATATCTTCGAATTTCTTGTGAAAGTTCGCATTAAACCAAGTTCGTAACGCTTATCGCCCTTATTCGAGATCAGGACAATCTCTGGAATTATTATCACAGAACAACCCCCATTTCATTGCCACGGCAAAATGATCGGCAAAAACAACCAGCCTCGCTTTATCGCGCGCGCCATTTTACAATTCCTCCTCGAATGTTTAATCGCGTTATCAGTGGTAGGCACTGTATGCGAATCTGTATGAACCGGATCGATTCGGTAACGAGAGAAAATCGTAAGTTCTTTTTCAACCAGACATCGCCAGGCTGACAAAGAATCTTTTAATCAAATGCGGATAAAAGGCTCGGATATTCTTTTAGGAATAAAAGGGAAGAAGAAGAAGAAGAAGGTAGTGGATGAAGAATATCGATTACGTGTTAGAATATATATAAAAATATTCAGACACTGATATAAATCTCTTATGTTCTAAAATAAATAAAATAAGTATAATAAAATATAAAATATAATAATTATAAATGTTAGAAAATTAAAATCTTCTTTCATTCATTCTCAAAGATATTGTGCTATATAATTCGTGTCTCTTTAATATTAATCACAATTGTTATTCGAAACTTGATATATATTTATATTAAAATGAAAAATTCAAATAATTTCATTATTTCGATTATTTCTCTGATTCACTATAGCTTCTCTTTATTTCTTCCAGGTTTGTTTCCCGTATTTATGGGTATGGTTAACGTTAACTCCCCCGGGATCCATGTCCTAACGCGCTTGATCAGCCGGCGGGACAAAGCGTCCGACAGGATTATGTCACACGGTCTGGCACCGCTGGTCCACCTCTGGAAACAGGATCCGTTTTTTTTTCGTGCCTCAAAGAGGATGCTGAATGATCGCAAATTGCTTGGACGAATTTTCTACGGGGGATGATCGATCTTCCGTTCGAAGGCGCTCAGGGATACACGGTTGGACGAGAAGGACACGTATACTTTTGCTTAACCGTGGAAAAAATATTTTTCCGTATCGTAGCGTCATTTCTCGAAATTTTGAAAATGAGAATCCTATTCGATTATTTAGGAATTATCAATTTAAGAACGAAGAAGATGGAACAGAGATTGATTTTCTTCGAGTTTATCGAAGATTTATGCGACAGCGTGGAATCTTCGCTCTAATTTAATCTCTCAAAATTTCATGACCATTCGGAATAAACCTTAGAGTTTGTTCTTTAAAATTCTCGAGAATTTCAGAATGTCATCAATTGAAATGAATTTATTTTTTTCTTTTTTTAGAAAATCGACAATATCAGAGATCGCAAACGAAGAAGACAAAAATATAATATAATATGGATCCTCGTAATTTCTAAACCCGAGATTTGCATTCAATCTTCTCACGCAACGAAGTCTCCGCAGAAACGAGAGAGGCTTCGATTAAAAAACCGAATCGTTCCAATTGCAATCGTTATTACAATTACGGCGTATAATCAGTGTTAGCGGCGTAGAGATCCCATTCTTATCTCGCTCGTCTCGAGGTTGTCGCGGCGATTCGGGCCTCGCCGCGACGTCACCTGGCTGTCACCTCGCAAACACCAGGTTCAAACACGTGAATCACACATCTCCTCTGCCGTCACACGCAGTAATCGGCTCCCATACCGTGTAAGAAAATTAAATTTAACGGCCGAATTACGAACCTTGGTCCGGAATTTTTTTCGTCTGTGGTCACGCATGCGAGATGGCGTCGCCGTGGCGAGAGGGAGCAAACAATTGTACAAATAACGCCGTATTTCATGATAAAACACATGTACAAACACATATACATAGGCGCACGGCACACAAACAGGCTTATGTAAAGCTGGCAATTACGATAAAACTGGACGGGCGAGAAAAAACACGGGCGCATTTCACGTGTACACACATACGCCGGATGGTGGCCCCTGCGCCGAGGTGGCGGGGGCGGGGGCGAAACGCACGTGCGTCGTCTTTTGGGTCATTATATTAGCTTTTGGACTCGTGGGATGACTCGAGAATTTTCGGCCTGGCAACCGATTACCTTCTTCTCCTTCAACTCGCGAGAAAAGAAGCTTCGCGATATTTATCGATTGTTATCCTTGATCGGATTGGACAATGATCAATTGGATAATGATTTGGTTATAATTGGGATATATACGTGTTCTGTTATTAAAAATTTATTTTAGGTAAGGATTAGAAAATAGTTTTGAGCACAAAATTTATTTATTTGGATTTATAGTTGGTAAGTAAATGAATAAGATTATAAACGTATAATAATTTACAGGAATACAAATTTGTAAATAAATTAGTTATATTTTTATTACAGAAATATAAATTAATTTTTCTATCTAATTGAAAAATTATATCAGAAGTGGAGAAAGTATAAGAAGTATAGTGATTCTCTCTTTTTTTTTTTTCATATTTTCTGGATTTGTTCTTAGAAGTAAGACTTTTCTAAAAAGTCTTTGAAGGTAATATAGAATTCTGAACATTCTGGCATTCTTCAAAATGAAAACTATACAAAGGTAAAGTCAATTCCTGTTACGCTACCTAGTTAGATAGCATGTAAGTTACGTACAGATTTGATCTAGTTGCCTACATACAGGTGTTAACTGTGCATTCAAAAAAATAAATCCCGCAATATAAAGTGTAATTGTGAATTTAATTTATTCACATTACATTTATCAATTTCACTATACTTATTATTTTTAATATATTGCTTATAATAACAATAATTTTTATTCCACAGAATCTCAAGCAAACAAACATCACATCTAAATAGATCCTGAAATCATATCTAAATCAACAAAAAAACAAACTATTCAAAATCCTATTTCTTCAAACGCGAAATCCATACAAATATTTTTTTTGAAATCATACAACAAGAAACCAATCTTCATCACCCGTAATAAGCACATCGTCGTATCACAAAATGATCCATCCAAACCTCTTCTCTTCCTCAACAGAACAAAACGATGAAAAAACCAATTTCTCTCGCCTCCTTACACCACTCACCCATCCTTACACACTCTCTCGCTCATTCAATCCCGTCTCTCCATTCCGGAAACGTAGACGAGCGCTCTCTACCGGCTTCCACTGTAACCTCGACATCCACGAAGGGCATGCGCCGCATGCGGCGCACGGCAGGGACCTGCCGTATCGATCGTGTCGAAGGGCTGTTAAGGGCGAGCAAAGGAAACGGGCGTGCGTGTCCCGGGCTTGCACACGTGTGAACGGGCCCCCGGAGCCAAGGATCCTGCGGCTAGGCAACCCAACTTACACGAGATTACGCGGAGCCAATAGCGTCGCAGGAGCGACCGTCAAAGGCATATCGCAATGCGTGGTATGAGCCGAGTCTCTAAAAGGGGATTAGAGCTCCTCGTATTGCTGGATATGCGCGTATACATATACAACGCGCGGCAACCTGCTTTTCTCCCTCCCTCCCTCTCTCCCTCCCTCTCTCTCTCTCTCTTTTCTCACGTATACGTACGTGATCCCCAGTTGCACGTACACGTAGTGGATATCGCGGTACATATGCGGGCGAGAGTGTATACAGGCGTGGGTGTAGAGGTAACATCCGCGTAAGCGGTGCAGAAAGTCTTTGCCTGCTACGGGAATGGATTCTCGAAGACGCGATCGAGGTGGAAGAAGGACGGCACGACGAAGAAAGATACGTTTTTCACAGGGGCACAAAGCGGGGGATCTGTAATGTCGCTCGAGCTACACGATATCACTATTAAGATCCCGGTCTGCTGCTTTCCTTTGGGAGAGAGTATTAATGTCATGTCGCGGGATCTCGAAGCGTATTTGGCGGTGTGACGGGGGTGAGCCGCTTTCTTGGCGTTGTTGTTGGTGTTGTTTGAACGGTAACTCGGATTTTACAACGGTGATCGAGAGGAAAAAGGAAAGCATAGGGATTTTGTAAAGATTTTGTAAAGAAACGTCGAAGAAATTTAATTAATAATCTTTGTATATAATATTTAAGTGATCGTGCATTTACTTATCTCGCTC
Organism: Apis mellifera; assembly: GCF_003254395.2. NCBI lineage: Eukaryota > Metazoa > Arthropoda > Insecta > Hymenoptera > Apidae > Apis > Apis mellifera. The sequence continues at coordinate 3,760,162 of NC_037647.1, forward strand.
GTCCATATTTATCCGTATAAATATAGCTGATCTATATTCGGATTCACGTTGAAATAAATCTTCGATATTAATACAATTATCAATCGATCGAGATGGGTGTCAATTGATGAAGTTACTAGGGGAAGCTTTATTTAAACCTTCGAATTAACCGAATCTAAAATCCGACGTTCGTCATACTTAATCAAGTTACGCAAGACAGACTTGCAGAACTTGCAAGTACGATGATACAACTTAAATCGAGAAATCTCGATCAGAAATAATACCTATTCTTAAATAACGGAACGAACGACGATATTTATCGATCTCTGTTTAACAGAGTATCGCAACAAATCGCTTGCTCTTTTTACCAAATTTTCCATTGAATCGAAACGACGATAAAAACAAACACTTCTCCGACGTGAGTTATTATCGTTGAAGACGGAGAGGGAGGGGAAGTTGGAAGGAGGCGTCACAGAACGTCGGACGGAAATTTATCACGTTGGTTGGGCCAAGTTTCTTTAAATAGGCATCCGGTGTCGGCGATCGCGGGAAAACTTGGACTCGGCAAAGTTCACCAGCGCGAAAGTTCTCCTCTCCCTCCCTCCCTCCCTCTCTATCTCGTCGAACGAAACTCCGCCACGTGAAATAGGGGCGGTTTTCAAAGTCGTCGACTTTCACCGTCGCCAATTATCCCGCCACTTTCGATTTTTCCGCCGGTTCGTAAACTCCCCGGCTGCTTAATTTGAATAAATTTCTAAGCCCTACCACCCTACCCTCGCCGTCCTACTTCCGTTGCCGCTCCCTCTTATCCCCTCTCCCGCACTGCCTGCACCCCTTTCTCGCCCCCCTCTCTTTCTCGGCGTGCCGCCGTAAATCGCGAGTTCACTTTCCACACTTTTCACCTAGTTGGCACGACGCCAGCTCTGAAAGAGGACGCGAGAAAAAAAGAGAGAGAGAAGAAAGAGGAAGAAGAAGAAGAAGAAAAAGAAGAAGAAAGAGGAGGACAGGAAGAAACTGGCTCGAGGAACTTTCCTCCCGCGAAACTTCCCCTTTAAGACTCGGGCTTACCCTCCAATTATTGACGATTCCTCCTTTATTCTTGGCCGGAACGACAAAATTGCGACGGGATAGGTATATGGAAGCCTATGGAAAATTGCTGTTACCCGGGTGTTAGAGGGTTGAGATAGTTTGTTGGAATTGTTTACAACTGTACGATAGATGTAGCGTTAATATTGTAGACTGTTGGGGGATGAAATTGAAGAATAATCATAAGAATTTCCATTAAGGAAAATTTAGAAGAATTGTCCAATTTTTAGTTTTTCTTCGAACATAAGAAACGATAAGAATTTCCATTAAGAAAAATTTAGAAGAATTGTCCAATTTTTAATTTTTCTTCGAACAAGTTTCATCGAACAATAAGATGAAAGACCATGAAAGAGAAGATTTGAGAACAGGATGTAAGCTTGTTCTGTATGGAAAAAAAAGAAAAAAGAAAAAAGTAGCACATTGTGCCTGGACGAGAGGAATTATCGAGAGCACGTGCGGACAAGGGGTGAAAGGGGGTAGGTCAGCGCGATGTCCAGTTGTTGGAGTGCCGGACCTGCGCGTTCCGCTCGTATTCGGATCATATGGCAGAGACTGGAAGCCGATTGGAGCAGCCAGTTTCGTCGGGGCGGGTTCTAAGCCGGTTTAGGGGCAGTTTACGCGCGGAACCACCCTCCTCTTCTGACCATGGAGGCCTGACCCGAGGTCAGGTGGCTTCCCCGAACGCGATTTCGTCGTTTTCAACGCGTTTGGCGCGTGGCACACGCGTGCTGTCGAGATCACGTTTTCTTCGAGAAGAACGAGATCCTCTTAGTTTGATTAATTTCGATTCCAGCTCCAGCCGGAGTAGATTTAAACGAGGTAATATGATAATTGAAGGTAGAAACTTGGCGAGAAATCGAATTTGATTTAGAAATGATTGGTTATTATAAGATTAGAATTACAGGGGTGATTAAATTTTAAGGATATTATTTGTTAATCATAATGCATTTACGATCTTTCATTGGATTGTAATTCATATGAAATTGCAAAAAAGAAAGAAATAACAATACTTGGTCATAGTTCGATTGATTGGAATTTGTAAATATTTTTTTATATTCATTCAAAATTTGCAATTATAATAATTCTTGAATTTAATGTATTCGATTTCTCTCTCTCTCTCTCTTATTACATATTAATTGTACTGTCATTCTCTGCGAGTTTTAAAGAATTGAAACAATTTTCCACTCAAAAATTATAAAACTTTATACGTATCTGTATATGTATTCGATCTACGTATCATATAGGTAATTTAAATCGTACATTCAAAAGATATACCTGTATAACGTCTACAAATTCTCAACAAATGCATCTCGACGTAGAAATCAACCAGATGCATTTTCCATTCCGAAACGGAAACGAGAATTAACCTTTTCTCCTCCGCCCTTTATCAGAACATCAAACAAAAGTCTAACCGTAAAAAAAAAAAAAAGTAGACTAACCTCGCTTTACTTTCAAGAATGCAGCTTTAAAAGACTAACTACCCTCCATTTTAAACACCCACCACCACCCCCTTTCTCCCTCGATTCACTCCACTCCAGAAACAGTCTTCATAATTCGTCGACCCTCTCACCCCCAGACTTCTTCTCACCTCTCACTATTCCCTCCCCCATCCCCCCCGATTCTCGTCCAAATATCAAACAAACCACGCTCTTCTTGCCGAAATATCCAACTCGGTCGAAACAATGGACGAAAATATCGACGTGGAAAACGAGGGAATTGTTTCGTGCTACCAGTGGTGGTGGTGGTGGAAACGGACGACGAGGGCTCACGCATCCCGGAAAAACGACAACGATTTTCCGAGGCGGGAGCAGGGCAGGGGAGAGGGGGTGGTCGTGTGACACACGAGCCACCCCTGCGAATGGCCGAGCGGAGCCCGGCCGCCAAACAATCGATATATGCGTTCAAAATGGCCGCCAGAAACGCCACCCACCCTACTGTATCCCTCCACCCCACGTAACCACCACGTCCTCACCCCACCACGTCATCCCCACACCCCCGCGCTCTTTCCACATCCCTCTCACGTATGCCCCCGAAGCTCTTTAACTTCAGGACCCAGCCACTGACTGCCAACCAGGCAATACCACTCTCTTGCTCACCCCCTTTGTCTTTCCACCCTCTTCCCTCCTCCTCCTCCTCCTCTACTTCCCTCCCTTGTAACTCCTTATCTTCGCGTTACACATATCGACCTCTCTCCCTCTCTCTCTCTCTCTTTATCCGAGGGTGTGTTTCGACCGAACGTTTCCAAGGGATGGGTGTCTGTTGAAAAAAAAAAGAAAGAAAGAAAGAGAAAAAAAGTAAGCTGGGGTGCGTAGTGTTATTTCGAAACCGTGGAATTTATTGGCGCGTCGAGTGCATCGCGAGGGATGCAATGCCAAGGGTAAACACGCGCGAGCGATAATTTTCTTTTCGCGCCGAGTCGAGTGTGGATGGATCGAGGGGGATGAAAATTCGCCGGAAATCGGGCTAAAACGGGATGTGAATGTGGATGGATCTGGAGATTACCGGCGCGAGAACTATCGTCGAATGCGAATCTCAATTCGGTTGTAAGTATCTCGAGTATCATCGGGTACGATGGGGTTTTTGTAGATTCGATCGTGTTTGGAATGGTGAATTTTTTTTAGACAGAGAGAATGGATCGTACTATTATAGAGGGAGGATTGTCTCTATTGTATTGTGAGTTACGATGGACCGAGTTTCGTGGGCTTATCTGATTTCGAGGTTATGTTATCAAAATTTAGTTTCCAATCATAAAAATTCCAAACCAATTTTTTTCATTTTCGTTTATTAAAAAGAACTATAATTCTTCTAAAAATAATCATTAAATCTACTAATAATATTCCATGAGTAGACGAAGAAACATCTAAATCTTCGTTCACTTGGAAAACAAAATTAAAATTCTTCTCCTGAAATCAACAACCTGAATCTAACCACATATAATCTTTTTTATGTTTCATGTTACCACAACCCCCTAAAAAAAAAATCGCAAGAAAATTCTATCCATTCTACCTCGAACCGGAATTCGAAAAGTGATTTGCCAGACTTCTCTACCGATCCACTCATCCTTCCAAGCGGAAGAAGAAGAAGAAGAAGAGAAAGAAGACGGAAGAAGGAGACAGGCAGATTAAAACCACGAAGGAAGGAGAAAGAGAGAAAAGGAGAAGCGCGACAAACAGACGAGAGAGAACGGGTTGGTGGAGAGCGAGCTAGGAAGACGGCTCGCCTGGCTTTATTAAAATATAATGGCGTTATCAGCCGAGAAGAGAACGAAGGGAGAGGCGTCAGCTTTAAGAGGGAAGTTTTCTTAAGTGTTCTTAATTAGAAGGGACCTGTTGCTTCGGAAAAAACCGGGTCACGGCCGACGACGCCCTCCCCCCCTCTGTTCCTCCTACGCGACGCCCCCTCAGACGCTGCAGACTCGGCCGCCGCAGCACCAGACTCGGTAAGAGTCATTATTTTCTTCTTATTCTCCTTCCTGTTCGCGCCTCACCCACCCCTCGCGCCCTCCGTGGCCTCGTTTTCTTCGCGGTTCCATCGAGTTCAATCCCCGGCCCTTCCCCCCCTTCCTCCAGCAGTCGCTCGCTGCTGCTCCTCTCCTTTTTATTTCTCTTCTTATTCTTATTCCTCCTCCATTGGAGGAGTCTTTACTCCTCGAGCTCGTCTCCTTGTTACCCCTCGGGTACTACAACGCTCCGTGGAATATTTAGCAGCTCGCGGATGTTCCACCTTCGTGTTTTCAAGGGGGTAAAATCGGTAGAAATTGCGCTTCGGCTTTGGGACGAGGCGTGTTCTTTTTTTTTTTTTTTTTAGTAAAATAGGAGAAGTTTGAGTTATGCGTTTATAATTAAAGCACAAGATTCGAGGGTTTTTTTCTCGAAGAAAATTGGGATTATAAATATAATATAAAAAGTAAAGTATCGATATGAATATTCATTGGACATAAAATCCTCGAGTTTGTAAATTTATCCCTTCAACGTGACACGTCACACTTAACTCGAGCTGGCATCGGAAGTAACGGAAATCGCACGACTCACACATTCGGTTCTCTATAAACCAATGTATTCAAATACGAAAACGAAACATCGGTACGTTAAATCATTCCATCCCCCTCTGTCCCTTTATTCTCCACCCCTGAGACGATTTCTATCCCTGGAAGAAGCTTTCCTCAAGATTGAGGGGAATCTGTCACAGGGAGCAGAAGAAGAAGAAGAAGGATCGAAGGTTTCCTTGCATCTGCCGGCGTCGTTTCCGCTCCAATTTCGCGAGTATCGGCGGCGAAACGATATCATACACGTGGCACAAACAAACGAGACGAGAAAGGAGAAAAGGAGAGAGAGAGAAAAAACAGAATGCAAATTCCATCCCTTTTCCTTTCTTCCTCTCGTCGACCCCAATAACTGAATACGGCGAACGGTTATTCGCCGCTGAGAGGGCGCGAACGTGGCCTCGACCGGCTGAGAAAAAGGGTGGAGGGAAGAGCGTGAACCTCGCGTCGAATATAAATTTGAATATCGATGCCCATTGAATCCGATCGAAGGGTTCGGCAGAAGTCTCCTTTCACGGTCGAAAGGGTTGCGATTTGAATATTCTCGTAAGGGGTATGTCCTTCTAGAGGGGTTGACGCAAGCTTTCCTGACCCTTTTTCCCTCTCTCCTCTCCTTCCTCTTCTTCCGTTTTTTCTTTTCTTTTTTTTTTTTCCTCTCTATTTGTATACTTCGCGAACTGCATTGTGCCCGCGAGGAAAACCCAACACCCAGCCACCAGCCCCGGGGCCGTTCTGTTCCATTATTAAAGTAATCAGCGCCATTGTGACGGGTGTTCGGTTTTGACTAATACATTAGAGGGGAGGAGAGGGGGAGCGGTGCCGATCGGCACAGGTAACCGTTTTCAACCGTGGAATCGAAGATCGAACGAGGTGATTGAGAGAGAGTTAGGGGATAAGTTGGATCTACCTGACCCAATTTCTCGATTCTTCTCTCTCGCGCAAACTCTCTCGCGTTTTTTCATTGTTCTTGAAGATTCTTTCGAGTTTTTTTTTTTATCGAGAGAAAGTTATTACGTTTGTTTGAAAATAAATCGGTTTGCAATGATCGAGTTGTGAAGAAGTTGGAAGTAATGGGTATTTTAATTTAGAAATTTTTGGATTTCATCTTTCGATAAATTAAATAGTTTTATCTATAATTTATTCATTTTTATTATTTTAGTTTTAAATTCTAATATAAACATTCCTCATAATTTTACGCCTTACGGAAAATTAATTTCATTCTTTTAAAAATTATTTCAAATTGTCACTTCCGATATTACTCTTACGATACCCATCGACGATAAAAATCCCCCTCTTCACATACCCACCATTCCACAACCGTCGAAACTATCTCAAACATTCGCATACCGAACTGGAAAAGCGCAATCATCTCATCCCTCCACGATCACCATCAACTTCACTCTCCTCTTCAAAAAAGAAAAAAAAACATTTCACTAATTCTAACCCACCCAGCACTCTACAACAACGAATCCTCAAAACTCGTTCCTCATCCTCTAACGTAGAAATCACTCGATTCCAGGTTCGCCGCGCATGCAAATAAAATGGCCACCGCTCGACTTATCGCGAATCGGATCGAGATATCCCGTCCGACAATCGTATTAACTCGTTTCGAGGGACACCACCGTAGTCCATCCTCGCGACAGATGTGGAAAACTCGTCGTCGCCATCTCCTGACCATGGGTGCCCCCCCCCCCATATAATAATAAACCAGGTCAAGCTATCTGTCCTCCTCCCTCGCTCCCTCGTCGACCGCTTTCCTAAGTCCTCCCCATTCTGTACGAGGACTTAGTTAAGACGTCACAACGAACGAACAATGCGGTCAGCCATGCGTGGCAGGGCTTCGCACCTTTGCCTCCTGTACGATTTGATCTTTATCTTGGAGGGCCACTCGTCGGGTGCCGCCGCGATTTCGAGATAGCCTGCATCGTTTCGAGAGCACTCTGGGATACTCGTTTTCCCTTTTCAATCAGACCCGGGGACTGATGTGCGTCACGAATGCGCAGTTCGCCGGAAGTTTGAATGCAGGCAAGCTTTCCGCGGGCTTTTTATTTCGGGTACGTTTCAGGTACGCGCGGATCGGGCCTCGGTTTTTGAGGGAAACGGTTCAAACGAGTTTGATTCGGATTTAATAAAGTTACTCGGTTGGATATTATTCGAGGGCATCGATGATGATGGCCTCCGTTGATCCAATTGTTTGGTTGTTTGTTTGCAAGGGGATTGGAAGGGATTCTCTGTGAAATATGAATTGATTCTTTTATGATAGAATGTTAGTTAATTAATTATTTTATAGTTGGAATAATTCAAGTGATATTATTATTGTTCTATTTCAATCTATCCAGTATCATTTTATTCATCGATCAAATCTTAAAAATCAAATCTTGAAATTCCAATTCCATCCGTCACCGTTTCCTCTCGTTAATTCTTTATAATTACCCAAATCGAATCTCATGATATCAAATCTCGATTCTCTGGAACAGGCAATCGTTCGATGAGTCGAAGCAGAGTCGAATCGAATTTTTTACGGCGGATAACGAGACTCCTTCCGGTTTCTCGATCATTAATAATCGTTCGAAAAGGATCCAGGCATGGAGGAGATGAAAATCACATTACGATAAGCAATAGTTGTCACGCGGTGACTGCCTCCAGCCATTTTCGAGACCTTTCTCTCTCTCTCTCTTCCATTCTTTTTTTTTTTCCACGGTGGCGCGAGATCGAGGATTCAGGTAGTCACGCTGCCTCGTTTTCCATACGCGTGTCGAAGGGGGGGCCCCACCTGGGCCCCGTGCGTGTGCACGCACACCGAGATAGGGCTAGTATCTCGGGGTAGGAGACGCACATGGGACCCCATAGAATATGCATGTGTTTTGTATTCAGGAATATGTTAACCCTTTCGCTTAGTCTTTCGATTGGCACCAACGAGGCAACACCTCTCGCAACGAAGACAACGAAGTTTGTTCCTTTTCTCTTTCTTCGTGACTCTTTCGTGACGATTTTTCTGATAAATCGTTCGTGATCACACGACGTGGAGATGGATCGTTTTCGAGGATTCTTCCGTGGAAAATTTTTTGAGGTACGTGCTACTTGTTATTTATTCGTAATTGTTGTTTAGATTGATTCGTCAATTTGTTATTTTCGAGTAATTGTTATTCGTGATTAATACGTCAGTTGGGTAAAATTTATGTAAAACTGTGAAAAGAGACCGTGTCGCTGTTCTTGAAACAAGTCTCTTTAAAAACACACTTTGAGCGAATATTTGATCCAATATCGCGTAATAAAAAAAATTTAATCGCTCAAGTTCGTAGAGAAGGAATGTTTCACAAGAAATTTCATTTTTCGATTACGAGATACTTTGAGCCAAAGTGAGAGAAACCAAAGAAAATTACCGTCTTACTTCCGTACAACAAACTGAAGAGAGTGAATTTAAAAACATTCTTCAAAAACTTCAAACTTGAGGAAACAGAAGAGATTAAAGTGCGCTGACAAGATAAACTTTCCCGTTTTCCACGTAAACTTCTCCCCCCAAACCTGAAATCCGACGATGTAAATACAGAGATAGAAGAGTTTTTCAACAAAACTACAAACTACATTTGCGAAATCTCCGCTTTGGACTTGTCTCGTTAACAATCGAAATTTCACTGTGTCAATTTCACTCGGGAATAAGATTTTTTCCAAATATTTTCCAAGATGTTCACAACTTAACTTGTGATGCCACGAGAAAATAGAAAGCGTCTCTCTCTCTCTTAATTCATTTTTCTCTCTCGCCATTTTAACATCGAATTATTTCCGCCGGCAGACATTTTCCACGGACGACGATTCGCGTTTATACGCGGCGAAGAATCGAAATAATGCAGAAGTAATATCGGGTTCGGAGGCATCGTGTAATGGAGGCCTTAAAATATGATCGACAGAAAAATGAAGCGATAAACTTCTCATTGAGTCATCCGTCGTTAAGAAATCCTCGAATGCTCTCGTTTCGCCTGTTTTATCCCGTCATGCAGGCGACGGGAATAAAACTATTTGTCGTTCGCTCGACTAAGGATCCACGTTGGAAAACGAGCTTCACCCTTATTTTTTTTTTTTTACGTGTAATATTTCGTAAAATATTTTTCGTGATGCATTTATTAATTGCTGCAATTTTCGTTGTCCATTTAGAAAAACGAAAATTAGGGGAGGTATATCTTTTGATTCGTGATTGTTATATAAATATGAAAATTATGTTTCTTTGCAAATTGTACTGCTCATCTGAATCTTTGATTTTAACTTTAGAAATAGGAGAAGGTAGGAGTTCTTTAGAATGAAGAATGCAACAATTCGTTTTAATGATTCTTTATTAAAGAAAAATTACAAAAAATATAATAATCAGAAAGAAATTATATTATTAATAAAAAGAAGTACAGAAGGTTTCTGTTGTAAATAATATATTTTTATCGATCAGAAGAGGAGAGAGTCAAGTTTGAAAAATATTTTATTGCTGACATTTCTTCAAAATGCAAGCTTCCCGTCGCCTCTCTGACGCGAAAATGGCTCGCAGCCATTTTGTAAAGGTCACCCTTCGATACCACCCCTGCCTCATGCCGGCCACCAACCCCTGACTCGAATCGGTTCAATTACCCCGAAATGGCGCGGCTCACCGACTTCTTGGACGACTTCCTGCTGCGAAAGCAGTTGACCGCTGGTCACTCTCTGCTTGACCGTGAATAATTCGATTGCACAGCGGACAAAGTGGGGCCATTGAAGAGGAGTCGAGCGTGCGCGAGATTGAATTTGACACGTTGAACACGTTTCCCTTGAAAACTTGCTTTCACCTGTCATCTTTTTTTCTTCCTTCTAACGTTCGCTTCACTTTAAAAATCTCATCCTCGTTATAAAAAGGAAAAATAACAGATTAGAATTCTTTTTATTCATCGAACTAATCTATTTGAATTACACGTATTCCGTTTCATTTCATATACCAATCTATAAATAATTAATTTCAAAGATTCTACGAATCTTCAATCTACAAAAATCAATCTACGAATCGTATATATACACACAAGAAACTTCAATCTCTTTCTCATCAAATCACCTTCTGCCAGAACCCTTCGTCATCATCACTGTTTAAAAATTCGCTCAAACTCAAACAAACGTCCCACAAAAAAAAAGACGTCCGTCCAATTGCCAGCTCATCGAGGTAGGGCACGCAATATTTACCAATACCTGCGGCAAAGAAGAAGAGAGGGTTAAGGAAAGTGGAAAATAAACGATTAAAAATCGGCAGTGGTCCACGACCCGTCGATAAATCACCGGCTAATACTCGCTACGGGGCGCGTGCCGCAGGAGAAAAGGAGTGACCGGACATTATCGTCCAGGTCAATTCGCCGGACGAACGTGGCAGGGGAAGTGGAATTTCCGGTTTCACGTCTGGTGGCCAATCCGGCGGAGGTCAGCCGGGTCCCCCCGGCCCGGGTCGAGGGTCAGCCCAAACAATCTTTCCTCGGGGTCAGCCCCACAGCGTTTACGCCACTGATTTATGGCCTGCCCTCGCCCTCGATAACTATTCGCGGTCGAAAAGCGACCGTGCACCGCGACAGAGACTAATTGACAGCGGATAATTATCTATAAAACAACGCGTTTCCGCGACTCTTTTAGAGAGAGAGAGATGTTTGAGCTTCGATTGGAAACGAATTTAAAGGATTTCTTTTAGGGAAATTTAGAGGAAAATTTATGAAAAATTCTATTTAGATTTATTATATTTCATCCCTTAAAATAATCGATTCATATTAACATTTAGATATTACACGAAATTTATACGACGACTTCTTACAATCTCTCAATCAACATCTTCCATGATAATGATCATCAAATTACTCTTCTCCGTTTCTTAACCGCCCCTTCATCATTTTCCAACACTCGAACAACTCTTCCAACCGCACAACTTTCCCAAAACATGTTCCCATAGTTCGCGAAATCCTCTCGAAAAAGCATCGTCGCGAAATCCCGCGGATTCGAACTCTTCCGTTTCGAACTCTTGTCCCGGAAAAGCGGGCGAGGAGAGGGAGGAGGGAGGGTAGAGGAGCCAGTGGCGAATAGGAAGCGGAAAACAGGCAGGCGCGGTGTAAAGACAAAGAGAGAGAGAGAGAGAGAGAGAGAGGACGCAACGCAAATTGGCGCAAATTGGCGCAGGACGTAAAGCTGCATAAGACGGTAAGCCAGTGGCAAGCAATCGCGAGGACGAGTCAGCCAGGATTCGAAGGGAAGCGGGACAGCGGAGGAACGAGAGAGAGAGAGAAGATAAAGGGGGTGAAACGAGGATAGTGAAGATAAAGAGGAAGGAAGAGAGAGGCAGAGTGAGATTCGACAAAAGGGCGCTGAGGAGCGAGAGGGAGCTGGAGGAATGGGGGAGGGAGGGAAGAGATCGTTAGGCATGTTACGTCTTGCATCCTGCCAGGACGATGGAACAGCCGACATACTCTGTCGTGTACCGTTGCACGTACACACACCCCTTCTGAGGTGCATGTGTACGCGCGCGAGCACGCCGGGCTGCTTTTGGCAAGCCCGCCCCACGTCTTTCGAAAACCACCCCCTCCCGGGATAGCGAGGGCGACGAACCAACGTTACACAGCCGTGCAACATGGCTCTGCTCGTGGCTCGCCATCAGATTCTGAAATGGCGGTTCCTGGTGTTGGTGTATCATCGTTGTGGTATATCTTCAGAGACTCTAATCTCCGAAGGAAGAGGATTTTCATCTCTTTTTGAAGAATCGAATCTTTCGAGATTTTTATCGAGCACTTGTTACCTTTGGATATGAATAGAGTGGAGACGAAAGGAGGAAGGAGAATCTTCTCATTTTGAAAGATTGAAAGGATAATTTTTAGTAATTTTTAGATCGTAGTATAACTTTACACGTTCGAAAGATAGAGGAGTAACGATATTATCTTCGTTGAGAGAACGGATTTCGAGTAATATAATTATATATATATACTTTTCGTAAGATTAATAAAAATAGGACAAAGATAAATTGAATCTGAAGGTTCGCAGTACAATTTGGGGAAATCGGCAATTTAGAAGGAGGAATCCTCCCCTTTGATTCGACTGAATTCCGCGAATTACCGATGAAAATTTAACGAGACAGCACACGTCTAATTAATCGCTTAACACAAGGATCTCGAGAAAGTCAGCAAAAGTCGATCCGACTCGGGTCGATCCCTTCCCTAGAATAGCTCGCGAAGGTAAGTTGGAAACTGCTTGGTCGGGTCTCGGTAGTCCTTATTGACTGGCAAGGAGGCAGGGGCTTCTTGGAAGCGCGATGGGGTTGCTTAGGCAACTTCAAATTAATTTCAAACATAGGGAGAAACAATACTTAATGCCGTGGAGGGCGGCCGGGGTCTCGAGCAGCGGAGCATCCCATAATAATTATTTTCCAATGAAAACTCAAATTGTCGGCGGGTTCGGCGGGGAGAGACTTACCCCCATCGTGCCCGGGATAAACTTTGCCCGGGATGTCTGCTAAGGATGTCAAGATGACATCGAGACCATTGGATGCAATGAATAAACGCTCTCCAAATAACGAGAGACAGATCCGCAACTTTCTTTCAAATTATTCTCCATCTTTCTATTCCCGATGAAATTCTTTCTCTTGGAAAAGATTTTATGCTTTCTTCTTCTTCTTTCCTACATTAAAAGGCACTGAACTTTAAAATTATTTAAAATTGTAACACAGAAGATCGAAGTTTTTGATAGAGGAATTATTATTTTTTCCCAAAATAACATCCCCTTCCAAAGAGATTCTTCCATTCTAAGACGAGTTCTCTAACCAATACCTACATTTACACACAAATCCCATTCCGTTCCCCTCTCCCCAAAAAAGAGAGCTAAAGAACTTCAAAACTCGACAACAGATCTCGAGAAAAATCCACCTTCACCCTCCCCAAAAGCTACTCGAACATCGCCCGAGGACGCGCGAATTAAAAGCAATCCTGTCGCAGGATCCACTTAACGCTCCTCTCTCTCTCTCTCTCTCTCTCTTTCCTCAACTTGCTCGTCGAATCAGCGACCAAACCGTAGGAGCGTGTTCCAAAGAACGGTTTGGTCGTCGAGCGGCAAAATGCGGAAACGTTGTCGCCGGTTTTCGAAGGCGGAGGAGGATGTTCGCTCGCCGAAACAAGAGACGCGAGCGGCGTTAATGGAATTCGATCCAGTTTTCGGGATGCCACGGTCTTGCCACCCGGAATACGGAGAAACGCCTCGCGGAGAGCTCGTGTAATTACTCGAGGAGAAGGCTCAAAGATGGTGCAGGTCTCTGCGCTCCGCCTCGAAAACGGCTGAAGACGTTCTCGCGCCCCGAGGACACGTTACGTGCACGCTTAATCGCGCTGCTTTATTCGACGGTGTACGCCGCGAGAAATAAGAGGTTCGGGTGGAGAAGGGTTGGGACGCTTTGCGGAATGATGGAACGGGGGAGGGAAGAAAAATAGGGATGCGATTAAGAGGGAACGAATTGAATTTTACGGATTCGGATTCTTTTTAATAAAGATTTCTTTCTTTCGGATTATTAATCTTGTATCCTTTGAGAGGAAAAATGTTGTAATGGGATACGTAAAAATACTGGTTGGCATCTTGAATATATAAACTTACGTTTAATTATCAACTTATCTCGACTCATTCGGTTTGAATTGACGTTAATCTTCTTATACTTTGTTAAGCAGATCATCCTCAAACATTCAAAACTTCTCCACCGGAATTAGCATCTCATCTTAATCCCCTTTCAACCGTACTGCCAAACATCTTAAGTTACCGTGCTCACAATCGTTATCATGAAACCATCATCTACTCCGTTACTTCATTCATCCAACCTAACTTCTACCTTCTATCTTCCAAAAAAAAAAAATCCATGCATAAAGTTAAAATAAAACCTAACTTGCTTTCCAAAGATCAAAAATCATTTTATCGAATCGAGGGCAAAGTGAGGAGGGAAAAGAAGAAGTAAAATCGTGACCACCACCCTTAGCTCGCTCGAATGTTTCGCCTGCATGGGAGATCCCGTAGGATATCGGGATCCCTGGTCGTCTGGAGCGGCAACACGCCGCCGATCCCCTCTTGGCAAAGCCCAGAAGGTTACCATGACGACCAACGCGTGACGTAACCACCCACCAGCGGGCCCGCTGAAACAAATGAAGCCACGTCCTCCTTCGCCTACACCACCCACCCTCCGCCTCCCTCTTCCCACCTGACTCTCCTCCTCCTCCCCCCCTATCCCTTCTGTCCCGCTCTTTGCCTTCGCGATCCCCAGCCTCCACTTGCGGGATCACACCGCGAGCAAGTGGTCCAGAACGTAGGTGTGCGGCGGGGTGGTTTGGGGGTGGGTGGAGGATGCGCGGTAAAGGAGAGGACGTGGATGCTGGCAGGCAAAATTACAAGGACCCGGCCAGGTTCTCGTCGTGGAAACTTGCCTATGAAGTCCTCGTTGCGGGGAATATGCAGCGAGTACCCGGGCGTCTCTGAGCAAGTTTCTATTTTACGAGATCTGTTTCTCCGGGGCACAAAGAGGATCCGTGGAATTTCGTCGTGCCGTAGGGATCGGGGGTAGGAGAGGGCGAGGAAGAGACTCCCCCCTCCCTCTGAGAAGAGGGTAACGAGGGAATGCTCGTGGAATGGAGAGGATGGAAGGGTTAGAAGATGTATAATTGGTTGGTTGGAGATCGTGTGTATTTCTTTTCCCCCCGTTAATGTGAATAGAATTTAGAAGAAGTTTTTCTTAGTGATTGGTTATGAAAGTAATTATATAGGTAATTTAAATTTTATCATTTAGAGCTAAATGATAAATATGTAGAATTTAGAAGAAGTTTTTCTTAGTGATTGGTTGTGAAAGTAATTATTTAGAGATAAATGATAAATGTGTAGAATTTAGAAGAAGTTTTTCTTAATGATTGGTTATGAAAAAATTTAAATATAGGTAATTTAAATTTTATCATTTAGAGATAAATGATAAATGTATAGAATTTAGAAGAAGTTTTTCTTAGTGGTTGGTTATGAAAGTAATTATTTAGAGATAAATGATAAATGTGTAGAATTTAGAAGAAGTTTTTCTTAGTGATTGGTTATGAAAGTAATTATTTAGAGATAAATGATAAATATGTAGAATTTAGAAGAAGTTTTTTTCAATGATTGGTTATGAAAGTAATTATTTAGAGATAAATGATAAATGTGTAGAATTTAGAAGAAGTTTTTCTTAATGATTGGTTATGAAAATAATTATTTAGAGATAAATGAAACGATGAAAAATATTCATGGAAATCTCTTTATCCATATACTGGAATTTAACCAGAGAAATGTTAGAAAAGGGAGGGAGCATCATTTTTATGCGCGAAAAGAATCGTTCCTCGCGAACAACGCATTGTAATATTTAATAAAATCGAGGAGGCTTAGAAATCTAGATCGAACAATGGATATCAAGGTTTCATGGATACAATGTTCCAGTTTCTTTGATGGAAACCGATAGTCGGGTCATACGGTCCCCGCTATATGAGAGATTCAATTCCTCTCCTCTCGCAACACGCCTCGATTCTCACGGCTTCTTTTTACGATTCCTGGCATTCTCTTTGCCTTTCCTACGTTCGTTCCATCGTCGAAGAATACGTAACGCGTGGACGAAATTCGAATCAACGAGGCCTGGACCGTGGAAGTGACTTTTGTGACGAAAAGGTTTCATCACTGGTTCCATAGATCGTAATTCTAAAAAACTTTCTCTCTTTTTCGATGATCCTTTCTACTCTCCAATCTTTATTCTGTGAATTATTGGATATAATATACGAAAGATAAATTTCTTCGCTCATTTTCTGAATTTACACGTAGATATATTAACTTCTTCTTCTCTTTTCTATAATAATTGTATGTCGTTGAAAATTGGATTAAAATTAGAATTTTCATCATACTTTTTAGGGTTTTTTTATCTTTATCGATTATATATCTAAGAGAATTGATAAAATAATTTCGTAAACGAATATAAATACCATTTATTTATCCAATGTTATTTTCTCGTTCCACTTAGAAAATATCTGCGTGGATTTCTTCCTTCAAGGACACGGTTCTCCACTCTTTCGATTCTTCGTGAGGGTAGGTGATGGGGGAAGCTGCTCCACTCTCCGTGCAGTTGTCGCTGATTAAACTGGTTCACCAGCTCTTCCACTTGATCGCCTCTTCTTTCTCTTGCTGACTCAGTTCCTTCGAGAAGAACACACTCGTCTTCCGGTGGATTTTTATACTTCGTTCCTCTACTTCCTTCCCTCCCTTCTTATTTCTCTCGATAGTTTCCCTTTGGAGGAATTCTTTGAAGGAAACTTTTTTGGTATCCCGGACATGTCCCGAATTTTGCGCAAATTCTTCCCGTCAACTGTTTCCTTTCCCTGTGTAAAGGGATATAAAGAGGGATGAAAAGGAAGAAAGTTGGATATATATCCGCAAGATGGAGGGATAGTCGAGCTAATCCTTGGACGGACTCGTGCAGTTTGGAAAGATTGAATAGGAACACGAGGGTGGTATGGCATCGTAAAGCATATTGAGAAACTTTTTCTTTTTTTTTATTGCTTATGCCTCGTGAAACATCGGTTTTATTATTAGATTTCGTGGATGGAATGTGGATACGATGTAGCAGATTGATTTTTATTAGTGTAATTAGAAATAATTAATGAATATTGGAGAGGTTTTTAAGCCATGGAAAGTACGGTGGAAAGATATTCGTGGAATATAAAAGAAAGGTATTGAATATACTTTTGATATTTTTTATTAATTTAAAATATTTTGCATGATCGAAACGTTTAAAGTATCTCAAATATCAAAATATAATATTTCCTTTCTTTTATTTTATTGTAAAAATAATAACGAGTATTATCTTATTTCATTGTCGGACAATAATATTCTCCATAATCCCTCCTCTTTTCATTCTATTGTAAAAATATAAAATAATAAGTATTATCTTGTTCCATTCTCGACAACAATATTCTCCTCACGATATCTTCACGATGATATAACTTTTTATTACTTGTTTAACTCAATCCACTTTAAACCCTCTCCGAACGAATTTTAATAACATAGCATTGGTTGTAAAATACCAGCAATCAAACGGATACAATCCCTCTCCCTCTGAAAACACGTTTCTTCGCTCGACTTCATCGAACACTCGTCCAAGTATTTTCACATTCTCTAAAACTCTCCACGTATTAAACTCCATTCATTCTGATCACATATCTCCAGTGAAAACTCATCATTTCCATAATCCTGTCGAGCTAACAACTAACAAACCACTCTAAAATTTTTTTTCTCCTCTAGACAATCTCAACGATCATCGAAAAAAAAAAAAAAAAAAAAGAAACGAAAAATTTCCATCTCCATATTCTCCATACCTGCCATCGGTGAGGTTTGCATCCACATCAAGTTCCATCAACTTGAAGTTTCGACGGGGTCATCGTTGTCCTCGAGCATCGACAAAAGGGAATGGAACAGGTTGGAATCGGATTACGGAGGAGAATCGAACCCTTTTCCCGATTTCAATTAATCGAGAAATAATTAGCGGCGTGGAGCACGCGATGGGAGACGCGCGTCGAGTCGATGCGCGTCGGAAGGGGGTTGCGAGGGGTGGAACAAAGAGGTGACACGGAACGTTTGTCCCGGACGTCACCGGTCGCCGGTATTATCCTTTCAAATTGGTTATTTTCGGTAAATACCGTTTTGAAAAGCCAATAACGCTGTTTCCCCATTGTGCGCACTCTCACCCCGTCGAGGCCAGGGCCTCGATATATTTACGATTTCACCCTTTACGAGCTGTTGGTGCTCGGGGACCAGGGGTGTTGCCGGAGGTGAAACCGACAAAAGTAATCCCGAAAACGGCACAGGTGATGCCGTTGCTTTCCAGTGGGAAAAAAAAAAAGGAAAATATTCGAGGACTCCCCGTGGAAGGTAACAGAAATGGACAGATAGATAGAGAAAAAGAGAGAGAGAGCCAGGTAAACCACCCTTCGATCTTTCGGCGATCGAATCTTTGGGTTTCACGAGTTGCTAGATTCGATGTGTATCGAGATATATTCGAGGTGATGGATGATGGTTGAAAAAGGGAGGAAGAGTTGGTTGGAGGAGCAGGTCGAAAGCGCGGAAGCCAATTTTTCGAGTGGAGGGTGCCGAGCTTGTATTGGGTATACCAGATAAGGGATGCCCTCGCCGCGTTGACGAGGAACGAAGTCGAGGGTAGTAAGTTTCTGTCGCTGACGGCGAATCTCTCTGGCTGGGTGTTCACGAGTGGTTTACGAGTCGCTTGGGGAACTGTTTTTACCGTTTGTTGTATTCCACGCAAATTGGAATTGGGATTGGAGAGGGCGGGGGAAGGATATCCGGAAGGATTATAATAAATGGATATATCCGTTTCTTAAAATTTTCAATTATCGATATCGTGAATGAAACTCTTCTTAATTTCTCCCCCGATAAGAAAACAAATTATTATTCGCTTCTTTTATCCCAATATATCTCTCGAACTTCTTAAATCTCGTTCTTCAAATCGTGAAACGAATCTTTCAAAAACTTGCGAAGAATCGAGAGATTAACGTCATCAAAACCAATCTTAATCCCCGTCCTACTAAAATCTCCCGCGTTCGTGTGGGGGAGGGTGGAAGTCGACGTCCGTCGAAGGAAACGCAAGGAAACGCAAGGGTGAAAGCGAGGAGAGGGGCGGACGGGGTAGGGGCATGAAGAAGGAGAGAGAGGAGGAAGAGGTGGCACGTGAAATTGTGCACGCCGACGCGGCGCGGGACGCGCGCCACGCCGAGATGATGGGCGGAGCGGGGCGAGGGAGGGCGCGAGAAAAGTGAGAACGAGAGAAAGAGGGCTCAAGGTAAACCTTCCCCGGGGCGTCGGCCTTGAACTACATTTTTAATTGCGACTTCCTCGCTCGCCTCGCCCCCCCTCGCTCCTCCAGACGATAAAAACAAAAGAGAAACAGTTTTCTGTCGACGACGACGACGACGACGACGCCGCCGCCGCCGCCGCGAGCGGCCCACCCCTTCCTTCTTCCTCCTCGCCCTGTTAACCCGTCCCCCTCCCTCTCCAAAGGCCGCCAACGGGGGCCAACTTCCAGCCAACCATCCCCCTCCCCTCTCTTCCGCCGCACCATCTCCACCTCCACACCTCCTCCTCCCCCTACCCTCTTCTACCTCTCCTCCTCCGCGTGCAACCTCCTCCTACCCTTTCCTCCTCGTGCAACAAGTAGCGCGTTCATTTAAGACGTGTCGGCGTTCTTTTGTTCGTTTTAAAAAAGGCAAGCGACGAAGTTCCGCTTTAAAGGGGGACCGCGCGTTCCAACCACCCCCGCGTCACGGGGATGATCGCGAGGATGAGGGAACTCGCGTTGGTAAGATTGTCGAAAAGGGGAGGAAGAAGGAGACGCGTGGATTATTCTTCGCGGGTTTGTGACTCTTTGTAATTGTGATTGCATTTCATTTTTCATTTCATTCAGAGGATGTATATTTTTTTTAAACGAATTTAGAATAATCACGGAAGCATATAATTTTCTTAACTCGAAATTATAAAAGGAACAGTTTCTTCCTAATGCAATTAAGATTTTTATCTTATTCCAGAACCTCGATTTTTTTTCAATGAAAGTATTCGAATTCTTCTCGCTCGAAAATAGAAAGCATCGAAGACAGGAGGGCAATCCGACCTCCCAAACCTGGGTGGGCATATGGCTGCCGCGCGTATCCGTCTAGTTAGCGCTCGAGCACGATACAAAGTTCTCCGTGGAAACGAGAAAGGTCCCAGCATCCCATTCAGGTTCCCCTCCACGTTCAATGGACCATCTCGCTTCGTTAACCAGTCTGTCGCATTTTTTACTCATCACCTATAGATATATAGAGAGCCAGGCCCAACCCTTTTCCTCGCAATTTGAATACATTGTACCCCAGCCCGACATACATATGTATATCCGACCGATACTTTTCGGTCTCTTCTCCTCCCCTCCCCCCTTCAGATCTCAGTCTGTTTCGCTCTTCCACGTCGATTCCCTAGTCGAAAACGCGTATCGCAGTTTCTACCTGGATAACCCTACGAAGGGGGGAGGAGGAAGGTTTGTGTGTGGTGGCTTGACCGAGTTTCGCAGTCTCTCCTTTCTTTCCTTCTCTCGATCGAACGCAGACAGAGTGGAAACACACACACCCCGTCCCCTCCCCATATATATATATATATATATATATATATATATATATATATATATATATATATATATATATATATACGGTATGCCGATTTCCTCGACAATGCTTCTGATTTTGATTTATATGACGCGACCGACAGCCACACCGAAGGAATCACCGAGGGGTGCACCGCGACGGAAATTATAAATTCATGTAGCCCCCCCCCCCTCCCCACCCCTCGTCACGGCCTGTTCGAAAAAGTTTCCGCTCCGGGCGATTTGCGTTCCGCGATCTTCGTCCCTCCACGCGATTGGGCCATTGGTTCGTTTCGTGTTTTTGCCCTTTTTCTTTCTTTCACGAGGCCTTTTTGTTGTTGCCCATCTGTTGATCGATCGAACGATGGATTTTCGCAGAACGCGTGTAACGGGCCCCCATAAGAACGATGTGGAACGAGGATTCGCGTTGGATTTGATGGTGAAGATGACGCGGAAGATTGTCAGAGGATTTGGTTTATCCTGTTTCACGTTGGTAAAGTGAATATTCACTTGTCCATGGATTAGGAATTATTATTTTGTCAAGATCAGAGATTCATTATTTGTTTGTTTTATATAATTATCTATTTATAAATATAGGTTATTAATATTCACTTGTCCATTGATTAGGAATTATTATTTTGTCAAGATCAGAGATTCAGAATTGTAATTTATTTGTTTTATATAATTATTTATTTATAAATATATTATGATAGGCTAGAAGTTTGGGAAATTTGGGAATAATTTACAATTTTTAAAAATACTTCATCACATACGTATCTTCTCATTTAGTACGAGGGATGAATATAATACAAGTCTATTCAAAAATATTATAAATTATTAAATAATACACGAAAGAATACATAATATTTTATATCAAACCGTTATGTCAAAATTTTCAAATCATCTCATCTCCATCCTGAAAAAATCCAAAGATCCACTCCAGCGTGGCTCTCGATAGAGCTCGATAAATAATTACCCTCGAGGATTGAACTTTCTTCAAAGCCAGCAGCGACACGGTTTAATGGCGCGACATCCGGGGACCGGATTCGCGGAAACGGGGATGATCCTCGTCTAAAAGGGATGGAGGATTCCGCGTGATCTGGGGACGAAACGCGGAATCGCGCTTGGAAATTAACCGCGTGCATAATTCCGCGCGTCGACTAACGTCACGGGGATCCGATTTCCCCCTGATTCGTCCCCGTAGACGGGTGTAATCCGACCTCCTGTCCTGTCGTCTCGGCGAGGATGTGTTTCTCCATCAATAACTGATACTCGGCTAAGGAGGCTGAGCGAGCTCGTAGCACCCTCCTGACACACATAAGCGGAAACAGCCCCGCTTAAACCGTTCCACGCGAGATCCTGCGCCCCGGATGCACTTTGTGCCGCTACTCTACTTCCACCGCGGGGCTAATTTTCGTGATAGTCGGATAGAGGGGATTTGGATGAGGATGGAGCAGCTTCGGGGATGGATGCCGTCGTGATGAAGTAATTAGTAGATAGGTATTGTGCAATTTTCAGAGTGATATTTTTCAAAGAGAATTTTTCTAGCTTACGTTTCATGTTACATTCTATTGTTTTATTTTATACATTCAGGTTTAAATCGTATAACAATGGATCGATTAATTTTTATACGTATTTTTTTATTTATCCGGTATTATAGATAATTCTTTATAATTATTGATATTTTGCAACGTTTGAAAGAAAAATAAAAGATATAGTAAAGTATTTTTGTTCGAAATAATTTATAAATAACGCGATGTGATATAAAATATGTTGATGTATATTATTTTTATATTATGTTTTTACAGTGATTAGTTTACGTTGTTTCGTGAATACTTTGATTCATCGTACGACGATAATTCGAATGTTTTTTCCATTTATATTTATAAAGATGTTGCACGGATAGCACACAATCTTACCACGTGTCACCATACATTTCAATTTCCACGAATTTTTAGAAATTCTTCTCGGGTATAACTGATATTCCGAAATAAACATTTCTTTCACTCTGCGTTCATAATATTTATATACGACAACTAATAATATTACAATAGTTCGAAAAATATTTACATTATGTTATCGACGTATTCGAAACACAGAAATATATTTAGTCGCGTTTCAAACTCCGAATACACAAGTTTTATAATCCTCCGATCCAAGAATCGTCCAGCAACGATCGAAAAATTTCAATTTCTTCAACAATTCACCTATCCTTCAATCCATCAATTTCCATCAACTCATTCAGAACACCTTAACCAGAATCGTAATAATTAAAATCTCATTTTAGGGAGCTACGTCCTTTGGGAATATTTCACGAGCCCTTTAAAAGGTTTCTTATCCCAGTCAGACGATATATTAAAATCTCGTGCAAGACTCTCCTCGAGAGAGAGAGAAAGAGAGAGGATCCGTCCCAATTTTCAGAGAGTTGACGAATTTCGAAATGGGAAAAGGGGTCCGGAGGATCTCGAAGGGGTGTCGCGGGTCTCACGGGTTTGCACCGCTTCGAGCAGCCTCCGACGGGTGTCTGAGGCGAAAGGGTTACGTGAAAACTGCTCGTCTCGTGCGACAAAGGGGGTCTTATCTCGAATTTCTAAAGTCCCACCTTCCTTCCTGTCCTTTGCAACGATTCTTCTCACCCTTGGCCCCTTTTCATCCCCCTCGCAACCCTTTCACTCAGGGAGGATTCCTCGCTCGAGATATCGTTATTAGCGGTGTATTTCATTCATCGGTGTATTCCGATATTTTTTTCTTCTTCTCCCTCTCTTTCCTTCCTTTACTGACAGATACGTCTTGTCTGTTGCAGGGCGACGCGTGCGGCAGAAAGCGACGAGCAGAACGCGTCGGGGAGGTTGAAGAAGGGAATTCTCTGAGGGTTGGAGATGACGTTTAACGGATAAGGGTAAGAGTTAATTTTAACAAACCTATTCTATTCGTTGAAATAAATTTTATTAATTCAAAAGAATTAAATATATACACACGCTTCTACTTCTATCTATGCTCAAACCAAATCTCTTACCGTGTCTTTCTCATCATTCGAACAAAACGAAAACGCCTCTCCACCTTATTTATCTCCACAAAAAGGAAGAAAGAAAAAAATACTCGCGTCAAATCTTTCCCGCCTTTACACGAACCACACAATAAACCTTTTCCCTCAACACCTTACAACACCTCGAAGACATTCCCAAGACGAGGAGGAGAGGGAGAAAAGAAGGAAAAAAGGGGTGGCGCGTGAAATTCAGCGCGCGTAATAAATTCACGGGGAAAGTTGTCGCAGTAAAAGTAAAAGAGCGGAGGAATGGCGCTGAGAGGATGGAGGAGGAGGGAAGAGGAGGGCAACCGCGTGCTAAGAAGAGCCGCTCGATGAACGAACGAGTCCAACGCGCTTAAATAACGCGCTCCTCGGATCCCGGTGAATAGCGGCAAGTAGTTAGGAAAATGTCTTACTTAAAGAGAGAAAGTTCGTCGACCAGGAGAGGAGGAGGAGGGGATCGCTGCGACCCTGGCCCAGAAACAAAAGCGGGAAGAAGAAGCTTGTGAATAATTCAAGTGCGCGCGAAATGAGGAAAGAGTTCCTCCGAGGTGAAAAGTTTCCTCGGGAGGAGAAAATTTTACGCGGCCTGCTTTTCTTTGATCGCGCCCTTGAAAACTCGCGCTCTTAATTGAACCCTCCTCCCCTCTCCTCCACGATTTTTAAGAGACGCTTCTCGCTCGTTATCCCATCGGAATCGATCCCATCGAACGATTTTATACAGGCTTCGAGATGAAACGTTTTAACTTGTCGAAGATCGAAGGGGGATTTTTTTTCGGAGATTGGGAATTTTAAGGACAAACGTTTGTTGCTTGTAATATGTAAATCGAGGGATTAAGGATAAATGGTTGTTGGGATTATCTAGAGCCGGTCATCGAGCTTTACGAAGGATTTAACGTTTGAAGTTGAAGAGAATATCTTAAGAATGATGAGATAATTATTAAAATGTATCGTGAAATAAAATAACGGTTGTTTACGATGATCGAATTTGGAATTTTCCAAGAGAAATCAAAGAATTTTCAATATATAATTAAAATTCGAAATAGAAATTATCGTGATAAGAGAAATAATAGAAATAATTAATCGCGATTCATCGTCCTTGTATAACAATTTCGCGGCAATATATATTCCACACAGAGGAGAAGGTTCTCCAGGACCTACCTCAAGAACTCGCTGGAAGGGAGGGAAAGGGTTTAGCACGAGAAGCGTAACCGTAAAATTCACGGGGGTTTAGAGGGGTCTGCGACACGGAAGGGAAGCAACGGCCGAGTAAAGATGGCGGGGAAAGGGGGCAGCGACGGGCCCCCCTTTTCCTCCCCCCATCTATAAACAAAAGGCAATGCGCGGGGGCAAATTACGGATTCAAACGGCCGCCTTTTGTCTTTTCATGTTTATTTCTTTGTTTTACCGTCGTCGGTATTGTTTCAGCGGAGCGACAGAAAAAGCCAAAGGGGGCAGGGAGGGTGGAAGGTCATGCTTTGCCTTTGTGGGAAACGTACGACCAGCTTTGTTATTCCTCCACCTTTTTTTTTTTTTTTCTCTCCGTCCACGAGACTTCTCTTTCCTCCTTTTTCTTTTTTTCACCGGCTGACCCGTCCCGCTCCCTCCTCTTCCTCTCTTCTTCTTCTTTTTTTTTTTTCATTATTTCTTCTTCTTTTTTTCCCCACCCCTTTGTACTCTCGCAACACGAGTCGTGGTGACTGACAGCAACGCGCGTGGTCGATCGGTCGTTCATGGACCTCGGGAGGTCTCTCTTGTTCCTTATGATTCGTTTATTATTCCCTTGGAATTGTTGGATCGTTTCTCGTTAATGGGATGAGACTGTTTTTTGGGGAGAGTGTTTTAGTTGAGAAGTTTTTTCCTTTTCGTGTTGCATGTAAAAAATTAATATGGCATTATGAATTATGAAATGATTTTTAATTTTGTATGTATAATATAATCAGATACTTGACATCGAATATTCTTCTAAATTTTTGCAAGAAATTCTCTTGATATTAAATGAGAGGTATTATTAGATTAAATAATACGATATTCTCAATAAATGAATAATGAGAGGGTTAATTTTTAAGGATATTAAAATTATTAAATTGTGCAGCGAAGAATGATTTTCCATTCGACGAGTTTCCATTTCTCCTTACTCCGTTTACCATACACTTAAAAACTTTTTAAAACCCAGTACTCCTTTCATTTCTACCATTCCCAATCTCCTTAAATCCCTTCTCATGCTTTTCTCATCATATATATATATATGTATGTATGTCTCGAACCAGCAGGAGAAATTCTTCGATATGTACACACAATATGTTCATCCCCTCGATCGAGTCGCAAGTAGGGCAACTAAAATTCTTAGGAAATCGATGATCGAATAAATTTTCCATGCAATTCTCGACTTGTTCCGTGGAACAAGCATCGTCCACGGTGGTTATTTCGAGTCGATTAATTGAACTCGATTATTGTCGTCCTCCGTGCTAAGAATATGAATCTTTCACGAATCGTGGAACGTCGAGAAGGGATGGGGAGGGGTGGAAATTTACACGCGAAAACGAACGATCTCGCCGGTAAACTGACAACGGACGTGACGTCGCTTAAAGATTCAGAAGGATAGACGAACCTTCGAACGGGAAGAATAAGGAAAATTTTCCACCCTGTCGAAAAGCCATTTTCGGCCAGAGACAGGACGAAGACCTTTTGTCGAGGAGAAGATTAATTTTCGGCCGTGGGAGACGATTAACTTGGGTGGTTATGATAAAATTTGCGAAGGGTGAAGAAGAATAGAATATTTTGATAGATGGAAAATTGATTGTTTGGGTATTTAATAAATTATTGAACGTGAAACGACAAATTATTTTTTTTTATGATATATTTCGAGTAATTTGTAATTCTTTATTGAAGATGTGATGGATCTTTAATTAAAATATATTCTTTTTACACATCTATTAATAAGAAGAGAGAGGATTTTGTTCACGAAACAGAGAGTATGGAATAAATTCATCGAATACTTTCTTCAAAATTGAAAAATAATAAAAAAGGAATTCATCGCAAGAATATTTTCTTCAGCTCTTCATACGCAAATTCACAACACGAAATTGTCTCAAAATCCAAGATCTAAAATTTGATTCAAAGAAACTTTTATAATTAATTTAAAATTTCAAAAATATAGAACGGAACAACTTCACCCTTTCGTGTCCAAGAATTTCGAACGAGCAACTTCCGTTAAGAATTACATCGATTAATCTCTCTAGAAAATCTCTCTCCTTATTTACCAAGACGAGGGGCATAATAGACAGCAGGAGCGAAGAATGTGGAACGAGCTGGTTACTTGACCCGAGAACCTTTGAATTAATCCTGGGGATGCTAGAATACAGCAATAATTGAATCTTCATGATACCATTTTAGCCCCCAACGATTCTTAATTACATCATGCAGTCTTCATTCACCTCTCTTCATCTTTTAAAAATAAACACGCCCAGTACATCGACTGAAGAAATCACCATCGTACACAAGAAATCTGCATACTGTTAAAACCATTGCTCCTTAACATTATTAATCATTCTCGATCATTTCATATACCATTCTTTTCTTCAATCATCTCTGAAAAGAGGAAGCATACTGCATGCATCGATTAAATAAATTTCATGAATCGTATAACGAATTAATCGATTCCCATTTTATCAATATTCTCTCTACCTGTTCCATTATCATCATTAACCTGCAATGATATTCAATCTAAAAAAGAACCACCCTAGAAAATACTATCTTTGCCTTGAAAATTACATCCAACTAAACCACCAACGATTCCTAATTACTCGTACAATCCTCCATTATCTCTCATCCCCTTAAAAAGAAAAGAAAAATAAAACACATCCTAATGACACACCGATTAAAAAAAGAGAAACCATCGTACATGCAAAAAAACTTGTTCATCAAAGCACCAACTATGCAACATCGGCAAACTATCCTCTCCACGGCCGAAAACCAACCCCTTCCATCCACCTCGAACAATCTCTATTCGCCGCCGCTCGTCGAGGTAACGCCGTCGGAAACGAGACGTCTCCTTGCGCCCTATTCTCCCGCCTTTCGCCACCCCCTCTCCCCCTATGGCGAAACGAGGTCCGTGAAAAACCAGACGCCGCTTACTTTCGAAAATTTCCTTGCACGCTGGTCAGGCACGACCTTCTCTCTCTCTGTCTCTCTCTCTCTTTCTCTCTCGAGGGATCGTTGAACGAGGGTGAAGAGGGGGGAGGGAAGAGGGGCCACAGGGTGAGAAGGATACGGTGTGTTGAACCGGGTGGAGGATGGAGAGAGATGGGAGAGGAGGGATGGGGTGGGGGTTGGCGCGGCGGTCGGCAAGGACTAGGAGATCAATATGTATGTTGGGGGATGTGGACCACGTGGGTCGGGGGTGGCCAGCAACCGGCGGCTGCTGATTGGCCAACGGCCACCCCAAGGCCACGCCCACTCCCACACACGGTGTCTTAAAGCCCCGACGAAGCGGCAACCACCCTATATACCTTGGTGAACAGCCACCGCAAAAGCAGAGGGACGTTGGGGATGGCTGCCACCGGTGGATGCACGATGCCAACACACTCTCTCTCTACACACCCCCTAACACTGTTACCGAATTCGGTGGAATCATCGAAAATTGAAAACCGACCCGTCTTCGTCCTCCTTTTATTCCCCTTTCCGTGGCTTTTCTTCAGTGGGGTGGGGGAGAGGGTAGGATAGTGTCCCTCTCCCCCCTCTCCACCCTTCATCGCGATATGGCGTGATTCGATTAAGTCGATGCAGAGGTAGGAACACAGTTTTGGAGTTTTGGAGAAATTGGTTTCCTTATCTTTTATTTCTCTTTTCCGGTGGAGAACTATCCCTACGGTTGATGGTCGGTAATTCGATCGAACAGATGGTGAAGGAAATGTATGTATGTAGTTTCTTAAGTTTTGGAGGGTATGGTTTGTAGCAGACGTTAGAGTTCGATCGTTCTCTTCCTGTTTCTTTATTTTTTTTTTTTTTTTTACTCTTCTTCGTGTTTCTTCTTTATGGAAAAATTTAAAACCACGTTGATGGTAATTCGAATAGGAAGTAATGTAGTTTTGAAGAATATGTAGGAACTAGTTTTTATGGTGGATAACAGGTGAAACGTCTGATGTTAATGCGGTATGGAATACTGGTTCCGCGAGCCTGTTCAGTCGTTGCGGCTTTCTTGTCTAATTTACATTCGCGTTAATTCGAGCGTCACGATCAACGAGGGTTAAAATGGGGGTTAACAGGTTGCGTGAAAAGATTGATAACTTTAGGAGTGAATATTATAGTAATTAAATGTGGAATATCTGATTGAATTTTTAATTTGATCTTGATTTTATTACGCTTCAGAAAAGTTTCTTTGAAGTAAGGAATATTTAGTTTAAAAATCGATTATAATCGAAAGTCTTTGTACTTTTATTAAAGTAATCAGAAAAATTTAGAATGATTAATAATTAATAAGATAATAAATTCTTTCATATCCTCAGAATTAATTTTTTTACATTGAATTTTACTAAAATTAAAACTTTTTTATTTTAATTTTCATGTATTGTAGGACATTAGGTTTGTACAAAAAAAATATACAATCGTAGCTATTTGCATTCATTTTGTACAAATTTGAAAGTTACAATAAATGAAAATTAATTATTAAAACATACATCCATTTTGTCGATATTATGCAATAAGAGAAATTAATTCTGGAAAATCTTTTAAATACAAAGTGAATTGTCCTCGATCGGGAGAATCGATTCGCAAGAAAATCGAATATCATTTCTCTCAAGTAACCACGGGATTAAAGAAGCGAATTCCCATTACATCAATTAACAAATTGTTCGATTAATCGATTCATCAAAGCGTGTACGATTCGCCATTGGATTTAATTAGCCGTGTCGATCTGGAAAGCAAGTCGTGAATGGGTAACGATATTATCCAACCCTTCTGACGATCGTCGATAAACGAGAATCACTCCTTCCACTAATTCTCCCTTTCGATCCCTCCCTCGCACAGATTCGAAAAGAAATCAGGAAATTGCGTGTTTGACGGTTGCGAAACGGTCCAAGGATTGATCAAACTGGAATTATTTTCATCAATGAAACGTAAATTAAGCGATCGAATACGAGGCTTCGAAGTGACGATTTACGAGTAATTTAACGAGTGGAAGTTAAATGGATTAATTGATGAAATTATTTGAATTGGAATTTAATTATCAATTGTAGGAAAAATTGTATATATAAAGTGATGGATGATTATTCAAGGAACGAGACGAAATGAACTAATATTCTGTCTGAAAAATATTTTAATTTTAAAATTGAAAAAGGAATATACAGTAATCACAAATTATCAATAATACATTCTCAATTAATTCATCCTGACTCCATTAATCGTCCTAAAAATACTTCCAATATTTTTCGATCCTCAATCATTTTGAAAACAATTTTTCAAAATTCCACAACTTCTTCCCTCGCAACAATAGTTTCGATTCGATTAAATTCGAAGATATTCGTGTCGATCGCAAACGAGATGGTTGAAACTTTCAGCGTTATTTCCGCACGATTCTCTGTCCCCGATTCGTTCCTTCCCTTCCTCTCCTCGTAAAATATTCAACCCTCGTGGACGTAGCGCAAGATTTCATACACGATTCACACACATCGGCAATAACGATGGTTCCCTTTGAACGCTTGTCCGCGTTCCGTTAAAATGGCTTCGACAGCTTCGCTAATTAGTCGATCAGGCACCACTTAAACATGGCGGAGCAATTAGGAGGAGCGGATGCGGCGGATAAGTCGTTCGGATCAAACGTTGATCGCCTCTTTGATCGATGTTCGATTTTCGGGAAATACATTCTCCCTATATCTCCATTTTATTAAATTATAACTCCATATTAAATTACATATTCATTTGAACGTTCAATATTCATTCAGAAATTATAAATTATTAATTCATTCGTCAAAGCATCTTTCATCAGAAATATTTCTTTCTTAAACAAAATTAGAAGCTTGTGATAACTTTTTCTTACAAATCCTTACATATCATACTAATTCATATGTTCGTTTGTTCACAGATGGTCGCGGAACGAAGCCAGCATCCAGGTCTAAGGAGCCACGAGGATTCATTAGAGGGAGGGAGGAAGGAAGGTGTTCATCGAACCCCCATAGGTATGCTTCCTCGTAATAAACTATATACGCTTCTCGTTTATAATAGAAAACGGCACCCCAGCGATCGTTTTGGATACTTGGCGAAAATGATAGCCGTTCCATAATTAAATGCACTGCTCGCATGGAACGCGTCCCATAAAGCATATTAATGGGTGGAAGTTGGAGGAGATGCGCCCGCTTTTAATAAGCCGCTTACGAGCTCGTGTTTGATTCGCGTCTTGTAACTTGCCACGGTATTTCTCTTCGGGAGAAGAATAATCTCTTGGCCGGAGAGGGGCCCCTTTTTAGACGAATATCGCGGAGAAGATTTGGCTGGCTTTTATTTTCTTCCTCGGGCGGGTAAAGGATTCGTTCTTCATCCTCATGTTTGTCCCCATGTTTTGGCATTATTAAGATGAAATTTATTTCACGGTTTGAGAGAGAGAGAGAGAGAATTTTGAGAAAAAATCGATATTTGAAGGGATTAGATTCTTTCTCAACTTTTCCATCGTTTAAATAATGGGATGAATATGCATTTAATGTTGGATTAATATCGTAAATTTCATAAATGCAATATTTTATTGTAACAAATCGAACTTCATTAATAAAATATTGCTTTGTATAATTCGTTAATTGATAAATAAACAATTGTGTGCAATCAAGAGAGGAAATAAATAACAAATATATGTCTTCATATACACAAAATAATTCTTTAGTAATTAATAAATTGCATAACGATGTTATATAAAAATTTAATATCTAAAATAAATTACAGTTTTAAATATCTATTTTGGAAAAAGAAAAGAGAAACAAAATTTTATTCCTTCCCAAAAAGAAACAAGAACACGATAACCTATCTATTTAAAAAAAAAAAAGAAAGGAAAATATTACAATTGCAATCATCCCTTAATATATATAAGCAATGATAAACTCTTTCCAAAATTTCCAAGAATCATTTTTCTACGATGGATAAACTTGCTCGCGATATTTTTCCCCCTCCCCTCTCTGTGTTAACACCACAGATCATTTTATCTCGCGGAATAAAACGAAAACGAACTGCCAATGGAAAAACGGGCCGTCAAACTTTACGATAATGCGGTTTTTTCCCGTGGAAAGCGAATTTTCCGGGGAAAAAGAGGATGGAAAGGTTAGGGGAGGAAAACTAAAAGTACTACCACAAGCCGAGTCGGCGCGACGAAAGAAATGTTCGCGTGTATCCCTCCCCTCTTTCTCTTTCTCTCTCTCTCTGCTTCTTTTCCACCCCTTTCTTCCACCCCCGCCAACCCCACCGACACTTGCCGAAGTTTTCATTCATAATTAGAGGGAAAAAAGGGGTGAAAATGGGTCAGCTGGCGCGCGACGACGGAACCGCCACTTGTAGAGGCGATAAGGAGGCAAAGCCATCCGCGAAATCGTTAGCCTCACTTTTTTGTTACGATTAAGCGTGGAAGCATTTTCATTTATTTTTTTTTTTTATTTTTTATTTTATAATAGATATCGTCCGTCGTAATTTGTTAATTCTCGATCAAACAGTTTGGATTTATTAATATCCAAGTCGTTTGTTTTCGATAGATTTTTATCTATTTTTGAGAATAGATTTAATATTTAAATTATCTTTTTTTATGTTATATAAAAAGGTTTGTTAGTTTGTTTATTTTAATATTGTTTGAGGGGAAAGTAAATTAATTTGAATCTGTTTTTTGGGGGAGGAATAATAAAATGTATTTTGTAGGATTTTTAGAATAGGTGATTTGAGGAACAGTTTGCATTCACACGAGCAGATTCTTTTTATTAATTATTAAATCCATTTATGCGAATATATGTATTAAAATTTCAATCCCATGGAGTTTAAACTCCATGATTTTCTTCTTGAAGAAAAATAGAGAAATTGGAGCGAACTTTTTCATCGTTATGGGTTTCAAAAAATGTCTTAAAAAAATTTCAAGACACTTTGCACCACCATTACAATGTTTACGAGTGGTCGTGATAAAAATAAAAATTCAGAAGAGAAAGAAATTCGAAAGGTGAAGCCAATTTCTTTACGCATAGATTACGTATCGTAATAAATAACATTTTCCTCGTATCGATGTTTTCATATACCTCAATAACGAGGTTCTTTTTATTTACGAAAGCAAATTGGAAAGCGATTTACATAACGTATAAATAACACTCTCCGTGTGTATCTCATTTCAAAGACGGATACTTGGAATACTCGAAACTTCGTATATTTACATTTTCTTTCTATGTTTATATATCGAAATATTCGGAGAAATACAAGTTCCGAGAAATAATAATCGTTTCAACAGAGGCGTGTGAACAATACGTAAACACGACGAGGTCGGAGCGGCAGTTGCGAGGAAGACGCGGCGGAACGAGTCCGTCCACAGCGTGAGCGATCGTGGAAAAACGTTGCGAGACGAGGCAGGAAACAATGCAATTTGCCCGTCTGGTAACCGGGCCAGCGAGGGTGAAGGGTTGTCGAGGAGGGGGAGGCGTCCCGAGGAGGAGAAAAAAGGCGACCGAATCTACGAAGTGAAAAAAGCATCGAGGAGAGGAGAACAAAAAAAAAGAAAAGAACAAGCGCGAGGAGAGAGAAAGAGCGAGATCGAGTTTTCGAGGTAGTGAAAGGGGGGGGAGGGAAGGGGAGCAAGAAGGGATCGGCGTCGGCGTTTTCATTCATAATTAGAGAAAAAACAGAGGAGGTGGCGGGCGCAAAAGGGAAGGCGTGCCTCGAAATAAGACGGTGGGAAGAGGAGAGGGCGAAGGGTGGACGAGAAGGATGGAAAGAGTTCTCTCTACGTAGTACGCTCTCCACGTAGTAGAAAGAAAGAGTCAATGAAGAAAGTGGCGAAGCCGGTGGCGCCGGTGGGGGTGGCAGCTGCTCAATGAATAAGAGGATAAGAGAGGAAGAATGGTGGCGAAGACGACGAGGTGGGACGAGGAGAGAGGACGGCGGAGGCCTGAAGTAAGTCGAGAAAGAAAGAGGGCGAGAGAGGAGTGAGAGAAGGAGAGAAGAAAGGGGGGGAGGGGTGAATGGTGGCGCGCGCCAGAAACGGGAATGGGGGGGGGGTGAAACCGAGTTGCGGGGAATCTTAAAGACTTTCGCCATTCTGTTAATTTTCTTCTTAAAGTGGGTTAAATTATTTTATGACTTCCGCCGCGTTCCCCCTCCTTTGCCCCCCTCCCTCTCCTCGCCTCCCTTTCGCGGGGTGGCGGCGCGAGTCAGCACCCCCCGAATCTAATCCACGGCCGCCCCCGTCACGTTCGCGGCATCGTGAAAAGCGTAATTCCCTCTTTGTCTCGTTCTCACCCCCTCCCTCTCCTTCCTCGTCCCCCTAGGCCACCACCACCTGTGCCTTCTTCTACTCAACCGGTTCTCTCTACCGACCCACCCCAACCCTCCTTTTCTTTCCAGACTTCTCTCTATGCAAGTATCTGAAAGTATCAGCCGCGTCTTTTCTCGCGCTTCTCCCACTTCCCCTTCCCCCATCCCCTCCCCTCCCCTCTCCCCCCACCGGAGGACTCTTTCCGCGAACTGTGCGGAAAGTTTCCGCTTCTTCTTCTTCTTCTTCCGCTCCCGAACCGCTCCTCGACCTCGACACTCTTCCAACTCCGTCAGCTGATCATTTCATTTTCTTCTGAATCCCGCGATATCGATATCGGTCAGTTAATTTCATTCGTTCGATTTACATTTAGGTAAAAGGTTAGACGATGCTTTTAGTTATTTGAAAATTAGTTATTTGAGTTTCGGTAATTTGGTATCGATTTGTATTGGAACATGAATATACGATCGAGTTTATTTGAAAAAAGGGGATGGTTTATTTTATTCTTTCGTTTTCGTGGGAGATTATTACGTTTTTTTCTTTTGAATCCCGCGATATCGATATCGGTCAGTTAATTTCATTCGTTCGATTTACATTTAGGTAAGAGGTTAGACGATGCTTTTCTTCTCGATCGATCCTCTTGATTCTTCTGGATGGATTCTTCTCTTCTCGAAAGGAGAATCTTTGGATTTTGAGATACGAGATAGAGTATTTGTATTTACGTTTCTTGTTCGTCTTGAGTTTTTAGGAAGGATACAACGTGTTACTTTTATAGGGTTTTTTTTTTAGTTATTTGAAAATAGAGTTTCGGTAATTTGGTATCGATTTGTATTGGAATATGAATATACGATCGAGTTTATTTGGAAAAAGGGGATGGTTTATTTTATTCTTTCGTTTTTGTGGGAGATTATTACGTTGTCACGCGAGTTTTATAATTTTTATTGTATTACTTGGATTAATATTGTTATTTTACGAATACAATTACAAGGATATTTCATTATTGTATCAATTTAAATAATGTGTCTTTGTGTTATTTAAATGGATATAATTATTGGAATATTGATTTAAATTTTTTAACAAACGCGTGTCTTTATTTTAATTCGAAACGCTTAGCATCTTTCTCTCTCTCTAAACGGATCGGCGAGAAGAGCTTCTGGTATTTCCTCCGGAGGAGAAACTTAGCCGATGTTACAAACTTTATAAAGTTTCGCCATTTACTCGGGCAAAAACGAGGAAACTGGCGCGAGCAAACAAAATCATGGTTCGAAAAGTACTCTCCGACCTTCGACATCTTTCCAGAGTTTAACGGGCGCGATTATTACTTTACACCGCAGCTCTTACTTTCCACTCTCGGCCGTTGTTCGTTCCCAAACAATTTTACACGGACACGCCACTTTCTTAAATTCAACCTTTACGCTCTGGAACAACCATTTTCCTCTCAATTTCCCTCGATACCGACAACCCATCTCTCTCACATCGCGCATTCATTTTTCATTCCTTCTATTATACATTTCCACGATGTTTCAACTCCTTTCGTAATTGTTTATTTAGCATAATGTAAGATCGAATGAAAAATTAAACGAAAATACCACTCTTACGCAATTCTTCTAATATAACGTGACGTGATATTGTTGTAGAATTCGTTAATTCTGATTTATTGTGTATTGTAAAATAAATTTGAAATCATTTCTATCGATTAAACGATCTGAAGAACGCTATTTACCTTGAACGATCGAACGATTCTTCGATCGACGACGAGAATAAAATTTACGGACGAAGAACAGAGCCGTGGAAACTCGGCGGAAGGCTGAAATCGCTGGCTTCTACTTCCGCCAAGTAATTATTCTTTCTCGACGCGTCGCCCGTGATAAACAAGCCACCTGTAAGTCGCGTCTCCGGATGCGGGGAACGCATCGAGAAAGGAGAGCGAAGCAAGACGTTGGCCAAGAGAGGATCGTCGAGGAAGAATTATCGACCACCTCCTCCTTCCTCCCTAAACGCTGGAAAATAAAACTTTCGTAAAACAATCCATCCACGATTCATCCCCGCCTAAGCTCGTCCCTCGTTAAAAAAGAAATCTTTATTGGAAAGAGGACAAGAAGAATCCTTCGCGACGATCGATTAAAAAAAAGCAGGAAACAAGCATGGATGGACACTGGACCGAAGAAAGCAAACGTTCTCTCGTCCACCCCTCGTTCCGTGGGGACGCTGAAACATACGTAGATACATGTACACCGATACAAAGACAGAGACAGGGGTGGGCCACGATCGGTCGAGACCCTGCGCCGGCCAATGGCGTTTCACCCCCGTGGTGAGGGTGGGTTGCCATGGTAACCCCTCGCCATACACGTACGTGGCACGTAAAGGCGCGTATACATGTACGCGTGACGCTCACTCTCGGGTTTCGCCAGGCCAGAGGGGGATGACTGGGGTGGTTGGTGAGGCAAACGGAGGCCGGGCCGAGGGGGGGTTCGGGAAGGGTGGTGTTGGTGGCGAAGGTGAGGTTGAGTGAACGGGGAGGGGAGGAGGGCGAACAAGGGGAGTAGGAGGGGAGGAGGAGAGACGGGATACCTCTTCCACCCTTGGACAAGCCCAATCGATCGAGGTGTGCTTCGGCCGGACGAAACTCACCCTCTGTCAGCCCGCCCTCCTCGATCCAGCAGCCTCGTACCACCGTTACCATCGCCACCACCATCGTCACCACCAGATCTCCTCTCTCTCGCTTTTTCTTTCTCCCTCTTTCTACCCTCCAAAGCAACGGTGCCTGTTATTTGAATGGGGAGGAAGGAGAGGGTGGCGACGGGGGGGTTGAATGTGACAGAGTGCCACCCCCGAGGGCCTCTCCCGTCGAAAGTGCGGCGAGCACAGAGACTCTTCTCTCCGCTTGTCTCTCCCTCCCCCCTCCCCTCCCCCTTCTGTCCCTTACTCTCCATCTCCATTCCACTCGTTCCACTTCCATCTCTCCGTCTCTCCATCCTCTCCCTCGCCTCGCCCTCCCCACACCTGCCGCCGCTGCCGCCTCCTGCTCCGTAGGGTGGCTCGCAGGGGGTTGCGGAGGAACGGCGGGGGTGTGGTGGTGGCGTGGACAGAAATCAATATAAGACGGGCCTCCACGTATTCCTGCCCTCTCGCTCGCGCGCAACCAGCCTCCCTTATGTTTGTCTCCCCGCGTGTACGCGTCCTTGTCGCGCCCGCCTCCAACTTCGGCCACGTTCCTCGTCCGTCGAACCGAGGGGACCCCGTCGTTGCATCTCTGTCACGCTCTCTATCTCGCCCTCCCTACCGCCCTCCCTACATCCCACTCTCCCTCGAGGGTGGACTAACACACGTACACGGGCACAGAGGCGAACCATACACGTGCGAGGGAAACGCGAGCGCGCGCGCGCGCGCGCTGGCAAACCAACCATTTCTGTATAGGGTGTGTTTCGACGTGTAACGGGTGGCTCGATAATACGGGAAGAATTGTTTGGGGAATGAAGTTTAGTCGGGAGGATCTTTCTTCTTCTTCTTCTTCTTCTTATTCTTGAATCGTGGAATATTATTGGAAAGATTCCGCAATTTTCCGACCAATTATCTTAGCCATCTTAGTTAGTCGTAACGGGGAGCATGGTGTTTCTCTCCGACTTTCGATCGAGATACGGGAAAAGTTTGTGAAAAGTTGCCGCGCCGATGAAACTCTCTCCATAAATCCAACGAAGAAAAAGGAGCGGAGGGACTGCGTTGGAGAACGGAGGAGCGTATGAAAGGAGTGGAAGAACGACAGAGAGGGAGGGAGAGAGAGAGAGAGAGAGAGACGTGAAAGTACGGAGGAGAAAGCGATCTGAAAAATCTGAATTACAAATCCCTGCCGGTTCCTCGCTGCTCAATTAACTTTCGCTTTCCTCGAGACTTAACCCCACGGTTAGCTAAGGATCGCGAGGACGACGAGGTGGACGACGAGGTCGAGATACTTCGTGGACACCCGTTTCGTCGCGGTATATAGGATCGATAGAAGGACAGCAAACGTGTGGGGAGAGTGGAGTTCGTATCCTGCGGATAAGGGAACGGCATCCATAAATTACGACGCAACTCTGCAGGGTAAAAGTCCTGTACAAGAGACCTCCTATGTACGGCTGAGGTCTCTTCCAGCCACCCTTTTCCTTCCTCCCTCCCCTTAACCCTCCTCGAGCCCCCTTTACGACCAAAGCCCGCGAGGGCTGAGGGTAGGCGTGCTTCGGAACTATAAATTTTATCGTTAAGTTGTTTAGAATCGCGGTCTCGTGAACCATTTCGCGCTGTATCCCCAGACTTGATTTCGCCCACTTATTTCTTATCGATTTTTCTCGTCGATCTCTGGATGTCGATGATCCGTAAATAGAAGGAAAATAGAGAAATTGCGTGCCGTTCTGATGGAGATCCATCTGAATAGATTTTCTGGATAGAAATTTCTTTTTCTTGGAATTAATGGAAACGAATTAATCCAATGATTCCTTGAAATTTAAAATAGGAATAATATTATACGGTATCAGATTAGATTCTTTATCGTTTGAAAAGTGATTCCATTAGAGATTTCGTTCGAGATACGAATAATGAAATATATTTTAAGATACAATATTCGCAGTAATCGATGTGTCGTTGTTGTGAATATTTATTATTAAATATCAAATGATTCTTTTATTACAAAAAAAAAACACAATTCTAAAATAATCCAAATAAATTCGAACACCAACTCATCAATTTCAATTCATCCAATTTATCAATTCGAGAATCGGTACGGAAAGGAAGCGTCGTCGAGGAAGAGCTTAAAGAAAAAAAGAAAAAGAAAAAGAGGAAGAACGTTGCACGTGGCACGCGGCCTACAAAGAAACAAAAAAACTTCTGTCGTCATCGTCCTCGAGGGTGGTAAGCCCAAGTGGTGGGCGAGGGAGGGACGGTCTGGCGGGGTGTGTTATCGAGGAGAATGGTTGGGGAGGAGGGAGGGGGATTGGTCGAAAACGTGGGTGATGGCGATGCCTGCTGCCTTCCATGCTCGACCAAAGGAAAGAAATAGCAATGGGTATAAAGGATGGCCAGGGAGAGGGGGGGGTGGATTCGATTCCTCGAAAAACTGTACGTTTTTCTCGCCGATAGAATGGCCGGGACGTCACCTGAATACATTATGTGTTTTCCACCCCTGGGGCTAGGATATTGAAATTTTTAATATCGGAGGGTGGCGGCCGAGGGGGTTGGTCGGGCGGCGGACGAGGGCGGGATGGATGGAGAGCAGTCGAACGTCTATGGCTTCACGAAGCATCCCTCATGTAACCACCCTCCCACGGCGATCCCTTATTTTGCCGTCGATATAACCGCTGCTGGATATATGCGCGCGCGTATATGTATATATGTGTGTGTGTGTGTGCATTTTACGTGTCTGCTGCACAATGAATGTGCACACGCGTGGACGCGTGTTTGTGCTCGAGCGTATGTTTGTGTTTGGATATAACGGCGACGGATATATAGACGAGGAACTCTGCAGGAAGTTGTTGCATTATCGTTAACTGTCACCTC
Organism: Apis mellifera; assembly: GCF_003254395.2. NCBI lineage: Eukaryota > Metazoa > Arthropoda > Insecta > Hymenoptera > Apidae > Apis > Apis mellifera. The sequence continues at coordinate 3,799,484 of NC_037647.1, forward strand.
TTCCGGAGATCGATAACTGGTTGAATTCGAATTATCTTCGATTTTTCGATGGTTCGTTGATCGCGAATTCGTTGGAACGTTCTCGATAGGAAAATTTGTATAGAAATTGTAATTCTTTGAGAGAGTTTATTTAAAGAAGATTTTTGATATTTGAATTAGCGAGATTCTTTTCTTACATTTAGACAAAAAATTTTTACGTATAGGTAAATTAATAATTTCTTTTTTTTAATTTTAAAATAAATTCTCTTGTATTTCATTAAAGTTTCGCGCGATAAGTTTTCGCGAAGAATAAAATATTTATTTCTGGTCGCGATTAGAAAGGGTTGTTTAACGATGGTTAAAGACAAACGAATATTCGCCGACATTGTTAAGAAATATGGAGCAAGAGGAAACAAAGGATATCTGTGTCTTTTCCTGTTCAATGGTTTTCGACTCATTCGATGGTTAAAGAGGGTCTAAAGAATCCTTCGCTTTGAGATCTTTGCTATTCAGTCTTTGATCAGCTTTCTTTGCAACTTGAAAAGCTCATTTCATACTTGTTGCTGCTTTTGAATTGCATTTCTTAATGGCGACATGGGAATAAGTTCAAAGGACGATGGTCTATGTAATTTTTAAAGACAAGACGAAGGAAAACCAAGACGGAAAAAAACAATGAACTGTCTTTTGATCATCGCGTATCTTTCCTTCTTCTTTTTAAAAAAATTATTTCATGCGACAAAGAATTGCCGGTTGATTTTATAATTCATCAATTAAATCATCGATTCTTATAATAATTTTTAAATGTTCGATAATTTCGATAATATTATAATCGCTTTAACTTGATGTTTCGTAATATATTTATAAATTGATTAATATTTATGAAAAGAAATACGTTTCTGTAAAATTTGTTTTTAATAATTATCTTTAATCGGAATTATGTAATTTCATTTCCCTTCTGAATGGAGATAAAACAACGGTGAATTAAATTTCCGCTTTTGAGTTTCCGATACAATGAGATATTCGAAGTAATTGACATTCGATTGATTACCGTAATTATGAAACTTCAAAACAGCGAGGGTGGGGAAGAATAGAGACGATAAAACGTTGATCTCTATTCAAACTTTAATAATATGAATATAATCGGAATATTCATATAACGGAACGTAAAATTATCACTTATTGCAATTAATATAATCAAAAATCGTCGAACTGGGTTTCGAATAACGAGATCCACATTGAAAATTCAGGAAGAAAAGTTATATGCTCTAATTTTGCTTAATTTTTTCATTTATATACCGCGTGCAAAAATTTCATGCAGCCTTTTAAATAATGTTAAGAGGAATATGCGAAAAATATTTTCTTAAATAAGAATCTAATTTTCTAATTTCTCTATTTAGATTTTTTAATAATTTTCTTATTTTAAATTACGTTTCTCACAATCTTTTAAATATAATTCTCATTGTGCTCGACGTAGTAGAACGTATTCTTCATAAATCATCATCGAACGAAGATCCGACAATAGAAAATATAAATACTCGTAACGAAACGATTTATTTTAAACGACATACATATAAAGGAGATAAAGATACGTAAAGATTGGAATGGATAATAGCCATAATTGTGTGACAAACTCTTTCTTAGCGCAGTGTGCTTCACAAAAGAAAGTGCATGCAATTAACGATAAAGTCATGGAGGCTAGCTTCTCTCTTTCTGCACGAGTGCAGTGGCTTTTTCACGATGATTTACCAGCATGAAAACAAGTATCAAAGGAAAGAAGAACGATGCCCTCCGCTTCAATAAGGGCATCCACTTTTATTCGTCCGGGAGTTCCATTACAAGACTGTAAAGTGGCGTGCGTACTTGCCGTGAGATTACATCGGCCCTTTGTCGAACTGGATCCGTCATTTAATTCAATTTTCCTGTTCTGCACATATATTAAAGCATCTGTTGCCGCCGGTGGAGATCTCGGGGAAGAAAGTAGCGATTGAGAGGGAAACGACATTTTGACGCTCGCCACTTCAGAATCGGTGCCAGTTGGATTAAACGCCGCTTCCTGCGACGATCTAAAATTATTTCCGCGAATGGAACGTTATCTATTGATGGTGATTAATGAATTTCATGATTGGAATTCCTCTTGGTGATATTTATTTAAAAATATATATTTCGATGGTAATTCAAAAGAAAAATCTAAATATTGCGAATGAATAATTAAAATAATGCTATGAAAATAAACATTTTGATAAAATAGTAATTTTATATATATATTATTTCTTAAATTACATTTTTTTAATATTTGAGTAATTGATGAATAGTTTCCATAATTTTATATTTTCGACTAAATCATGAAATCGTAGCCTTTAGAATTATGAACTTAGGCATCAAATTTAACTCTTCCACACTTCAACATCTCGATATCTCCCTAAAATTATTAGAAGAAAAATCCTCGAAATCTCGAAGAGAGTGCATCCGGGAAGGAAAATGAACGGAACAAATACAGGCGAAAAACCAGGTCAGGGAAGAGAGGAGGAACGCGTGTCGGCCAACCGACACCTAAAAAGCAGTTGCCCGATCCAGGGGATCCAGTTTCGAGGATGCGCAGGTGATGGCACACGACAATGCGCCACACGGTTACGAAACAGAAAACCTACAAGATCGTTGAAACGTACCTTCGACCGCGACCCATATATATGTATACATATATATTTTCTACCTCTCGATCCAGTTTCTCTTACGCAGCGACCCATCCAGTTTCTCTTACGGACGCTCCGTTAATTTGGACTTTTGGTGACCGGTGCTCACCCTCCAACGACCCTTCCGGCCGAAGGACGGATGGGCGCGTGCTACGGGCGCCCCTCTCGAGGCCTTGGGGCGCGACCCAAGGATGGCCTGGACGGGTCATCCGTTGACCCTGGGCGTGCTGCCCGGCCCCAACCCCCCTCGGTGGTCAAAACAGGCGGAAACATGGCCTGACCCTCGTACATCACCGGCCTGGACGAGGATGACCACGAGGTTGAAACGGTCACGCGTCCGCCAATTAAAAGTAAATTCGTTTCGTCTCGTGGATTGGAGGCTGTATCGTTGAGGGGGGAGGGAGAGGCGAGAATTATCGGTAGGGTGGCTGGGTTCGACGTTCATCGAGGCGGGGATGAAATATCGCGGGCCACGATTAAGGCGTGAATTATTTATTGCTGGGATGATGCTCGCGTTTCCGTGCTGGCATTAACGTTCTTCTTCTTCTTCTGGTCCTTTTTTTTTCGTTGGATGGGAAGGGGAGGGGGTGAGTTTGGGGGTGGTGTGAGTGGAAATATTGATACGTTGGGACACGCTGCGGGGATCGGAGTGTTCTGGAATTGGATTTGGGAATTGGTTTTTTAAGTAAAGTGAAAAGTGGAGAATTGTTTCGAAGAATGGTATTTTTGGAGTATTTTTGGAATGGTTGAGGATGAAGGTAGCATTTTTATTTCGGTAAAGAATTATTACTATCGCGTTAATAATTATCGTATTTTTTTTATTTATCGTTCAATTTTAGAAAAAAAGAAAGTACATCTTTGATCATTAACGAAATATATTCTTCTTTTTCTGTTCGACTTTTGTATAAATTATATGATATCGTGATCGAGGTTATATTCGCCGAGTGGAAAGTGCGTTTCGTATTCGGCCGCATCGACAGTAGAAAATTCCGGCTGTATTCGTACAATGACGTCAACCTACATTCACACGCGTACGTTATTTTTTTCATCCCTTCTCATCCCCCCATTCTTCGTTCAACCCTTCGAAAAAATCGTAGGAATTTTTATTCGCGAATCCAACGCGACGTTGACCTAACTTGGGTCGAGCTACTTATCGCGCCAACTCCACTTTGTCTCGAGTGAAATCCAAGGTAATTCGAGATCGAGCTGCATAATTCACGACCTCTACGAACGTTTTTCTTTTCTTTTTTCTTTTTTTTTTTAGCGGTAAGGAGCAGAAAAAATTTGATTCTGGTAGAAAGGCCTCCGTTTATGATTATTTTTTGAACAGTTCAATTTGAATATTTTTTTATTATGATTTTTACCAAATGTTGCCTTGATGAAGTTGAAGTAGCTTCTTTGTGGCATAAAGAAATTGTAATGTACGATTGTAATTTGATTTTTGTTACTTTATGCGGAGAAAAGAATAAAATAGAGTATTGGTTTAATTATTTTAAATGTAGGAGAATAATGAATGTAGATGTAAGAAAAATATAATAATATAGTTGTAATATTCTGATTGATTTTTAAATATACTTGAAAGTAATTAATAATATATTTAATTTCCGTATTATGCTTACAAATCAGCTGTATGTACTAAAATAACTCTCTCTCTCCATGCTAAATCTGTTTTAACCACAGTCACGGTTATACTTGGTATTCACCCTCAAACAGGGGAAATATTAAATTAGCCTGATGGAAACTACTCGAGGCATTCTCCTAATATACAATGCTCTCGATTCACCTGAAATAAAAAAATGTTTTTTTTCCTTTCAAATCGAATTTTTCAATCAAATTTACAAAAATTATTCTTCCTCTTTATTATTCCAATATACTTAAATTAACTTTAAATTACACAAAAGAAATATTAAAGTTTTCTACCAACAATCTCAAATCCTGTTCAATAAATAATCAATTTCTTCTTCAACTTTAGCATCTATTCCTCTCCATCTTCTCATCATTATCATCCTCCAACATTTCATTACATATCAATCGAAACCACAACATTCCCCCCATACATCATCCCCCAATCTTAATATTCATCCCTTCCCTTTCCCTTCAGAACACCTAAAAACTATCTAAAAAAAAAAAAAAGAAAATCGGTTTCTCGAACAACCAACAAAACTTTCCATCAACAAGTTCATCATCCAACAACTTTCCCCGAATAAATCATCCCCGACCCACTTCCAAACCCACTTCCCCTCCGCGAAAAACTAAAATTTCCAAGCAAGCCAAATCCTCGAGAAGCAAGGCAGCCAAGCCTCGCGTTCCCCGTGTTTCACCTGGTGGCTTGGCGCGGGCGGATTATTTGGTTCTCGAGAACGCGGCCCGTTCCCGGGGGTGGTTCGTCGTCTTGGAGGATACGACGTTCGGCTGGGTCGGCTCGGTGTGCTCGTTACAGCGCCTCCACTCTGCAAGATTCAATATTCTAACCAAAATCCCCGGGGCTAAGGGTGGGCGGGTGGCGCGGGGGCGGTTTGAGGGCAAAACTTTCCAGGCGTGCAGCCGCGTGTTGCCACCGCGCCCCATCGCCCGACGAGCATCCGGTTGGTCTAAAGTTTCCCGCTTTCGCCGACGTGTACCCGTACCGTCGCCGTAGTCGTCGTCTTCGTCGTCGTCGTCGTCGTCGACGGTAAACTCGCAGTCCACACACGAGGTACGCGCGCGAGGAACGAGGGGGATGGGATCACGAGCGAGTTACTTGACGGACTCGACGTTTCTCTGACGTCGTACAGTTACCGCCAAGAATCCAGCTCCGGTGAATTTCGGATAAGGAATTCGATGGGTTGAGAGACGACGACGACGACGACGACGAGGACCATGCGAATCCGCGGTATCGGGAATTTTATTTGCCGGGGTAAAGGGATTCCGGGAACGGGGGTGGATTGTCCCAACCGTGCAATTAGATTTGCTTTAGAGCAGCTATACTCTTTTGCCATTGTTATATATATATTGGAATTATTTGGATTATTCAATACTTATTCAGATAGGGGTAGTTATTTTATTGGATTGTTAAGCGTGTAATGGTTTTTTCTTTTAGAAAAGTATTTTTCAAAAATGTGAAACAAAATTAAGTTTCATTCTTAACAAAATTATAATTTCCAATATGAATCAGCATTTTTGAATCACAAATTCCAGCCTTCAAGCAAAGTTAAATAAAAGCGTAGCTTACCAAGTAATATATTTCCAGGCCCCTAAGAAAATTGCCGAGATGTGCGGAATCACGATAAAAAGTCTTCTCCTCGGCTCCCCCAAGGCACACATGCCCGCGTGTATTTATCCCAGTCGCCCATCCCCCACCCCCTTGGACCAATCGAAGTCTCCCGCTTTATCGGCGAAACCGAGGGTGTTCCTCGGGCGGACGGAACTGCCCCTGCGTTCCGGCCGCTTTATCGTCGAAAATAGGGGTGGTTTTCAAATAAAGGGGGAGGTGGACGTCGATTTTGCGCGGACTGTACCCTCCGGAAAGCGTATAAGAGCGGCCTCGGCACAGAGGGAAAGACCTCCGGCTATGGCCTTCCATCTTATCCCTCTTCCTCCACCCTTTTTCCTCCATCCACCGTCCCACTCCCTCTCCTATTTTCCCTCACTGATGTTCCGTTCGTCTATCTCCGCGTGTTTGCGCGTGCACGACACGCGATACGGATAATGGAATGTATCGATGATGCAAGTTGCAGTCTAGGCTGCATCGGGGTGAATTTTCGACGCCATGATGCCGAATACCGGCCTCCCTAGTCGCCATGTATCTACGTGAAAATTGTTTTTTCTTTTTTCATTATTTTATTCGGATGTTTTTGTTATCGAAAAGGAAAATTTAAAAGAAAGATAAGAAGGATATAATATTGGTTTAAGTTAAGTTCGTTATTTGGATAGGATTGATTAATTCTCTTTTAACAAAGAAGATTTAATAAAGAAGGAATTTCTTTGATAAGAGAGAAATGTACGAATTGAATTGGATTGGATTAATGTGGAAAATTGTGAAGGGATTGAGACGAGAATGTTTTTGTAATATAATGTGTGATTTAAAAGTGGAAATATTGATTAGAAAATTTGCAGAGATTGAGAATCCTTACTTGAGGTAAAAAAAAGAGTTCTTCTTTTTGATTTTACATATAGGGTAAATAGTTTCGATATAAAAATGAAATAAACTTCGAACTTTTGAGTAAGTAGATAGAGTAAAGAATATTCTAAGGAAATTGTACGAATTTAAATCTGTTAATTAATAAGCAAACTTATCGAAGAATATTACACTACTATAGTTCAAGAATTCTTAGTGCACGATAAGCAAGAGAAATTTCATCTTCCGCGTCGATGATCAAAGGCATATTTCTAACGATATACTACAGAATATAGTGCAGAATTTCATTTTGGTGCACGATGCGCTCGCCACAAAGATCCACGAACTTTAATCAAACGAAATTACACATTCTCAACACCTATTTACACGATTCCAATCTTAATCTTACGTTTCGAAAAAAATCTCTGTCTTCAATATGATACCGCGAGAATCATCGTGTATATATAAACAGATTACTCATATACGTGTAATAAATTTAATTTACTACCAAATCATTTATTTCTATTATTTATCTTTATTTACATTCAGCGAAATAATCGCGAAATCACATATTACTTTCCAATATTCCATATTCCAATCCAAATTATTTACAATTTCTTATTGCAATTCAAATATATTTACAATTTCTTAATTGTAAATAAATTAATAAAAATGCGCAAATTTAGCCGCAATTCTCGAGAAACATGAAGAAGCTCTGCAATAATTCAATTGAAAAAAGTATATCACAAAATAACATATTACTTTCCAATATTCCATATTCCAATCCAAATTTACAATTTTATTTACAATTTCTTAGTTGTAAATAAATGAATAAAAATGCGCAAATTTAAGCGTAATCGATACATCCTCGAGAAACATGAAAAAGTTCTGCAATAATTCAATTGAAAAAAATCGCTCCAAATCGAACTTTCCCCTCCCCCAACCATGCTCCAAACAAAATTCCATCGTCCAACCGGCGCACGTAGCCCGATAAGCCTCGGGATCCGTAATTCAGCGGACACCGTCGCATTATTCATCGACACCTTTTCGAATCCCCGTGCCGATAGAGTCTGGAAGGGCGGCAGGGACGAAGAACTTACCCCCGGCGCATCGGATTTAACGCGTTGAACGCTGCTCTAATGAGGTGCGCCACGTTTTCACGATCCTTTCTCTCCCTCTCTCTCTCTCTCTCTCTCTCTTCGTTCTCCTTGTTCGCCAGGTAGACGCAGCAGTATTTTTAATGGGGCACCGCGCTCTCCTTTTTTCCTTTTTTTTTTTCCTCCTCTCTTTCCACCCTTGGCCGTGTTCCACGTTCGACTACCAACCCCTTCGGCCGATGGTGGATACCTGAGTATCCGTGACGCAAGAGGTAGATACATAGGTAACAGCGGCCCCCGGGGGTAAAAGCAACGAGAGGAAAACTGTCCGCGCGGCGTAGATTGAAATTCAAATGAGACCGCGAGGATATTCTAATTCCGTGCGGGAACCCCTTTTTTGCATATCGGGACCCACGCAGCTGCCATCCCCGGGACCCAAATTATATACGTCTCTCTCTCTTCTTTACTCTCCTCTCCTTCGCCCCCTTCAACCGTTTTTCTCTTTTCTATTTTTCTTCCTCTTTTTCCCTTTCTTTCTTCCTTTCCATTCGATCGTTGTCGTTGAGAGCGTTAGTGGAGCGTTTTCGGGTCGGGCGGCGGCGCGTGATCCGCAACAATTGAGAATCGACAGTATTCAAATCCGTGGGCGACGGTAGGTAGCTACCTAAGCCCCAGGCTTACCGGCTGCCTTTCGTGCAGATCGATTTTATGTTGCGGAAAGACGGAACACGCCGATACTCCGGCGATTATCGCCACCCACGCCGATAACGCGCCGCCCCGTGGCGGACTCGCGTCCGACTCGGTTTCGTTCGGGAGGGTGGGAACCTCGATCCGTGTCCTGCGATTAGGCGGAATTGGAAGGTACGATGGTGGTTACCTTATTTGCATTTTGTTGATATTGGTTTCGCGGTGGATGGAAGAAGGGTGGGATTGGAGAAGTAACGCAACTTCGAGATTGGAGTATGATAATTGAGAAGGCAAAGAAAAAGAAAAAATTGTATTTGATGAGGAATTTTTGGAGAAGCAATTTTAAAATTCTCTTTGATTGTGAATTAGTTTTTAGGATATTAAAATATTCATCGAATTAAAGTATCGTATTGAGAGATTGGAATATGATAATTGAGAAGGCAAAGAAAAAGAAAAAATTGTAATATGCTTGGTTTAGATAATTATTTTATTCGATGAGGAATTTTTGAAGAAGCAATTTTAAAATCCTCTTTGATTGTGAATTAGTTTTTAGGATATTAAAATATTCATCGAATTAAAGTATCGTATTAAGAGGTGGAAGAAAGTATAAATGAAAATAAATAAAAATATGATATTTGCTTTTTCAAGAATCGTATACTCTTCATCGATATTTGCATCTAGATGAAAAGATTTGATTAGACAATTGATAAGAAAATAATTACGAATGTTAGATGTAATTAAATTATTGAAGAGAGAGATTCATACAATTTTTCGTTCAATTCCTAAATTAATTTCCGTAAATTTTTTCTTTTTTAGGACGCATCGAATCGTATTTACGAACGCCTTCCACAATTTTCCTTTTAACCCACTTCGCTTGGCGAGGAAAAAAGAGGAGCGTGTACATCTTAACAGAGGGTTCGCGTTTCGTTGGCTCGAGAAGTTGCTCGTTACGGGTAAATGAAACGATGGCTTGGCATTGTTCAGTGGCTCGTTTTCAGGGAGCGCGAGCGGACGAGAAGATTTATGCCGGCGAAGAAAACTTGCGCCGATAAAGTGTTCCCGTGCTCATGGCGAACGCTTATCGTCTCGTTATTCCGGATTTTCGCGGCGAAAGTTTCTAGGCAAGTGAAAGGGAGCACCGTTCCCCATTCACAAACGTAACGTTTTCTTTCCACCGACTGGCTGCACTTTTCGTTTTCATCGATTTTCATCCACGCTTAATTTCTCCCTCCCCTCCACTCGACCTATTTTAATAAAACACTATTACTCACCCAATACATCCAACAATGTTCGTAGTATCAAAAGTAAACTCAAATCAACTTCGAACCACTTCCCTCCCCCTCCTTTAAAAAATTAAAAAGAATAAACGAGAAACAGTTCGACTAATCGGGGAACCACTTTCAATTTTCATAAAACGAGCGGGAATAATCCCGATAAAAATCCGCAGGTGAGGCTTTCCGCGAAAAGTCAGCGGGCTTGATGGGCCGCCTACGTGTCCAGGAAGAGAAAGAGGCCTAGATCGAAGGCGGGGAAGAGAGAGGAGAAGGAGAGAAGGGAGGAGAGTGCAAACGGCCTGAGGGGGCCGCCGCTTTGCATAATCAAATCCCGCGATGATGTAGCAGAATGCGAAGTACCCTGTCGGCGGTGCGTCGAAAAAGCAGGGGGGGGGGGTGAGGGATCCCGCGGGCATGCGAGCACTCCGAAAAATGCACTCCCTCCTTTCCCTCCCTTCGCTTCGCCCGGTCACAAGGCCACCCCTCGCCCAAGTCCTTCAACCGAACCCCTCGCGGAATTCCGGGAATAAACCGGAAACACCTACTCGTTTCTTCGACTGGTGGCCCCCGCGAAATTTCAACCGAGGGACGTTTCAAGGGGGGAGAATCGACTGGGAGAAATTTTTCATTCGAAGGGGCCTAGGGATTTTCGGCGTGTTTGAGGATTTTATTTTCTCGTGGGGGAGGAGGGGTGTTACGTCGAGGGTAACGAAGAATGATGTCTCGTGTAAGATACGGGGTGAATTTTTCTTTTAAAGAATGTGAAATCTTGATTTCTAGGTGTGTGTCTCGTTGGAATTGTTTGGATTGTGTTAAATTGGATAACGTGTGTGTTGGTGTTGGTGTCTGTAGATGAATGTGGATGTAGGAGAATGTGGATTTTGAGGTAATTATTATTAGATTATTTACGTTAATGAACATTTTCAGCATTTGTTTTTATTTCAATATGTTCATGGAGAGATGAATTATTAGGCTTGCTTGTTTTTAGTATAATCCTCTGTGTTTCTTTTATTAAGTACACCAACTTATATATGTTCCTTTGAAGTTTGTAACTATCATTGATATGCAGAGTTTGCTTGTGTGGTGCGTATAATTAAAAGAAATACAAAAACGAAAGAAACTAGAGGAGCAGCGTTCTTTGATGTAAAAAGCTGTATACGTTAGAAGTTATTTAAATTCCCTGTACAAAGCTCAGCAAATAATCAAGTTTTCTCTACATCTTTATTAAACATCTCATTATCCCATTGCTTAATCCCTCAACGCATAAATTTTATCGATAAAAAATAATTAGATTTCTTCTACGATAAAAAACTATACGTATATTTTGAGAATATTAATCAAAATAAACTAAAGATGCATAGGTTACTATATAATCATATTCATCGTTTATTTATTTAACTTGAAATATTCCTGATCCAATCCATATCCAATAATCCAATCCAATTTAATATCCATTATCTATCATCTTTTTTACCATTCCATCCAATCTCCATATTATTCCATATTATTTTCTCAAACCTATCGTACAAAAATTCTATCGAAATTTCTACCTTCATTCTCGCGAAATCGAACGAAATCCACACCATCGAACAACAAAAACAACTTAAAACAAGCCAAACTCTTCTCTCTACCCAAGAACCAAATAAAAAAAAAGAAAAAGAAAGAAAAAAAAACCTCGACGAAGAAGAAGAAGAAGAAGAAGAAGGAAGAAGGGTCACCGGGCACGTCCTCCGGCATTTGGAGAAGCGTCGCGGGTGTGTTGAGACGGAAAAAAACCCCCGTGGAATTCCCCGCAGGGGAAGAGGGTGGCTGGCTCGCAGGGTTGGCACGTACCCCCTCGTCAAAATGGACGGGCTAAGCCCGTATAAGTCTAACGGGATTTTCGATCGTGGGCGGGTGAGTGCAGGCCGCGGTTCGATGGTGGGTCTGCAGGGATGTAGGGATGCGGGGGTTGAAGGATGGCAAGGGGGAGTCCTTCAAGATGGCGGCTATAAGGGATGGTTTAGGGCGCGTGAGGGTTGCGGGTGAGGCAATATATCAGAGACGAAGGAAGATAGAGAGGCAGAGAGAAAGAGATATCCCTTGCCAGAGGGTTGCTTCGCCCCCGATGGTGGCCGTTACCACCCCCTTTCTCCTCCTTCCATTCTCTCCTTTCTCTCCTCGATCTCCTCCGCGTCTTATCCCCAGTTTCTCCCTCTTGCACGTCCTCGTATCGCCTTTTCTGCCTTTGCTCGCCCCTCGATCAAGACCATCCTCCTCCCTCTCTCCCTCTCTCTCTCTTTCTCTCTCCCTTAACTCGTCCCCGTGGAGCCCTCGGGTCCGTTCACGAAAGTATAAACGTCGGAGGAGACTGATGGGAATGGACGAGACGAGGGAGAGAAGAAACGGACGATCGGGAAATAGTGGAAAATCGAATGGCGAAGGGTGGAAAGTGGAAGCGGGGGGTGGGAGACGACGACAATTCGTTGCTTCCAGGGATTGAAGGCTTTTCGTTCGAGGCAGAGCACCCTCTCTCTTTTACCTTTGCCGCGCTGATATCAGGCCAGGGATGGGGGAGGGAGGGGGCGATGGAAATATGCCAGCGGAAGTCGTCGAAAAGATCGGTAGCCGCCGATGCTTGTTGATGGATTCGTGTAAACGCGCCGAAACCCCCTCTCTCTCGTGATTCTGGACGAAAGGGAGGACGGATGGATAGGCGATACGTTTTTTTGTTTCGCGTGGAAGGGGAATTGTGGAACGTGGTTGAAACCGTGAAGATTACCGATCGCTTTTATGAGAAATTAAAGTTGGAAGATTGAGAATCGAAACTCTTGTGCGTCATACATGACGAATAATTTTGTACTTGTATAACAAGAATCATTTATCTAATATACGTGATGATAGATTCAACTTTTTAATATAAAGATTAATTTTATATTTTTCTTTCGTACATGAATTAAGAATAGCATTGGATCTTCCATTGGATATCTATATTATATTTTTACAATTTTAATCTTCTTTAAAAATCCCTCGGATCACAATTTAAATTCTTCTATCCTCTCCAAAGTGATGTTTGTCTCGCGAAATGTCAAAACAAATTAGAACAAACCTTCCTCTTTGAATCCATTCAACAAATTCATTACGAGACACGTAGAACAAAGTAATTCTTTCATTAATCGAAAGAAAAAGAAGGGGATAAAAAGGGGGAGGGGGAAGAAAACAAGGAAAATGTCTCGAGCAAACGTTAGACGAATACGACACACGATCCAAGAGGCAGCGGAACAATCGTCACGTTCAAGTACGTCGTAAATCCGCGCGTACCGGAAGCGGGCTAAGTGTCGCGGCCGGTTAAAAGGCATTATAATAAATTCACGAGAAATTTATCGCGCGAACCACCCTGGAAACGAAGCGAAACGAGACGAGAGAGAGAGAGAGAGAGATATGGTTCAACAACAGAGAAAAAAAATCCGGAAGAAAAATAGAAAGAAGGAAGAGGAGGAAAGGAACGAGCGAACACGCGCATAAAGATTTCAACTCGCATCCAGCCGCCCCACGCGGCGTATCCGGCAAAGAGGAGCGGTAATGAGCTTCGAATTCGTTCCCCTTAGCGTGTACTTTAACCGCGTTTCGCTGCGTTTTTCCGCGGCGAGATCGTCGCGAAACAGGGGAAAATCCCTGAAAGAAATCAAACGTGACAGGCAGAGAAGAGAGAGAGAGAGAAGAAACGAAAGGAAAGGAAAGGAGAAGGAAGAAGAAGGGAAAAAGGAGCAAGACACGAGAGAGGAAAATAGAGAAAAGAGAGGCAAGAACAGGGCGAAGCGGCACAATGGCCGACTCGTTAATCGACGTCGGGCTGGGAAACGGGGGCGAGGAAATCGCGTGTCTCAAAGTGGCGGAGAGAGCGTGGCAAGAAAATTTCCCCGATAAAGGGGAAGAAAAACGAGCGGGGGCGAAATCTCCTGGAACGAAATCGCTGACTTTTTCACCTGCCGATCGTTCCTATCCACCCGAGGTCCTCGAGAAGCTCGTTTCCACCCCTTCCCTTTCGCCTCCCCGAGTTCCTTTTCGTCCACGCCGAAATCTCGGTGAAATTCAACCCTAGTAGTAGTATTCGAAAAAGAGAAGAAAAATACGCGAAAACGAATAGAAGAATGGAGGATGAGAATCGTGATCGTGGCGAGGAATCGGAAATCATCTTCGAATCATCTTCGTCCGAAAGGGACAGAAAGGAAGGATCTCCCGTTTTTTTATTTCTTTTCAGGGGGAAGAGGAGGGGGATAGAGGTGTACACGAGTGATCGAGGAAGATGAAAGAGGCCGTGTAGTCGGAGCGTGAGAGCCTGAGGGGGGGGAGAGGGATGGTTGGAGGAAGACGGACGAATGAAAAGCTTCGAGCTTGCGGTAAACATCGAGCGTGTAATTCGCTCTTTAAAGAACACTTGGACGATAATTAAGCTGGGTATGGAGGGGCACGATGCAGCCTGTTTGCTCCCGTGGGGGGAGGGGGAGGAGGAGGGAAGGAGGGTTGGTGGAACGAGGATGGCGAGCGAGATTGAAGCGAGGGAGATGGTGGCGCGGCGGGGGTGAAACGCGAAGAGGGCGAAACGACGGGTTCCGGGCACCGTTGAAAAGATCTTTTTCCGTTTTATTTTTCGTGACCATGGCTCGGAAAGACACGTGGTTCTGATTTTAATTAGCACCGGGGGTGCACTCATAGGCGCAGCGCGCGCACCACCCACAGAATCTCGGGCTTAGAATTTACCCTCCCCCCCTCCCTCCCTCCCCAGCCCTCGTTCCGCTTCCTTTCCTCGTGGTCACCCCTTCACCAACCAACCCCCTCCTTCTCCGACCCCCCGACTCGCCGCCACGTTTCTTTGGCCGTGTTCTCGCGCTCGGTCAAGAGGGTTAATCCGACAGCGAAATTCTCGTTTCCCTTCCCTCCCCTTCCCGTGGTCGAGAGCGAGCTGTTTTGATAAACGCTCGTTCCACCCCCGTTACGAGGAGGAGGAATTTCTAGAGATTTTCTCCTTTTTTTTCTCCCCCCGTTTTCTTCAAAGTTGAATTATATTCGTGGAGTTGAGTTTTTAATATTATTTTCGGTATTTTCTTTTTTCCCCTTGTAACAGATTTAAGAAGCATTATTCAATGTTTGTTCGTAGATTTTTCAACAATTCGAGGGTATTCTTTAATTTTTCTTGCGTTAGGATTCGTAAAGAGTAAGGTTATTTTTTTATCAATTCTTTCTCTTGGATAAATTTTTCCAAAAATCAAAATAAAAAAAAATCAAAAAATCAAATAAATATTTCTTAATTAAGTCTTTCCTCTAGTCGTCATTATCGTTGATCTATGTACAATCGTCATTAATATTTTCTAATAAAATTTGAATTTCTTCGTTACGTTTATAACTGGATTTCTAACAATAATAGCAACGTCATCTTTTTTATCTTATTAATGTACGATATTACAAGCTTATATAATATTACAAGCTCATTCACGACACGACGTGAAAAACGATTTGTCTTCGAAACCGAGAACTTGGCACCACTATCTGGAAAGTGGAGGGTAGTAATAGGAAGAGAAAAAAGCTTCAAATATTGAGTTTCCTGCATCACCATCTCCTCGGTCGTTCGTGTTTCCCTAAAGAGTTTGCCTCATTAATTAATGCCATAGGGAAATATCATAATTTCTCGCTCGAATTTCCTCGATTACCCTTCTCTCATTTTTTTTCTTCTTTCGCGAATATCAATTTCGAAAACAAAAATTTTAACTACACTTTAATGGGGGTAAAAAGAGGGTATTGATAATAAATGATAAGCGAAACATTTTTATCACACATTTTATTTACATATACAATATTCTACATTTATTATCATATTAAAGATCTCGTTTCTTTTTATACGAAATTAATCCTCAAGTTTAACGCACAGAAATAATCCCTTCCAACTAAAAACCTAAATTTCCCCTCCCTTAACTATCACACACGTAAACCAAAGACCCGCGAAAAAAGATCGACACGTTATTCAGAATCGAATAACGAGTATCAACGTGAGCAAATTGCGTATCCCTATTCCTCTCTCCACTCTCTCTCTCTCTCTCTTTTTCAGATTAAAAGGAAAAAAGAAAAGAAAACAAAAGAGTGACGACTCCCGGTAGCTTTTCTTCCCCTGTTCGTCGCGGGGGTGGCCGGAGGCGAGATGGCAGGGGTTGAATCGTCGCGCTCACCGACGTTTTATACATCGCCGGGTTTCATGCGGCGGTGGTAATTTTTTTATTAGCTTGAAAACCACTCGACTCGTCGTCGTCATCGTCGTAGTCGTCGCCGTCGTCGTCGACGTCGTCGTTGGCGTCGCCATCCTCGTGATCGTTGTATCGCCGCTAGTCGGTGAGGCTCGATCCACCCCAAACAGGGGTGGAAAAAAAGAGAAAAAATCGTCCATTCCCCTCGATCCATCAGACGCTTCTCTCTCTCTCTTTCTCCATTTCTCTTTATCTCTCCTCCGTTTCACTCTTCCGGTTACCCTTTGCCCTTCATAGCCAATCCTGTTCCAACCCTGTGGAATCGTCGAACGTGGTGGTGAAAAGAACCACGCGTTCATTTGCCTTATTAAGTAGTTTTGCGGGAATTAAGAGCGTGTCGCTTTGTCGTCGTGGCTCGCCCTCGTCATTGTTCAGTTTCTCGCGGGCTTATTCCGCTCGTTTCTGGCAAGAAGTGGCGGCCGAGGAACCGGAGAGAAAGTCTGAGCCGGGCCGGCCTCTTTCCTTTTCCGGGACGCGAAGAATAAGCATGTTTTTCGAAGGATGCCTTTCTTCAATTTTCGAGACAGTTCCTTTCTTCTGAAACATTTGTGATAGATACGTTTGTTTTTTTTTTTCTTATTCTTTATATTAGATAGCTTTTAGGATTTAAGAGTAATTAGAAGAAAAATGAGAAGAGGAAAGGGGAAAGATACATTTTTGATAAGATATTTATTACTTTGAGAATTTTTATTTTCGTTATTATTATATTAGATTTTTATACAGTGAATAGTAAAACGTAAGTGTTCAAATATTCAATCAAAATGTAGGAAATACGTCGTAAAACAGGCGCTAAATTATATTCTTATACGCTTTCGTTTCGTAACAATAGATTATATAGTATTAGTTCAAGAAACAAATGAATCTTTTCGTAGATTCGCGAGGAAGAATTAAAAATTTCCTTGTCGAAATTAATTCAGAAAATAGAGGAAAGTGTGCCATTGAAGTTCCTTTTTGTTTTATCTCGATATCTCAATCGATTGCCGAGGTATAAGGATTCAAAGTTAGTATTTAAGACGGCGCGAAGATTATGAATGGGCTCGCGACTCGGTGACCTACATTTTTTCCTGGAAATGCGTACTACGTTCTTCCAAGAATCGCGTCTTTCGTTTGTCTCGAGTTTGAGATAGGTCAGTGAGACGACGTGCGAGCGAAAAGTCCGAATAAACAAGAATAGAGATAATAAAATGAAAAAAATTCCTCTTTTCTTTTACACGACGATATCGGGAACCGGAAGTCGTATCGAGATAAACGAAAAAGCGTTTTAAAGGGTAAGGTTTCGCGGTTCCAACTATCGTTCACTTGTTGACCGGAAATCATTACCTTTGGAATTATAACTCTTCAAATTTTTCCTAATTTTAATAGGATTTAATATAATTGATCTAAATAACTATCTTTCGTTTACACGATGATATCTCGGCAACCGGAAATCGTATCGAGATAAATGAAAAAACGTTTCAAAGAACAAGATTTCCGTGTTTCTAAGAATCTTTCATCCATTGGCGAGAAATTGTTATCTTCAAAATTATAGCGATTTAAATTTTCTATTAATCTTAATAAGTTTTAAAATGATTTGTGTAATTGTTTGCAAAGATCTTGTTAATGATATATTGAAAATTTTGTATTTGAAATATATTGTATTTGAAGACCCATATATAATTTTTCACGCGCATCTCTCATTTCTATGAATCACGAGATATTAAAATACTTTTGCTTACAGGTGACGGTATTCGGAACTTAAGAACGACTCTTTTCCGGTTTTACTGGTGCTTAGAAACTTTTAGAGGGTAATAAACTTGTTTCGCGTGCACGTGCCACTTATTAAGATGAATCATGGAAACGAGCGGTATTTTTTTCATCGTCTCTGTTGTATTTGTGTGAAATCCTGTATTTTTAAAAACTTGTAACCACCAAGTTTCGAGCAAAAAGAAAATATAAAAAGTTTTCAACAAACTTTCGATTAAAAGTTACTAATCACTTTATTTACATAACAACATTAGAGCGGGAAGAACGTTAAAATTTAAACCCGTAATTATAACAAAATTTCCCGTAACTTTTTCAATATTATACTTGTTGCGCAAAGAATTTAATTTAGAATCGTAGTATAAAGAGAGAGTGAAACTTGTTGCACAACGAGGAATTTAAATTTTAATTCATTAGAAAGCCAACAAGTCTCTAATCCTTGTACTTTTTAATGCAATTTTCGTGTAATTTAAAGTTTCCAGTATTTATCAGTTATCCTATACATAATGCTTCTCTCTTTATTTTATTCATTTGCGAAACTTTTATAGAGATTTAAATATTATGCATATATACAGGAAATTTCATACTTTTCGACTGATAAAAAAATCTAAAATATAATAATAATAATATGGACAATATTTTTAAGGCCCACATTTTTCATTTTAATATAAAACGCAATAAAATCTAGCAATAGAATATTAAGAAATAAATAAAACTACAAATTCAATCTCGTATAATTAATATTATCTGAAAAAAAATCATCACATATTAAGCGTACATTCCGCACAATTAAACAAACGATGACAGAAGAAAATTAAGACGATAATTTAAAAAACAAGACATCAAAGATATCCATCCCTATCTCGACATTGAATTAATTCCCGCGAACGGAAATACACACAATTCTCGTCAAAAGGAAGATTTCCTGCGCATCGACTCAAGGTAAAGATTGGCAGAGAATTTGTTCAAAGACCGATTTTTAACGTCGATGGCGACATATCGTCGTATCAGGACGACAGGCGCAGAAGCCACCCCTCCGGTTGGATCCGGTATTAATGCAAAGGAAGCCCTTACCTTCCCTGGCTCGCAATCACCGACATAAATAAATCGACCTACCCCCCCGTCTATTTCTCTCCCCGACGGCCCAGAATCCCCGTACTCGATCAGGCATCGAAATACGTCCGCATAAAAAGGGAGAGGGAGGGACGCGATCGAGAAGGACCGATTGTTCCACTCGTGCAGATCGGATCTGTTGTTAAGCCACGCTTACTCTTCTGCCAATCCCGCGGACGATCTATAATCAGAAAGACGTTCGCCATTTATTCGAGGAGATTTTTATCGCTGATACAACGATACTCAATATGCCGAATCGAATTATTAACGATCGAGAATCGAGGTGAGGAATTTTGACGACTTTTCTTTTCTTTTTTTCTTTTTTTTTTTTTTTTTTTTTTTAATAATCGGTGTATTGGGAATGAATGAATTTTATGATTTATGTCTGAGTGTTTTATATCGTTTAAGTAAAAGAATATATGGTGGATGTAAGGGAAATATTTAGATCTTTGAGAGGGATGTCTTTTCTATTAGAATTAGAAATTTTTATTGGATTTTTCAAAATCAATGGAATTTAGATATTGTGAAAAAGTGGAGGAAGGAAAAGATAAGAGACAAGATTGATATCTTGTTGTTTTCTTCATAAGGATTTAAATTATTTGATTCCCTCCACTTCTTTTCATTTAATTATTCCAAAAATTTCAATCTTTTTGAATATCAATCATATAAATTCTTCATATCTCTCTTTACAAGAATAATTTAAAATTCTCACGATAATCTGAATAGATTCTGGGAATTCGATTTGAACGAAGGAAAAAAACGAGTCAAATCAAATTTCATTCTACAGTTTATCTCATTTGAAGCAAAAATAGGGACGTTAAAGGAATGAAAATACTGTTGTCTTTTAAGTGAAAACGAAAGCTCTTCCAAAATCGTTTGAATCGACTTTGCGCAAGCGGCAATAATTCATCGAAGGGAGCAGGGCCAAAGTAACTAGCATAAATTTTTGTCCAATGGCGCTCCAACCTGAGAGCTGGCAAGTTGCACAGGCATCGTTCACGATGAACAGCGTCTTCGTCGTTAGTCTACGAGCCATTAAGTAAATTATGCAAGCTTTGGAGTCGTTCGACCGTTCGAAGCGTAAACTTTAACCATCCCTGGGTGAATCGGGGCCGATCAAATTGTTTTTCGCCTCTTTCTTGTAAAGAATCTTGCACCCTTTCCATCTTTTATTACTCTGCTTCGAGGAAAGCGTATCGTATATATATATATATATATTGATAGAAGGAAAAGGATAAAAGGGAAATAAAAAGAAATTCTTTTCATTTTTAATTCTTTTTTATTTTTAATTTTTACAATTACTTTACAATAACAATCATTGTACATAAGTAATCTTACAAGTAACTTTTAATTTCAATCTTGCCTTTAATCACGTTTCCCGATTTCTTAACAAATATCCCTCGATAGAATCCTCTCCTCCCTTAATTTCCATTTCCACTTTGGTCAGTGCACGTTGCACCCTCCGGATTATCTCGACTTGTCGTCGCAAGAGGGTCGTTACCGTGCAACCTCGCGACTTAACTCCCGCCAATTAATCTCCCCGCGCTAATTATTTAGCCGGTTAGCAGGAGTTCCATGCGGCCGAATATAGTTCCGTTATCAGATGTAGAAGGGAGGGAGTGGGAGGGAGGATGGGAGGCCTCGTTCGAGAGGGATCGCGAATAAGTCGGCGCGGAAGGAGGAAGGGATGGGGAGGAAGTTACAAGGGAGGATGGAAGCGGCGAGGGGAAAGAGGGGAGAGGAGGGAGCGCGCGGTTGAGGTTCACTCGTGCTCAGGAGGATACACGAGGGGGAGGGGAGGGGGGTTGAGGCTCGCGCAAGAGTAAATTGATTAGAATTAAAGGGTTGGCTGGCAGGTGCTGCTGTGTGCCGGGTTACTACGGACCATAAGAGAGAGAGGTCGGCCGCGAGAGGGTGAGAGGGACCGTGGAGAGAACATAGAGCAGAGATACGAGGGAGGAAAGGGAGCGAGAGTACAACGGTGACCACAGCCTCGACGCTGATTGGTCGAGTCAAGTTTGTGGCAAGATGGCTGGCTGGTACTGGTGGTGCTGCTGCTGCTTCCCTCTCTCTCTCTCTCTATCTATCTATCTATGTCTCCGTCTCGCTCTCTAACCCTCTCCCACACCCACACTCCCAACGTACTAGCGGCAGCCCGTACTCCAGTTTCTTCTCCAGTTCACCTCAACCTCCTGCATGCGCCTCGTCCTCAGGCTCCTTCTCTCTCTCTCTGTTTTTCTCTCTCCTCCTCCTAGCTTTCCCTTCTACGGCGGTCTCTAAGATGCTTTATCTATGTGCCAAATAGATGTATGTACGTGTACACGCCTGTTCGAAACAATGCCGAGCGTGCAACCACCCACCCTAGCGCTACCACCCTTTCTGCGAGCGCACACACCGTCCTCCCTCTGCCTCTTACCTTCCACACGATCCCCACACCCCCTGGCCCCTGTCCTTCTCCTTGCCCTATCATCCCTTGCGTGCTCTCTCGCCTCAACCCTTACCACCCACATCCTCCTCCTCCTCCTCCTCCTCTACCCAACCACCCCTGTCGACATCGTCACCATTTCTGCCAACGTTCTCCGGCCACTCCCGACCCTACCCCTCTTCTATCCACCGCTTTCGTGTCCCTCGTCATCGTCATCTTCGTTCCTGTGTGTTCCTTTCTCTTCTCCTCCCTCTCCCTCTTCGATTCTCTCAATTCTCCGTTAGCGTCGCGTCCTATTTCCATCCGCCCGATGTTGTTCGGCCCCCCCAACCACCCCGCGAATGCGAGAATACCGAGAGCCGGCCTCAAAGAGAATGCGATAATACGAAGAACTTCGACTAATGAGTTAATAGTTGGTGTCTCGCGTTATACCGTCACACCACGGGGGTACTTTATTTCCACGTCGCCCCGAGCAACCAGATATAACGCGGGGGCGGTTGCGCATAGGTGGATTTGGCTCTTATTGCGCGTACATTAAATTTAAATCGAAGGATGATATGATATCGAATATTTTTCTTGTAAATTATTTTACATTTAGAAATTAGAAGATATGTGAAAAATAAATACTTTTGCGTGGTGTGTATAGTATATGTAGTTAATATATAGAGAAGTAAGTGAAGATAGGAGAAAATCGTGTCGGAGAATTTTCACTTTCGCTTTCGAGGGTGTCGGTCACCTTTTTGCCACGACGTTAATTGACCTCCCACGCTCCACCAGCTCGTTGAATTTTATCTCCGTTGTCGGGAAATTCGTTTCAGCAGTGGTAAGGGTAGTTGATATTAAAATCGAGGTAAGGAAGCTGGCGGGGATTACCCGTTATCGAATCGACGATGAGCGTGTTTTATTGGGAAATGGGGATGATTTAACAAAGACTCTGGCGTGTCGCGATTAAACTTGTAAGATTCGATTGATTTTGCGTGCTCGTTTCCCATTTTGAGTTTCGTGGATTTCTTCAAATTTGTATCAATTTCTTTCCTTTGTCGAAAGAATTTGTAAAACGAATCGTATATCGGTATGAATTTGATGCACGATATATTTGAATCGAAAATGAATAAATTGTCGGTGAAATGGATATCCGTTTAATTATTAGTTTCTAAAATTAATTTTAATTCGATGTTGAAATAATGCGATATTTATCCCAATTTTTTTTTCAACGATCAAATTTGTGGTTAATCATAACTATTAATCGTTTAATTGAAAATATTCATTGCCAATTAACGTCAATCATTTAATATTGATTAAAATCTGATCGTTAAAATCCTATTAACGATTTAAGCTGATTGATACTAAATCTCGAATATCAATCGTTAATTATTATTAAATTATTCTAAGCTAATTAAATCATTAATTAAACAGCTATTTCAATCTTAAACTATGATCATTTCATATGATAAAAATTGAATTATTCACAATACACATTACGAACAAATATACGCATTAACATCGAGTAGAAATTGATTAAAACACAATATAAAATGATTATACAATTATATTTCATCCTTTTTATTTCTTAGACCACTCGTCGAAATCCAAATATTTATCTTTCTCTATCCATTTCGAAATCTATTGTTCCTAAGATATTCAAGATTATTCCGCAAACGAGTTAATCCATGGCAGATCGTCATCGAGCCCTCGTAAACCAATCCCATCCCCCTCCAAGGGGGAAAGAGAGGGGGGAAAGAAGAGAGGGAGGGAGGGAGGTGGGGTCGTTCTTGAATTTACATTTCTAACCGCGGCTAAGAAACGGCGCGTTATGGAGATTGCGAAGGTAAACGGCGCGATATCAGCATATCAAACGGCCTCTTTGAGCTCTCTCTCCGGCCCTCTCTCTCTCGGAGGGCGAGCGTGTCGGCGACAGCCGCGGGGCGCTTTTTAAAACGCGCGGCCCGCAGAAAAATCCCGGGGTTTTTCGAGTGTGTGCGCACACCCGTGCAGTGCCGATTCGTCGCCGAGCCCAGCCGCAGCCAGGGATGAAAAGGAGCCGAGCCGCCAGCGCGAGAAAAGTGCAACCAATAATTTTATTTTCCGCGATAAAGCACGGCCTCTCTCCTCGGCGAGCGTTCCGGAGTGGCACGCCGGCGAAAAGGGGTGGAGGGCCGCGTATCTTTAGTAAGTAAACAGAGCGCCTTATGAATTTTAAGCAGCGCGACGAGGAAAGTACGACCTGCTTCTTCTTCTTCCTCCTCCTCTTCTTCTTCTTCTTCTTTTTCCTCTTATTTGACCTTCTTTCTTTATTTTACATTTTCCTTGTCGTTCCGCTCGTATTCTCGTTCACCTCTGTCATCCACCTCATCGCTTCCTCCCCTTTGAGGCGTAATTCGATGAAAAAGTAGACACGTAAAAGTTGTTGCGAAAGTTTACAATTTGATCGAGAAATGAGAATATGTTTTTCTTCGATCGTTGATCGAATGATGTGTGTATTAATTAGTTTTTGAAGATTTAATCAATGTAATCAATGATACATATATAAAGAAAGATGAAAGAGTTTTACAAGATTTGATGAAAAAACTAAAACGATTTGTTCTGTTGAAGTTAAATTATTTAATTGATACCAAGATCAAGAAATTTTATTATCTTTATTTTAAATAATTTACAAATTAATACATTGAGTTTAACTAATACGTTGAAAATTCTTGTATTTTTCAGATGCGCTGTCTAAGGTCGAGTCTTCCACTTTCGGTTCTCGAGCAGCACAACACATTTAGTCCATCACGAAGCATGTAGACCGTGTGCAAACGATTAACAAGGTTGGAGAGAACCCTATCCCCCTTTGAGGCGGACGCAAAGTTTACTTTAGAGGGGTGAAACGAAACGCGCGCGAAAAAATTCTGCGAAGAGGTCAGTCTTCAGCAAACGGAACGAGAGGTTCACCTGGGCTAAAGATGGCGGATATCGTTTTTCATTTTTATGACGATGTCTTTGAACGAGATACCTTAGACATTTTAGAGATGCTCAATATAGTTTCGATCGATTTTATGAATCGTAGGAATTTTAAAAATATTAAAAATTCGTAGATTCTTTAAGAACTTATTTATTTACATTTACATCAAAATGCTAAATTGAGCATTCGTTATTTATTTATCGAATTTTATCATTAAAAAGTATAAATAATAATTTTTCTCTGATAATTCAAAAATTACGAAAGATTACTGTTCGAATATGCATCATCAACAAATTAACAAACTTCTCCCAACAATCATAACTTCTTTCATCAAAGAGTCAAATTCGAATTGCAATAAAATCAATCATTCATCAATCATAAAATTAAATCATCAATCTCCAAAATCCACCCTCCTGAAACTCGCTCGATCCTTCTAAAAATAAAAACCATCCCGCAAGAAAGTGGAAAGCCATTGTAACGCGGCAAATATCGAATATCGCTCAACTCGAGCCGAGTTTTCCGGGAAAACGCGTCGAGTTTCCTCGCTTCGGATTTTCCGTCAGAGTGGGCGGTCATGCGGCGTTGTTTTGATATTGATCTCCGGATACAACACCGTCTAAGCATTCTAATGGCAAGGGACGGGGATTCTGCGCGCTGCATGGCGCACGTGTTTCTAATGATTTTAGTGGTACCGAGGTCTACCTACCGGCGATATATAGTTATAGTCGGCTACGAACACGTATTACATCCACTCCGCCGGGGCATCGTGTAATATGTCGGAATTGCGGAAAGGGGTAACGCGGCCTGGAAGCCGGAGAGAGCCCGCGAGGATGGTCTTGCGGGATTCTTAATGGCGAAAGGCCTCCGAGGTAACACTACGGCTATTAAACGCAGACCTCGCTACTCTGTCTACCTTCTCTCTCTCTCTCTCTCTCTTACTTCCTAGCTATAGCTAGCTCTTTCTCTTTTCGCTTGCGACAAACGTATAAGATGGTTTTCCGCTCCACGTCCACTGGAATGTCGTGTCATTCGATGATGGGATGTTTTTTCGATGGATGATAAGACATGGAATATGATAATTTTTGTGGAAATATCGGGAGGATTTAAGGTATGTAATAAATAAAAAATAACATTATTTTTGTAACATTGTATTTATTGTAGTATTATATATACATTTATGTTACATTTATTTAGGTATTAATTATATACATTACATTATATATTTATTTGGTATTATATAAATTAAATGGTATAGAAAAATAAAAGAATATGTACAAATACTTACTTTGTAAAGAAGGAAGTTCTTATGATAAATAATTCACTTTTGTGAATCTGTATTTATTGCTCATGTAAAAAGAATTTGATTACTATATTTGATATTTTCAATACCAATATACACTTATTGCAATTTACTTAGTTATTTTTCCTCGAATACATTTTTCAAAAATCTTTGAAAAATAAATAGGAATAAAAAGCATTAATATTCATTTCTCCTCCAATTTTAGAATTAATTCTCGCAGGAGAGGGGGGTAAAAATAACAATGTAACGAACTTTCTTCGCGCAATCGTAACAATTAATTTCATCCCACCAAATCTACCCCTAATCGCAATTAAACGAAGAAAAGAAAAAACGGAATAAAAAATAAGGAAAGATACGAAGCGAGTGGTGGTAGACCACCGAGGCAAGGATAAGTAACGAAAATGCAAAGCCCGGATCAACCGCGCTCATCCCCTTTGGCGTCGGCGTTTGACGCGACCGCTGAAATTTTTACTTCGTTCGATTTGGTCTTTCGGGGATTCCCCGCCCTCTGATTGGTGGACTCTGGCCACGCCCTGCACATAAGGGTGGCTTGCTCGCCGGAGCACTATCAACCCTTATATATGCCCGATGTGAGTACACTTATGTGTACGGTCGCATATATGTAGCCGGTGCAGATTTCGCGCGTACATATATGCGCGCACACACACACACACGGGCCGGGGTACATAGGCGTAGGAAACCGTGTGTACGCCGGGTGGGGCTCTCGCAGGACTGGGAGGCAGCCGACGGTGAACACTCGATACGACACGGTCGATCGAACCAGTCGTAATTTTAGTTAAAACTGTTATATCTAAAAATAACGGTGATATTGTTTTCTTTTTTCTTCTTCTTCTTCTTCTTTTTCTTTTTCGCGCAACTCTCACGGGACTTGAGAGCCTTGAGGGATACACTTAACATCAAGTGCGTGAAGTTTGGATAGGTTTTTTTTTTTTTAATTGGATAATTTTTATGCGTTAAGAAGATATATATTTGTATATTATTTTTTGATATTTAAAATCTAGATGAAAGTTTGGTATAGATATTTCACAAAGTTTAAAAAATTAATCAATATTTTCTTGTTTTCGTGAATAAAAAATATAGAAAAATAGGATAATTTGAATGTTATTTAGAAAAAAAGAAACAGGAAAAGGAGTGGGGATTTTAGAGTTCAACGATACCGCGATAATTTAATAACGAATGAAGGTCTATTTGAAATCTGATTAGCCTCACAAACGTCGACATTATTGCTCGTAATTAGTCGGTATTGAATAACGTAATCGGAATAAAAGGGGTGGATTCGTAAGTAACGGCGGAAATTGTACGATGTTTCAAGTATGACTTCGCATTAGCGGCCTGGTACACGGAAAGGGAATTTACGTAATCTCGCAGAGTTGGATTGTTTTGCGCTACGAATTGAATAGAATAAGATGTCACTTCACCGGGAAGAGAATATTTTCATGCTGGGAATATTTTATACGAAATTTATGCCTCAGAGGGATAGACAGAGACGAGAGAAGGAACTTACGATGTCTACGTATAGATATTACTCTTTTACAACGGGACGAAGTAGAATAAGATGTCACCTCAAATTGTCTCGAGTGACTAAAATAGCTTTACGTTACAAACCTTAAAAGCAACGACAAAGAAGGAAGGGGAGAACGTGCGAAATACACGCGGGAAACGGCGTTATACTAAATTCACCTCTTTCGAAATGATATGTATTTCAGAATTAATTGCGTGCAAGTGCGAGCATCTTTCATGATGTATCGCAGTAACCCTGCTATTCACCTTCCTTTGAATTATTCTTACTTAATTATCTCGACAACCCATCGTATTCTTAAAGGGGAATTTTATTTGATGTCATATACGAACACGAATCTCTATTTATACTTTTTACTTTCTTTAATAAATTATCAATTTTGGATTTTTATATTAAATTTTGTATTTTCAAGTTAAAGAGATTTAAAAAGAGTTTGTTTTTATTTGAAATAATGTAATGTTTAAATAATATCTATATGAAAATATATAAAAAGTGTTTGAAATATAATAAAGGAAAATTGAATAATATTCTCTTTAATATCGTAAAATAATAGAAGATAGTATAAGAACGATTGATGTTTTAGCGCTCCGTTTTTAAAGTTGAATTTCGCGGTAATCGAAATTTCGATATTCAATGTAAACTTTTCGATTCAATATTTCGATAGTGCGGGAATATGTTCGAAGTAGTTCTTCTTATATGCGAAGCGAGCGGTGCGGCGCTCGCGTCAGTACCGTGAACGCTTCAAAACAAAATCGTGTTCGGTAGAAAGTTTCTTCATTTGTGATTGAAATGATCGAGGAACACGACGAGCACGAAACAATATGCGACTCAGTGGTAAGTATTACGATGTACTGGTCATGATCATGTTAATAATTTTTTGTTGGGAAGCCGATGATTGCGAATATGTATATCTTATAAGATTCTAACCTTACTTTCAGAATTCGCTGGTGGAAGGCTGCCGTTTACCAGTTAGAATGCATGGAACGGATGATTGGCGTAAGTAAAGTGTTCATTTTTGATCAATTAATCCATATTTAAGGAATTTGTGATTTTTTTCTCGAAATCACGTATATGTTTTTATATGACAAAACCATTTAATAAATGTGTTATTGAATCGCATATTTCATAAACATACTAATATTTTTATTCATTAATATGGTTACAATCATATTCTATAAATCAGAAATGTATTTAATGAATTTATTGATATTCATTATCCATACATTTTGTTTAGTTCAACTTTTAGGTTATGTTTAGGTATCTTGGATGATAATAGTTTGTATGACATGCTGTCTTCTATTGTTTCTTGGGAGTCTATTATGATTCCACTTATTTAATAAAAAGGTGTAATAATAAAGGTTTATCAAAAATTTCCTTTTGTCATCCACAGCTCTTGCTGAAATCATCAGTGTTAAAGAAGTACATGGTGTCAAGTGTTATTATGTTCACTATGTAGATTGTAAGTATAACGCGAATTAAGAAGAGAGGTGTTACATATATGTACATAAACAACCGTTTAACTAAATGTACAATATTTTAGTCAATAAACGATTAGATGAATGGGTTACGGAAGATTGTTTGGACACTCGAAAAGTCCAATACCCTCGTCGAGATGGAACCACACCAGGAACTGGTGCAGCAACGCCAAAAAAACAAGTACCCAGTAGACCACCTAGCCCTAGTAGCCTTTGTAATGAACCAGTCAATGGTTCTGCAGTTTTGCAAGCTGCATTACAAAAGAAAATGTCTAGAAAGAGAAAGGCCACATTTATAGAAAACGATGATTCTCAGGATGGTCCACCGCAAACACCTGGTCCAAGGCCAACTGGTTCATTAGTGGCGCATCATCATGATGATATAGTTACTAGAATGAAAAATGTTGAATTGATAGAATTGGGTCGGCATAGAATAAGACCTTGGTATTTCAGTCCATATCCGCAAGAAATGGTACATTTACCATGTATATACATTTGTGAATTCTGTTTGAAATATAGAAAAAGTCGAAAATGTTTAGAGCGACATTTAGCAAAGTGTAATTTAAGACATCCACCTGGCAATGAAATATATAGAAAAGGGTCAATATCTTTTTTTGAAATTGACGGTAGAAAAAACAAAAATTACGCACAAAATCTATGTCTACTAGCAAAATTATTTTTGGATCATAAAACGCTATATTATGACACAGATCCATTTTTATTTTATATAATGACAAATTTTGATAGTAGAGGGTACCATATAGTTGGTTACTTCTCGAAGGAGAAAGAATCGTCTGAAGATCACAATGTAGCTTGTATTCTTACACTGCCACCGTATCAAAGAAGGGGTTATGGAAAATTATTAATAGAATTTTCATATGAATTATCCAAATTCGAAGGTAAAACAGGTTCACCTGAGAAACCATTGTCGGATTTGGGATTATTATCTTATAGAAGTTATTGGGCTCATACTATATTGGACATTCTATTGAATGTAAAGCCATTAGTAGAAAATGAAAAACCACAGATCACGATAAGTGAGATATGCGAGCTGACATCGATTAAGAAAGAAGACGTGATATCGACGCTTCAAAATTTGAATCTTATTAATTACTACAAAGGACAATATATTGTGACATTGAATAGGTAATTGGCTAGTCTATGCGTCATTAAGGGAAACGAGTCGTGCAGACATTTAGCTTCTTTCCATACCGAGGATTTCTTCCACTACTTCACTGACAAAACATGTTTATTCACAGGGAGATTATCGAGCAACACACAGCCGCAATGGAAAAGAGGCAAATCAGAATAGATCCTAAGTGTCTTCATTGGACACCAAAAGACTGGAGTGTTAGGGCAAAATGGTGAAGTGGCATTCAAAATTGACAATAAGACTATGCTAATTTGTCTTAAAGTTGTTTTCAGGATTCCTGGAAGTGTGACTAATTGTACGTAAACTGTACATATAAATACATCGACCATTCGGTCTGCGTTTTTTAAATAAGACTGTATAAGGCTTTGCACGCGACGCCAATGGTCAAAGACGACGAAAATGAAAAAAAAAAAAAAAAAAAAAAGTGATAAACATTTTCACGAAAGCACTATGTACCTCGGTTACACAGCGCATCGATGAATCACACAGTTAGCGATATTTGACGTGATAAGAAAGAAGTATTTCTGTTAAATATATAATAACTGGCTTGCGTCTAGAGTCAGGAGCAATGTTTTAATATGGTGACTAGACTTTTTTAAAAAGTTCGCATACGTTCTTGCGATTAAACGATTTGTACAGGAAATATAAATCGGTCTTGTAGAATTGTAAATAAATCTGATTTTATAACGTGCGCCTCATTCTCTGCAAAATACAAATGCGATCTAGTTTTAAAACACGTAATATAATAGTATATCGAAGCTTCAAGCGGTGAAGCTTGCGCATAAAAATTCGTATATGTCCTTTTTTGAAATAAATAAGCAAAACTGATTAGTACAACGCAGAAGTTGTATGCACGCAAGTATTCGCACAATTGTGCACACACCTTAAAAAACACGTATTAGATATTCCAATTTACGTGTGCACGTATCATATAGACGGATGGTAATCGAGAAATAATCGTTTAGAAAATAAAAATAAAAAATAAAAAAAAAAAATGAAAGGAAAAAATAAATTGAAGAAAAGGAAAAAAAAAAGACAAAGTATAGAAAGGAAGAAGGAGATATGTTTAGAGTAATCGGATTCACTCAATCTCATCATATTCGACAAAGTATGAGCTTTTTATTTGGCATTGTACTATCAATGGCTGTGTTTGAACAACTTCAAAAACACTCGAGCATAAATCATCCGTCTGAATCCGATTCAAGATTGTTCTACCAAAAAGAAGAGTTACCTATGAACTGCGAAATAAAAAGTATTTTTCTCTGAAAAAAATGTGTATTTTTGATAGCGTTGAATTGATATCATTAGATCCAGACAGAACGAGCTGGAGGAGAAAGAAAAGATAGAAAGAAATGAATAGAAACAGAAAGAATCTTCCAATTTGTTCTTTTTTATAAATATTTTCATTTCAATTTTTCTCATATTTCCACTTCCACAATACAATTAATACACAATCGTTGTTCAGCAAGAAGGTGTAAATAAGAAAACACTCCTCGTACAATTTTTAAATACAGCATCTTTCATGTATATATATATGTGTATATATATATATATATTTATATATATAATTTTTTTATATTCAACAGTAACATCACAGTAGCTTCATTACAATAAATTTTCTTTTTTTTTTTTTTTTTTTTTTTTTTTTTTTTTTTTTTTTTTTTTTTTTTTTTTTTTTTTTTTTTTTTTTTGTCATAATTTCATCTGTCTTTGTTGTATTCGTTCCACCACGTTAACGTGACTCACGGCGAGTCCCGAATGTTCGCTAATTTTTACAAAAAGTTTCCTAGTAGATTCTTCGCGCGTCAGCAGCGGGGGAGGACAATGTGACAGAGGAATCTGTCGTGTATACGATATGCACGTATTTACCATACGTATACGACCAGAGGAATATTACAAACTTAGGATCGCAAATATTATTCGGATCCTCATCGTTCATATATATTCTCCGAGACAAAAAAAAAAAAAAAAAAAAAAAATCATCGCACATCTGATTTTTCTTCACGAGAATATGAAATAACTGTATAAATAAGCATGAGTTCAGCGATATACGACGTATTTCAAGAAAAATGCAGGAGGACAGGAATCCGAATGATATTGCTGACATAACACGAAGCACTGTGTCATATAGTTGGAGAGATAGCGAACAAACGAAAAAACGTTCACGGCGATTGTGATAGACGAATATAATATATCGAATTGTCGAAGCGATCAGAACCTCTTACGATGATCGTATTGAAATACCAACCTCTCGGTTTCCTATAGGTATATTTAATATCTTATCTGAACGATAAAACGCATAATACCGATCATAAAACGCATTATATGAAACTTCTTCTTTTTTTCTTTTTTAACCTCTTGTTTCTTTTTCTTCACACTCATAAAACACACACATATACATGTATATAATTTATATATGTAATATATTACACGCATACATTAAACACATGCATACCGAATCATTATCAGTGTCTGTTGATTGTATTCGTGTTCCGCAGACACAACGAGAGTATCCGGGTACTTGAGAAACACTTGATGAACATTAGGCGAGGGACTCGGATACACCGAGAACGCTATTTTTACTGGACCTGTAAAATTGTGAGTATTACAAAAAAAAAAAAAAAAGAAAGAAAAGAAAAGAAAAAAATTTGAACGATACGCAAAACTTATGTAATGTATTTGGAATATTTAAATAAAGAATTGAGAAATCTAAATGGGTGAGTTTATATTTTTTTTTAATGTTTCCTCGATTAAATTAATTTTTATTTAATAATAACTTTTATTTTGTGATATCTCGAAGTAGAAATTTTGAAATTATTAGATTAATTATATATATGTATTTATAAAATAATGAGATAATAAATGATTGTATTAAATTTAAAAATAAATGTTTTCTAGCTCTTTTGGAAATTTCTGCGTGTACTCAAGCACTCAGTTAATCTTCATTCGATTCAGCGTGCATACTCCGGACCAGTGATATCATATATAGATGTAGAAATTGGCGGATAGATTTATAACAACAATAACAACAACAACAATGACAATGAAGATCCGAAGTCGACGAAAGTTGTCGGCAAAAGTGAACAGCGAGTTTCTTTTTAACAGTGAATAGCGTTAGAACGATGACAATGAGAATATTGTTAGATGGCGGGATGTATTTAACCCTTTTGTACTTTTTAAAACTTACAATAATTGTCGAAAATTTTTACTTATACATTAAAAAGTATATGTATTAAAAAAAAAAAGACATACATAAAACTATTGATTAACTAATCGAATAATAAAATGATAATCCTGTGCTATCCAAAATTTAATTATCTATAATATTTCAAATATTATTTCTTCTTTTACTTATTTATCATAAATAATAGACGTGTTTTTATTTTTCATATAAATTTCACATACAATTCTCTGAAAAATAATGAAATATTGATGAAGTTTATAAAATCTTTTTCTATTTTTAGAAAATAGTAAAGTTATTAAAACGTATCAATTAAATATAAAAATGCGCTAGTAAAAAAATTCTTTAAAAAATATCTTCATTTTTTTTTTAAAAAATAGCAAAGACGATGAAAAATTGATCAACTAATTTATCTTCAAAAATCTTCAAATATCTTTAAACTCTTTCCGTTCCTCAAAATATCATAAAATTGATATGTATAATATTTAAAAACAGTCTTGCATCATCGAAATCTAGGATTTCGATACAATTTCCGAGCGAGATGCTTTCTCCAAGTACAAAAGGGTTAAAATACCACCGTGCTGCGGTATGCAGCCCTCGTTACGATATTTCTCGCATAAGGATACGATTCGATAAGCGTTGTATCGTTATAAACACAACCCTCTTGCACGTCCATCACGCATTTCGTGATCGAATTCCGAACTTAAGAATTGGAATTCAAAACGCGACGTATTCGATACTCGCCGCAATCATCCGGATCGTGGTATCTTCGTCACGATAATTCTCGTCTTCCTGTGTTGCATTAGTTGTGCATGTGTGTACGTGTTGAAGTGTGCGCGCGTGTGTATGTGTGTACCTCATATATGTATATTATATATTTATATACGAATATATATATATATATATGTATAGTTTCATTCATACATCTGTCTATTCTCTTTTTTGTTTCTCTAATTCTTTCTCTTTTTTCCTCATATCTTTGTTTCATTCATCTTTTATCTTCTTTTATGATTTATGAATACATCTACAGTTGAACAGTAGTCGGCAATGGCTGGACAGAATCGCTTTCGATGAAAATATTCTTTTTCTATCTTTTCTTCTCATCGAGATTCGAACCATTTTTTCTACGAGGTATCGTTCCGCTTCTTTCTTTTATCTTTCCGATTTTTCTTTTTTTTGATCCTCTTTCAAGATATTTCTTCCTGTCCCGCGATGTGCGTCGAACAACTAAGTAACTAGTACTGTCGTCGAGACATAATAAAAAAAAAAATCGCTTTTTGTACATCAGTGCACGCATATCGCAGAGAATATCCCTGTATGGAGGCATAAGTTTTTACTTGAGTGGCTGGAATTTTTTAAGAGATCTTAGAAAATTAAAATATTTATCTTAGATAACAATTTCTTTTTTTTTTTTTTTTGATTGAAAGATTTAGTATTGATACAGAATAAATTATGAATTTTGTGAATTAGAAGATTAAATTAAAATCAAATAGTTTTTATTTAGTTAAATAAGTCACGTATTTATGAGTCTGTATTTAAATTATGCCTCCATGTTTTTCGTCACATTGTGACAAATGGCCTCCCCAGTGTTTCTCGAAAAACCTGAAGGAACAATTGATATATCGATACTGCGATCAATCGATTACACTTCGATCACACACTAAAACATCTACACTTACACACCGAGTTAACAGAATTACACGAGTTACACTTTGCCCACGATCCTTTTCTTAATGAATTTACTCTTCTATACTCATAATACTCATATATATTCCTTTAGGGGGAATTTTTTTATATTCGTTTCATCGTGGACATGGCGTATCGTGGAAATTCTGTTATTTTTCGCACTTATGAAGATGAACGACAACGTGAGAGCATAGCGACGACGTTTAGAAATTTAGACGTTGATCTTGTCACTTTTGAGCTAGTTTCTTTACTTTTTTTCCAGTCGTAACTCCTTTATTATAATAATAGAAAATAATTCATAAATCGTTCTTTTTAAATTTAAAAAAAAAACAATTATCATTATTATTTATTCGATCAACTTTACAATTCGCTTTTTTGAAAAATTTAATGTCTTTTCAAGAAATAATATTTTATCAAAATGATAGAAATCGAACATTTTTAAAAAATTTTCTTCTTTTTACACATTAGACAAGATATATATTTATATCTTGTTAAAAAATACATTTTTTTCTTCTTTCATCAAACAAATCTCAATCTTGAAAAATTTTTGCCATCATCTCAGGGTCACGATTCACAGATTGAAAATCTGGATTGCAGATGATCGCGAAGGAACGCGTCATATATTTGTAATTAACACGCTATCTGTGGAACATATTCTTTCTATTATTCCTTTTCATCAACAATGATCCGTGAATCACGTAATTCCACGCACAACGAGCTGTGAATCACAGAGTGTTGAATTTGTTTTTTCTTTAACATTGTATACGGTGGGACATGCAGCGTTTCGATTGCATCGACCAGCGATTCACTGCAAGTCTCGTATATGTATATGTATAATAATCTCGTAATATATATATATATATATATATATATATATATATATAATAATAATTCACGTGTATCGACCAGCGATTAATTGCGCGTCATGTAGTTATATATATAGTATGCTTATGACTATCAGTGATAAACCACGGATTTCAAGCAGTATCACACAGCTTCCCGAGGATTTATGCTAAATATATATATATATATGTATATGTATATATACGGTATACATTATTCATTTATAGCGACACGTAATATTACATTTATTTGGCAAACGAGGAACTACGTGGCGCTACGTTATTCCAGATCACTGTTCAATGTGACAATTACGTGGACAATCATGTTGGATAATGAGCAATAAATTTCGATTCATCGATCGTTACTCTCTTTTAGAAAATTGTAAAATTTGGACCTTCGAAAATTGTTAAATCTCGTCAATTAAAAATATTATATTAGCAGTATATTATTTTCACATTCAGTTCAGTAGGATTATCTAGATGATTAATGAATTTTTAGTAAATTTATATTGGAAGTCCTGGATTATTGAAAAATTTCTAAATCTTATAAATTATATTCAGATTGATAGAATTGCATATATATAATTCATTTTTTCTTGATATGAATATAAAACATTCAGAAATGCATTCAGAAACTTTCTACTTTTTTGTTGGCCTTTATTAATTCGTAAATTAAAAAAACTTAGATAATTGATGATCTGTTCTAATGAAAGTGATAAATTTTACAGACATTGTAACGAGGATGTATCGAATGATCTTTACATTTTGAAATTAAAAATTTTCCAATTGTCAGAAAGAATTCGAAAACGTCGTTCAACAGATAGCATATTGAATTCAATATATGAGTTTCACGATCAGGATCGAGATATAAATAAAATAATCGCCGCGATCAAATGTATTTACACGCTTGAACGCGTGACAGATCATCGTCCATCGACACGATTTCGATTTTACAAACGTTCACGTTTACAACGACACGTGTTTTTTTTTTTTTAAATATATATGAATACTTTTTTTTTTTTGCATTTTTTTCTTTTCCTAGCTTGTTTTACAGCTACACATACGGTTGCATATTTAATTAGCTTATTTTAATTATCCTCTCTCTTTATTTCTGGCGTCTCACCACTCTCTGCTCGTACATCATTTACATATTATAATATGTATGTATTTGTACCTCTCGAATTTTTTCTACGATTCTGTTAAAAAATATTACAAAATGCCCTCTCTTCTCTGTCAACCGTGTTCCTCGATCAATAATTGGATCGACTTTCGATAAATCTGTGATAAATTTTCACAGAATTTGCTGTGTTTCTTTTCTCACGTGGTCACAGGGGCATCATCGATTTTTGCAATCGATTTTTCAATGATTTTTTCGTGATTTTCTTATGCGAAA
This sequence comes from Apis mellifera, assembly GCF_003254395.2. Lineage (NCBI taxonomy): Eukaryota > Metazoa > Arthropoda > Insecta > Hymenoptera > Apidae > Apis > Apis mellifera. The sequence goes on from NC_037647.1 coordinate 3,836,371, forward strand.
AAAAATGATATCTATTTTCGTCCAGCCGTTTGCCTGAACAATAAGACACTTAACAGTTGGACGATCCCTGCGAACAATCGACGAGATTTAATTTTTCATCCTCTTTTGTCAACTTTCTTTCTCTTCTCTTCCCTTTTTTATTTTTTCCCTTTCTTTCTTCCCTTTTCTTCCCCATCTTTTAAACAATATTTCTCGATGATACACGTATAACAAAAAAGAATACACGTGAGAGAGGGATTGGAAAAAAATTGTCGAGTCGTAATCGTGATGTAAAAAATATCTATAATATTTTTTTCTTTCTCTTGAAATTTACGAGGGAGGAATCGAGGACAATTCGAGAAGCGAGAGCGAAAGCGAAACGGGGACAGAGTTAGGAGGACGAAAATCAGCCTCTTCAGCGTGTATTGTAAAATCGCGCGTATTTTTTTTCTTTTTTTCTTTTTTTCTTTTTTTTTCTCCCCCTTTTTTTCGTGTACGTGTGTATTTGTATGCGTGTGCGTGTATGTCTCTTTATTATTTTCATTTCACTCGTGAAAATGCAGTCAATGAGACTCGGGAATCAGGCCAGATTATTAATTATCGAACAATCGTTCTGCGAAACAATATTCTTAATTTTTTTTTTTATTTGAAAAGTCAATAGCTATGATATGAAAATCGAATGGAGAAATTTTGCTTCTTCTTTCTATTTACTTATTTATTTAAAAAACGAGAAATATATCTGTTGGAAAGGAAAATTTCTCCTTTTTCTTTCTCTCTCTCTCTCTCTCTCTTTATATTATTTTCTTGTGTATATTATCTTTTCACCTAGCCTGTTCCCGTGAATTTTAGAATATCTGCCTTAGAGTATTTTGAAGATACAAAAACTACGATAGAAAACAGAACAGACTTCGAATTATTTTTGTTCCAGTTTTTTTTTTCTTTTTCTCCTTATTCTTCCTCATTTTTTTTTTTTTTTAATTTCACACTCAACATTAACGTCGTATATTATTATTTTTATCCCATTTTTTTTTTAAATTATTACTATTATTATTTTTCTTATTCATTATTTATTAATATTATTGTTATCATTAGTGTCAGTGTCTTACATCTACATATATATATATATATATATACACACATAATACTTATGTATGTATATACACAATTTAATTTCACTCGAGCTCTGTTATCAAGAATTTAATCATCGTTTTACTTTTATATCGTATTACATTAATAGCGTTTCTCTTTCTTCAATTTTTTTTTTCTTTTTTTCTTTCTTTTTAATATGGATTTTTCTTTGCTTTTATTATACAGATTGTCATGGTCGGCATCGCATTGCCGTCGATTTTTTTTTTTTTTCAGCCTGTTATTCTTATTTTTATAAATCTATCGCCTTTTATTTAATTATTTTTTTCTATTTCTTTTCCATTCGACAAAATTTCGATAAATAAATAAGCATGGCTGAATAAGATTTTACTTTCAATATCATTCGCTTTATTTATTCTTCTTGTTTTTAGTCTACAATATGAAATTTGTGCAGTTTTTCTTACGTTAAGTTAAATTTCTCAATCGATCGAGTATCTTTTCTTCGTTTTCTTCTTTTCGTATTCTATAATATCTCGCGATCAATACGAATATCCACTATCGATTCTTTTAAAACTTTTCCCTTTGATCAATCAATATCTATCGAATTCTACAATTATGTTAACAACCGGTTGTTCGAAACGTGTTTTCATAGGAAGAACAATATTGAAGATCTTTGAAAAACGATCGTCTATGAGATCGATCATCATCGACCCTTGGCACGATCAATTCGATCCTCCTTCACACGATGTTTCGATGGAGGAATAATCCTTGGATGAGATATTTCTTTTTATTTTTTTATTGATCACCCCTATTTATCGAAGAACTAGTAGTTAGAGTCTACTTTTCTCAGGTACGTATTGTTCCTTCCATTTTAATAAGGGTGAAAAGAGAGGTAAAAAGGGCTGTTGGATTAATGCACTATGCACGATATTTTTTTTTTTAGAGGCCACAGTCGAAACTCTCCTGGTTTTGCACTTTTTCCTTGTAATCTTCCAAGTAGCTATCGACGTTCCTGAAGATGCCAGAGTTTGCTTGATACATCAACGTTTCGAGAATTCTCTCGTTTTTGATTGCTTTCGATGGCAGAACGATCTGAAAGATACATATAAGAGATCAATTCTGTTATATTATTTTATTTCTCTTAAGTTATAATTTTAATCCCTTTTCGAGGTTAATAATAAATATTCCAATATTTTTTAGAAAGAAGTAATAAAAAAAAAAAAGAAAAGAAATATTAGATAATCAATAATAGAATTCAATATTATTTTTAATTTACTCGTATTAAAATTTATAAAAAAATATATTTAATGAATTCTCACCCTGATAAGTTCTTGTGGTGTTATCCTGTGCAGTTTCAAATCTCTGCTTAGTCTGTCCATGATACGCTTGAATTCCACTTTCGGATCGACTTTGGTCGACTTTCTATCTTTAATCCTGTTCTTCGCCCACTCGAGCATCGCCTCGAATTTTCTAATCTCGCCGACCTCGAGGCCCCTGCACATGATCATTTGGACCATCGACTCGCTCAGTGTCAAGAAATCAGGTGACTGGAACAGTTGATACGCCCTGGTTTCGATGAAAGCTAGGATCATGTTGACCAATTCCGAGGCGGACGTGTAACGCCAACAATAGTTCTCCAACGCGCTCAGCATCACGCATACGATCTCGATTCGTAAGAATTGTTTTGCATGGTGGAAACACGCTTGTAGAAGCTCGGGTAGATCGTAGTGTTCCGCTGCACAGATGAGGCCCGGTATGTTGCTGCAAGTCAGTGGACAGGAGCCAGTTTGCAGATAATTGAGCAGGATTTTGAACGTCTTTGGATCGAACTCGATGATGTCGAACTGTGAGAAAAATTTGTAACATATAAAACGTTATTTTATATATAAAAATTGTTGGAAATAGTTTGAAGTATTGAAATAATTGAAATAAAATTATTTGATAATTTATAAATTCGTATAAAATTGTGTAAAATTACAAATTTAAAATAATTAATTTTTAAGATGTAGAAAATTATTAAATAACATTTATATAAATCGAAGTTTTATTTATGATTTGTTATAATATAAAATGTATATGAGAATAATTTAGCATGATGTTTCACAGATATTTTATGTTATATTTTATTATATATTTGTGATATTTTTTATTATATTGTGTGTATAGTTGCGAAAGTTGAATCACTATTTTTTTTTTTTTTTTTTTTTTGTATATTATTATTCACATGTAGAAAATTCTTGGAAAAGAATTAATATCAGAATAGTTACGACGAATTTCCAAGAATTTCAATCTTTATTCATTATTATATCATTTTATTTGCATATTTTCACATATATCTTTGTTTTTATATATTTTATGCATATTTTTATATATATTTTTGTATTTTTCTTATATATTATAGTTGATAGATATTATAACAATGGCAGAAAGATAAATATGTACAAGATAAGTAGAAAACAGATAAGTATATCAAATTTTATCATTTTTTTTGGCATGAAATTTTTACAATATTTTGTAATGAAAAATTTATTGAATTTTTTTTTAGAGAACCAATGGACAATATTTCATAATATTATTGAATATTAAATTAATTGTTACAAAATATCTTATCTATCTAATCTTAAAATATATTTAATTCTTTTTTATATATTTTATATTCATATTTCAAATATATTTTTATATATTTTTTTTTTTTTTTTTACAGTTACTGGATGATAATAAAGTAAATATAGAAAAAGTAACTACAAAAAAGATAAATTAAATTTATAAATTTATAAATATAACTAAACTATTATAAATATAAGTAAATTGTTGAAAAAAGATTTGTTTCAAAAAATATAGCAGACTAAAAAGGTAAGTATCAGGTAAGTATAGTACATTAAATTTTATAATTAGATATAAGTAAACTGTTGAAAAAAAGATTTGTTCCTGAAAATATAGCAGTTAAAAAAGGTAAGTATAAGGTAAGTATAAGGTAAGTTTATTAGATTTTTAGAAATTTTTAAATCATCTTTCAAATAATATTCTACTGATAAAAACTTTCAAAATTTTCGATATTTCGATATTTCGAAATTTTAGTTTGTTTACAAACATTGGACTGTTTATTTACATTTTCAATGTTTATTTACATTTTCGGTTTGTTTATTTACGTTTCCAATGTTTATTTACAAAATTTTTCGATAATTTAAAGGCCTGGCGTAAAAATTTCGATTTATTTACAAACATTGGTCTGTTTATTTACATTTTCAATGTTTATTTACATTCTCAGGTTTGTTTATTTACATTTTCAATGTTTATTTACATTCTCAGGTTTGTTTATTTACATTTTCAATGTTTATTTACATTCTCAGGTTTATTTATTTACATTTCCAATGTTTATTTTCAAAATTTTTCGATAATTTAAAACCCTGGCGTAAAAATTTCGGTTTGTTTACAAAACATTGGTTTGTTTATTTACATTTTCAATGTTTATTTACATTCTCGGTTTGTTTATTTACATTTTCAATGTTTATTTACATTCTCAGGTTTGTTTATTTGCATTTCCAATGTTTATTTTCAAAATTTTTCGATAATTTAAAGCCCTGGCGTAAAAATTTCGGTTTGTTTACAAACATTGGTTTGTTTATTTACATTTTCAATGTTTATTTACATTCTCGGTTTGTTTATTTACGTTTCCAATGTTTATTTACATAAAATTTCGATTTGTTTACAAACATTGGTTTGTTTATTTACATTTTCAATGTTTATTTACATTCTCAGGTTTGTTTATTTACATTTCCAATGTTTATTTTCAAAATTTTTCGATAATTTAAAGCCCTGGAGTTAAAATTTCGGTTTGTTTACAAACATTGGTTTGTTTATTTACATTTTCAATGTTTATTTACATTCTCGGTTTGTTTATTTACGTTTCCAATGTTTATTTACATTCTCAGATTTGTTTATTTACATTTTCAATGTTTATTTACATTCTCAGGTTTGTTTATTTACATTTTCAATGTTTATTTACATTCTCAGGTTTGTTTATTTACATTTCCAATGTTTATTTACATTCTCAGGTTTGTTTATTTACATTTCCAATGTTTATTTACATTCTCAGGTTTGTTTATTTACTTTTCCAATGTTTATTTTCAAAATTTTTCGATAATTTAAAGCCCTGGAGTTAAAATTTCGGTTTGTTTACAAACATTGGTTTGTTTAATTACATTTTCAATGTTTATTTACATTCTCGGTTTGTTTATTTACGTTTTCAATGTTTATTTACATTCTCAGGTTTGTTTATTTACATTTCCAATGTTTATTTACATTCTCAGGTTTGTTTATTTACATTTCCAATGTTTATTTACATTCTCAGGTTTGTTTATTTACTTTTCCAATGTTTATTTTCAAAATTTTTCGATAATTTAAAGCCCTGGAGTTAAAATTTCGGTTTGTTTACAAACATTGGTTTGTTTATTTACATTCTCGGTTTGTTTATTTACGTTTCCAATGTTTATTTACATTCTCAGGTTTGTTTATTTACATTTTCAATGTTTATTTACATTCTCAGGTTTGTTTATTTACATTTTCAATGTTTATTTACATTCTCAGGTTTGTTTATTTACATTTCCAATGTTTATTTACATTCTCAGGTTTGTTTATTTACATTTTCAATGTTTATTTACATTCTCAGGTTTGTTTATTTACATTTCCAATGTTTATTTACATTCTCAGGTTTGTTTATTTACATTTTCAATGTTTATTTACATTCTCAGGTTTGTTTATTTACATTTCCAATGTTTATTTACATTTCCAATATTTATTTTCAAAATTTTTCGATAATTTAAAGCCCTGGCGTTAAAATTTCGGTTTGTTTACAAACATTGGTTTGTTTATTTACATTTTCAATGTTTATTTACATTCTCGGTTTGTTTATTTACGTTTCCAATGTTTATTTACATTCTCAGATTTGTTTATTTACATTTTCAATGTTTATTTACATTCTCAGGTTTGTTTATTTACATTTTCAATGTTTATTTACATTCTCAGGTTTGTTTATTTACATTTCCAATGTTTATTTACATTTCCAATGTTTATTTTCAAAATTTTTCGATAATTTAAAGCCCTGGCGTTAAAATTTCGGTTTGTTTAGAAACATTGGTTTGTTTATTTACATTTTCAATGTTTATTTACATTCTCGATTTGTTTATTTACGTTTCCAATATTTATTTACCTAAAATTTCGGTTTGTTTACAAATATTGGTCTGTTTATTTACATTTCTAATGTTTATTTACATAAAATTTCGATTTGTTTACAAACATTGGTTTGTTTGTTTACATTTTCTATGTTTATTTACATTTTCAGTCTGTTTATTTACATTTCCAATGTTTATATACAAAAATTTTTGAAAAATACTTACCTTTACTTACCTTTACTTACCTTTTTACTGCTATTTTTTTTTATTTTGTTTTTTTCAACAGTTTTCTTAATTCTATATACTTACCTTTACTTACCTTTACTTACCTTTTTACTGCCACTTTTTTTTGCAACAATTCTCTTAAATCTACATACTGACTTTGTATTTATTATTTTGAATATCTCGTTTGTTTTTCATAATATTAAAAAACATTTCGGATAAAAGTTAGGTTTCGAAAAGAAAACATTCTTATAATCTTAATTTTTCCATATATTGATCCATAGAAGATTTATGAAAGTTAATGTTGGTTTTTTAAATAGAATTTTACATTCTTAAATGCTTCAATAAATGCACCTCATCATTCTCTATAAAAAAAAAGTATTAAATCCCATATAGCAAATAACTCGTAGTTTAAAAAATAATTTAATTTAATTAAATATTTTTTAAACTTCTAATGGTTTTATGCTATGAATGCTTTAGTACCTTTTTATAGAGAATACCGTATTGCATCTATTAGATCATTGAAAGATATGTAATTCTATTTAAAGAAACAACATTAATTTCCGTAAGGCTTCAATGCGTCTATTTGAGAAAGAATTAAGAAAAAGGACATTCCTCTTTTCAAATCATATAACTTTTATCTCATTTTTTAATATCTCATTATGAAACATTAATGAGATATTAAAATAATAACCCATCCTATATTTCCCTTAATCCCTTAGAATTAAGTAAACTGTTAAAAAATGACTATTTCCTGAGAATATAAAAGGTAAGTACAAGAAGGTAAGTATAAAAGGTAAGTTACATTTTACATTAATCTTCCTGTATTACCTTAAAAAAGACGAAAAATTGATAAAAATATCAGTCTTGGAATTCTAAGAAAAACTTGTGCCACCTCCTATTAACTTATATTCTCTTAATACAATGTCAAAAATTCGACTAAAAATTTTTAGTACTCGAAAATTGGACTTTGTATTAGGAGAACATAATATTATAGGAGGTCGTTCAAGAAATAATTCCAGGAATTTTAGCAATTCTTGGAAATGACGTCAAATTCTCGGAATCTCTAAAATTCTTGGAAATGACGTCAAATTCTTGGAAATTTCATCGAAACTTTCGAAAAGTCGACTTTGTATTAGGAGAACATAACACGATAGGAGGTCGTTCGAGAAATATTTCCAGGAATTTTAACAATTCTTGGAAATGACGTCAAATTCTCGGAATCTCTAAAATTCTTGGAAATGACGTCAAATTCTCGGAATCTCTAAAATTCTTGGAAATTTCATCGAAACTTTCGGCCGAAAAGTCGACTTTGTATTAGGAGAACATAACACGATAGGAGGTCGTTCGAGAAATATTTCCAGGAATTTTAACAATTCTTGGAAATGACGTCAAATTCTCGGAATCTCTAAAATTCTTGGAAATGACGTCAAATTCTTGGAAATTTCATCGAAACTTTCGAAAAGTCGACTTTGTATTAGGAGAACATAATACGATAGGAGGTCGTTCGAGAAATATTTCCAGGAATTTTAGCAATTCTTGGAAATGACGTCAAATTCTCGGAATCCCTAAAATTCTTGGAAATGACGTCAAATTCTTGGAAATTTCATCGAAACTTTCGACCGAAAAGTCGACTTTGTATTAGGAGAACATAATACGATAGGAGGTCGTTCGAGAAATATTTCCAGGAATTTTAGCAATTCTTAGAAATGACGTCAAATTCTTGGAATCTCTAAAATTCTTGGAAATGATGTCAAATTCTTGGAAATTTCATCGAAACTTTCGACCGAAAAGTCGACTTTGTATTAGGAGAACATAACACGATAGGAGGTCGTTCGAGAAATATTTCCAGGAATTTTAACAATTCTTGGAAATGACGTCAAATTCTCGGAATCTCTAAAATTCTTGGAAATGACGTCAAATTCTCGGAATCTCTAAAATTCTTGGAAATTTCATCGAAACTTTCGGCCGAAAAGTCGACTTTGTATTAGGAGAACATAACACGATAGGAGGTCGTTCGAGAAATATTTCCAGGAATTTTAACAATTCTTGGAAATGACGTCAAATTCTCGGAATCTCTAAAATTCTTGGAAATGACGTCAAATTCTTGGAAATTTCATCGAAACTTTCGAAAAGTCGACTTTGTATTAGGAGAACATAATACGATAGGAGGTCGTTCGAGAAATATTTCCAGGAATTTTAGCAATTCTTGGAAATGACGTCAAATTCTCGGAATCCCTAAAATTCTTGGAAATGACGTCAAATTCTTGGAAATTTCATCGAAACTTTCGACCGAAAAGTCGACTTTGTATTAGGAGAACATAATACGATAGGAGGTCGTTCGAGAAATATTTCCAGGAATTTTAGCAATTCTTAGAAATGACGTCAAATTCTTGGAATCTCTAAAATTCTTGGAAATGATGTCAAATTCTTGGAAATTTCATCGAAACTTTCGACCGAAAAGTCGACTTTGTATTAGGAGAACATAATACGATAGGAGGTCGTTCGAGAAATATTTCCAGGAATTTTAACAATTCTTAGAAATGACGTCAAATTCTTGGAAATTTCCGACTGCTTGAACAATAGAAGGACACTTTTGGCCAAAAATTCGACTTTCTATTAGGAGAACATAACTTAAAAGGAGTTTTTTTACATTTATCCTATATTTATCGTCCTCCTAGTTACTTTTTTACCATTCCTCTTATCATAGCCATTCTTTAGAGCTTTGAAACATTGTTCTTTCCAATTTACACATAAATTTAGATTTTTACTGCTTGTACGCATACGTCCTCCTAATTTCGGTGCGTTTTTTTATCATTTTTTTAAATTTTTTAAATTTTTTAAAAATTCGAGGATATTTTGAGCACTGTAATTTATTACTGGCATCCATTGTCTTTAATGACCAATTGCATAATATAATGCACCGGGTATTATTGGACAACTTACTAAAAAAATGCGAGCGTTAGAATATAGCCCTTTCGGAACCATTCAACTTTTATTTGAAACATTTTTTAATATTCTGAATAATAAACGAGATATTTAAGAAAAAGTGTTAATGTCGAAAATGAGCGATAGAAAAATTTTTGTCCAAAAAGTCGACTTTGTATTAGGAGAACATGATACGATAGGAGGTCGACCTCCTACAAATTTTTAATTTTTGCTATATCTTTTAAACTAATGGTTTTTCGCTATCAGTGGGTTAATACTTTTTTATAGGAAATTTTATGCTCCATCGATTGGTGCTTTAAAAAGTACATGTTATCGGTAAAAAAAATAAAGTTGTGCTTGAAAAACTCTTTATTGGTCAACTTACTAAAAAAATGAGAGCGTTAGAATATAGCCCTTTCGAAACCATTCAACTTTTATTTGAAACATTTTTTAATATTCTGAATAATAAACGAGATATTTAAGAAAAAGTGTTAATGTCGAAAATGAGCGATAGAAAAATTGTTGTCCAAAAAGTCGACTTTGTATTAGGAGAACATGATACGATAGGAGGTCGACCTCCTACAAATTTTTAATTTTTGCTATATCTTTTAAACTAATGGTTTTTCGCTATAAGTGGGATAATACTTTTTTATAGGAAATTTTATGCTCCATCGATTGGTGCTTTAAAAAGTACATGTTATCGGTAAAAAAACTAAAGTTGTGCTTGAAAAACTCTTTATTGGTCAACTTACTAAAAAATGAGAGCGTTAGAATATAGCCTTTCGAAACCATTCAACTTTTATTTGAAACATTTTTAATATTCTGAATAATAAACGAGATATTTAAGAAAAAGTGTTAATGTCGAAAATGAGCGATAGAAAAATTTTTGTCCAAAAAGTCGACTTTGTATTAGGAGAACATGATACGATAGGAGGTCGACCTCCTACAAATTTTTAATTTTTGCTATATCTTTTAAACTAATGGTTTTTCGCTATAAGTGGGTTAATACTTTTTTATAGGAAATTTTATGCTCCATCGATTGGTGCTTTAAAAAGTACATGTTATCGGTAAAAAAAATAAAGTTGTGCTTGAAAAACTCTTTATTGGTCAACTTACTAAAAAAATGAGAGCGTTAAATATAGCCCTTCGAAACCATTCAACTTTTATTTGAAACATTTTTTAATATTCTGAATAATAAACGAGATATTTAAGAAAAAGTGTTAATGTCGAAAATGAGCGATAGAAAAATTTTTGTCCAAAAAGTCGACTTTGTATTAGGAGAACATGATACGATAGGAGGTCGACCTCCTACAAATTTTTAATTTTTGCTATATCTTTTAAACTAATGATTTTTCGCTATAAGTGGGTTAATACTTTTTTATAGGAAATTTTATGCTCCATCGATTGGTGCTTTAAAAAGTATATGTTATCGGTAAAAAAGATAAAGTTGTGCTTGAAAAACTCTTTATTGGTCAACTTACTAAAAAAATGAGAGCGTTAGAATATAGCCCTTTCGAAACCATTCAACTTTTATTTGAAACATTTTTTAATATTCTGAATAATAAACGAGATATTTAAGAAAAAGTGTTAATGTCGAAAATGAGCGATAGAAAAATTTTTGTCCAAAAAGTCGACTTTGTATTAGGAGAACATGATACGATAGGAGGTCGACCTCCTACAAATTTTTAATTTTTGCTATATCTTTTAAACTAATGGTTTTTCGCTATAAGTGGGTTAATACTTTTTTATAGGAAATTTTACGCTCCATCGATTGGTGCTTTAAAAAGTACATGTTATCGGTAAAAAAACTAAAGTTGTGCTTGAAAAACTCTTTATTGGTCAACTTACTAAAAAAATGAGAGCGTTAGAATATAGCCCTTTCGAAACCATTCAACTTTTATTTGAAACATTTTTTAATATTCTGAATAATAAACGAGATATTTAAGAAAAAGTGTTAATGTCGAAAATGAGCGATAGAAAAATTTTTGTCCAAAAAGTCGACTTTGTATTAGGAGAACATGATACGATAGGAGGTCGACCTCCTACAAATTTTTAATTTTTGCTATATCTTTAACTAATGGTTTTTCGCTATAAGTGGGTTAATACTTTTTCATAGGAAATTTTATGCTCCATCGATTGGTGCTTTAAAAAGTACATGTTATCGGTAAAAAAAATAAAGTTGTGCTTGAAAAACTCTTTATTGGTCAACTTACTAAAAAAATGAGAGCGTTAGAATATAGCCCTTTCGAAACCATTCAACTTTTATTTGAAACATTTTTTAATATTCTGAATAATAAACGAGATATTTAAGAAAAAGTGTTAATGTCGAAAATGAGCGATAGAAAAATTTTTGTCCAAAAAGTCGACTTTGTATTAGGAGAACATGATACGATAAGAGGTCGACCTCCTACAAATTTTTAATTTTTGCTATATCTTTTAAACTAATGGTTTTTCGCTATGAGTGGGTTAATACTTTTTTATAGGAAATTTTATGCTCCATCGATTGGTGCTTTAAAAAGTACATGTTATCGGTAAAAAAATAAAGTTGTGCTTGAAAAACTCTTTATTGGTCAACTTACTAAAAAAATGAGAGCGTTAGAATATAGCCCTTTCGAAACCATTCAACTTTTATTTGAAACATTTTTTAATATTCTGAATAATAAACGAGATATTTAAGAAAAAGTGTTAATGTCGAAAATGAGCGATAGAAAAATTTTTGTCCAAAAAGTCGACTTTGTATTAGGAGAACATGATACGATAGGAGGTCGACCTCCTACAAATTTTTAATTTTTGCTATATCTTTTAAACTAATGGTTTTTCGCTATAAGTGGGTTAATACTTTTTTATAGGAAATTTTATGCTCCATCGATTGGTGCTTTAAAAAGTACATGTTATCGGTAAAAAAAATAAAGTTGTGCTTGAAAAACTCTTTATTGGTCAACTTACTAAAAAAATGAGAGCGTTAGAATATAGCCCTTTCGAAACCATTCAACTTTTATTTGAAACATTTTTTAATATTCTGAATAATAAACGAGATATTTAAGAAAAAGTGTTAATGTCGAAAATGAGCGATAGAAAAATTTTTGTCCAAAAGTCGACTTTGTATTAGGAGAACATGATACGATAGGAGGTCGACCTCCTACAAATTTTTAATTTTTGCTATATCTTTTATACTAATGGTTTTTCGCTATAAGTGGGTTAATACTTTTTTATAGGAAATTTTATGCTCCATCGATTGGTGCTTTAAAAAGTACATGTTATCGGTAAAAAAAGTAAAGTTGTGCTTGAAAAACTCTTTATTGGTCAACTTACTAAAAAAATGAGAGCGTTAGAGTATAGCCCTTTCGAAACCATTCAACTTTTATTTGAAACATTTTTTAATATTCTGAATAATAAACGAGATATTTAAGAAAAAGTGTTAATGTCGAAAATGAGCGATAGAAAAATTTTTGTCCAAAAAGTCGACTTTGTATTAGGAGAACATGATACCGTAGGAGGTCGTTCGAGAAATATTTCCAGGAATTTTAGCAATTCTTGGAAATGATGTCAAATTCTCGGAATCTCTAAAATTCTTGGAAATGACGTCAAATTCTTGGAAATTTCATCGAAACTTTCGAAAAGTCGACTTTGTATTAGGAGAACATAATACGATAGGAAGTCGTTCGAGAAATATTTCCAGGAATTTTAGCAATTCTTGGAAATGACGTCAAATTCTCGGAATCTCTAAAATTCTTGGAAATGACGTCAAATTCTTGGAAATTTCATCGAAACTTTCGAAAAGTCGACTTTGTATTAGGAGAACATAATACGATAGGAGGTCGTTCGAGAAATATTTCCAGGAATTTTAGCAATTCTTGGAAATGACGTCAAATTTTCGGAATCTCTAAAATTCTTGGAAATGACGTCAAATTCTTGGAAATTTCATCGAAACTTTCGAAAAGTCGACTTTGTATTAGGAGAATATAGTACGATAGGAGGTCGTTCGAGAAATATTTCCAGGAATTTTAGCAATTCTTGGAAATGACGTCAAATTCTCGGAATCTCTAAAATTCTTGGAAATGACGTCAAATTCTTGGAAATTTCATCGAAACTTTCGAAAAGTCGACTTTGTATTAGGAGAACATAATACGATAGGAAGTCGTTCGAGAAATATTTCCAGGAATTTTAGCAATTCTTGGAAATGACGTCAAATTCTCGGAATCTCTAAAATTCTTGGAAATGACGTCAAATTCTTGGAAATTTCATCGAAACTTTCGAAAAGTCGACTTTGTATTAGGAGAACATAATACGATAGGAGGTCGTTCGAGAAATATTTCCAGGAATTTTAGCAATTCTTGGAAATGACGTCAAATTTTCGGAATCTCTAAAATTCTTGGAAATGACGTCAAATTCTTGGAAATTTCATCGAAACTTTCGAAAAGTCGACTTTGTATTAGGAGAACATAGTACGATAGGAGGTCGTTCGAGAAATATTTCCAGGAATTTTAGCAATTCTTGGAAATGACGTCAAATTCTCGGAATCTCTAAAATTCTTGGAAATGACGTCAAATTCTTGGAAATTTCATCGAAACTTTCGAAAAGTCGACTTTGTATTAGGAGAACATAATACGATAGGAGGTCGTTCGAGAAATATTTCCAGGAATTTTAGCAATTCTTGGAAATGACGTCAAATTCTCGGAATCTCTAAAATTCTTGGAAATGACGTCAAATTCTTGGAAATTTCATCGAAACTTTCGGCCGAAAAATCGACTTTGTATTAGGAGAACATAATACGATAGGAGGTCGTTCGAGAAATATTTCCAGGAATTTTAGCAATTCTTAGAAATGACGTCAAATTCTTGGAAATTTCCGACTGCTTGAACAATAGAACCACATTTTTGGCCAAAAATTCGATTTTCTATTAGGAGAACATAACTTAAAAGGAGTTTTTTCACATTTATCCTACATTTACCGTTCTCCTGGTTATTTTTTTACTATTTCTCTTATCATAGCCATTCTTTAAAGCTTTTTTATTGTTTTTTCCAGTTTACACATAAATTTAGATTTTTATTGCTTGTACGCATACCTCCTGCTATTTTTCGTGCGTTTTTTATCATTTTTTTAAATTTTTTAAAAATTCGAGGATATTTTGGCATTTTATTTTTATTACTGGGAATGAATCCATTGTTTTTAATGACCAATTGCATAATAAAATTTATTTCTCTAATTTGTGTATCCAGAATATTCTTATATATCCTGAGAACATGCTCAAGCTTGTTTTAAACAAACACTAAATATTTTTATTATCTCACCTGATATATATATATATTATAATTGTATATAATATTTGGTTGCATTTGTACGTTTAATATATAACCGATTGCATGCACAGTCATGTATATATACTTATAAAAAAATCTATGATATGATTTTATAACATATATAATTGACAGCAGTAATGTTGGCTGAGAGTGCGGCTAAGTTACAAGTTCACCAATATATATATATATATTAATTTATTAATATTTACCTCTGTTTGTGCCAATTTCGCTCTATCTACTTTTTGCGCATCTGCACAGACACTTAGTCTTGGCACCGCTAATTGTTGTGCAGCTTTCTCCTTTTCCTTCGCCTCTTTATCTATAAATATAATCGAAATTTGGAACGAGATTTATCTCAATATTTCCGTTTAAAATTTAAAAAAAATTTAATTAAAAATTAAATTAAAATTTAAAAAAAAGAAAAATCCAATTAATCCACATCAATTCTAAAATTAATCCGATAGAGTTTGTTATCTGCTATTAAAAAAATTTTATCTTCGATTACAATAAAATCTATAATAACGAATACTATACTTACTACTGCAATCCTGTGAACTGGCCCAACGTTTTCGATCCTCGGATTGCAAAGTGTTTCCGCTCCCGTGTTTTTTGATGCTCCTTCCCCAGCCTGCAGTGATCGTGCCGAGCCTCGAGAACGCTCGCTTCATCATCGGTGACGAGGGCACGCTTTTAGGTCTAAACAAGTCAGAGCCAGTATCTCACAGAAACCGCAGAGCGGCACCTCAGGATACGGAGAGGAAATTCTTCTTGGAGAGACGGATCAACGAGATCGGAATAAATTGGATCCACGATGGAACGTTCGAGGGATGGAACTATTTATTTTTTTTCAAAGATTTGATCGGGTTTAAGTGGACGTTCCTGAACGCATCGAATAATAGCAGTAAAAATGGACAGTACGAGACAACGACGAAAGCTCGTCTCCTTCGTTCGCAAAAATTGAAGAATGCCAATATAGAGAATATAGAGAAACCGAGCAGAGACAAGATTAGAAGATAATAAATTCAATTAATTCGTTCTCGAACGTGTTTACCGCATGCCTATATAGCCAAATCGTATGCCATAATCGTTTGTAAATAAATTTTTAAGATATCGAACATGTTTTTAACCCTTTACGGACGAAACAATTGGAAGAAACGACAAACATTAACTCACATCATTTTTATATAATTATACGATTTGCATCTGTGTACTAAAAATACAAAATATATTACCAATTAATTATAAGTGTATTCACGTAAGTAGAAATGATTGTTCAATAATAGAAACTAATTGTTCAAGCACTATAAAATTTTCTTTGTATAAATAAAGTTCTATTATATCTCAAAATTTATCAAATAGTTATAAGAACAAAGCGAAGAATTTTGATTTTTTTTTCTTTTCTTTAAATACTTTTATTACTCTTACACTGATAAAACAAGATCAATATCTAATATAGATGTGCTAATAAATAAATATAACAATAGATGAATTTGAAAGAAAATTCTATTTGCGAGTATATTCGTCAGCAAAGAGTCAAAATGAGAGAAAAACCGAGAATTTGAGAGATAGAAGGCAAACAGAGCACGCACGGCAAAGGAAAATGAAAAAAAAAAAGAAGAAAAAGAAAGAAAAAAAAAGATAAAGAAAAATCGACACGTCTATCACGACCGAAGCTAATAAGATAGATATATATATTAATATATAATTAATAATAATTAGCATGGCTGGTGTGATAATTCGATAATTATTCTTGCAGTGCTTTCTTTAACGTTTTCAATTCGTTTTCAAATTATAATCTCGTATAATTAAACATGCTACACAATATAATCATTCAAAAGACAAGGAAAATATAAGACACCGGATTTCAACTATATCTTGCATCTTGCAAAAAATTCTATTTGCGTATATAAGTATAGAATATAATACGAAAATTTTGTCAAAAGTGAAAATACTTATATAATCACATGCGGTGCTGTGTGTAATTGTTTGTATATGCATTGTGTATTCAAGTGTGTAAGTATGTGTGTATATGTGTGTGAGGATAGGAGACATGGAAGTGCCGTAAAAAATACACATAATTACGATTAAATGTACGATATATAATATATAATATATAAAAATATGTATATATATATATATAATTACATTCGACAACGACATCAAAGGCAAGTTCAATCTCACCGTTACTTCCGGCTTTTTTTACTTGCTAAATAAATCCAGTTATATCCTTATCTTAATCCATTTATATTAACCCATTTCTTTCGTGGACTAATTATGCAAAGAATTCGAATTAAAAATAAAATAAAATAGATATAGTTAAGATAGGATTGTGATAAGGATTCGTGTATATTTGTTTCCATGCAAGTAATAACTCCTTCTTAATTAAAAAGAGAATATTTTGCTGGTTAACGTTCTATAAAAAAAATTTAATCAGTAGAGGATGGAAGTAAAATAAATATTTTAACACAGGAAAGGAAAGGAAAGTTGAAAATAAAAGAGAAGAAAAAACTGATTGATTCTTTAATTTACAAAAAATAATATAAACAATACAAATTATAATAATATAATATAATAAAATAATACAATATAATAATATAATAAAACTATATTACTGATTACATTAATATTAACATAAGTATAAAATATTACAAAATATAATACATATAATTTAATTAATATACTGGTAAATTTAATTAAATTAAATTACATAAAATATTATAATATAATGTTGTATTTATAGAAAAGATAAAAATTGTCTAAAAAAAAAAAAAAAAATTTTCTTTATAATTAGAAAAAAATGGATTAATGAATACATTGCATCAAACTCTGAATTATATGATTGTCGATAAATATTTTTATTTGTTGCATATGTATTAATTAATTAACCTATTGATATATAAACTGGATTTGAAAATAAAAATGCACAATTCTAATTAACAAAAGTAATTCGCAAGATACAAACCTTGGGCTTTCCACATCAGGAACTTGAAGAAAGTTTGAACTTCTTGGTTTTTGTGGACTGAATAATGTGGGTACTGGCCTAGCAAGTAATTCGGCAACCGGTACTTGTGGACTTCCAAAACCAGCTTGAATTCCATATAACATTTCCTGGAAGACTCTAGAAAAAATTTTTAAAAATCGTAATTTTATAACATTTTTATTCAAACGTCAATTTCTTATCTCTGTATTCTTAATATATTTAATTTTTAAATAAGAGTTCATCAAATTTAAGATAATATTATAAAAATAGTAATAAAAATAGTAATGTAATAATAGAGAAATGAATAAAAAAAATATAGAATAGAACTTGGTAAAAATAAATTTATTTTGATATCAATTATACATATATTCAAAAATTGTTTACATTAATAACATGGAATATAATTTAATTTCTTGATTACAGATCCAGTACCTGCTTCTGACCGCCAATATTGCTCTAACACCGAAGAAACGAACTTTCTGCTTCTGTGGACCATGCACCAAGAACGAAATGTCGAACAGATTCGTATTTAACGTGGCATTCTCTTGATCGTTCAAAAACACTTTAGTGAAGTCCTTGGCAAGTTGATCTGGATCCTCGAATTGATCCCTGACGGAATCCAAAAGAGGCGAAGATGGCCTCATGTGTCCTATTGGTCTCCATGAACCACGCCTAAAAATAGCAAATTTTAACAACAATTTATTAATTGTATAAAATTGTATATAATTTAAATAAAATATAATGCAAAGTAAAAAACCAATTTTTAATTTATCCCTTACTAATTTTTATTTTTTTATTCACCTGTACGGTTTTGGAATTTGGCCAGTTTCTGCGTGATTGGCCAAGTTGGCTACAATGTCTTCCAACATTTGAGTCCTCGTCCTCTCTTGCATCTTTGCGAATTTTGGCGCGGAATAACTCGCTCTCTCCCCGTTGACGATCTTTGTCAATAACCACTCACGAAACATGGGACCTATATATATATGTATATTAATATCTCGTAGAAATCACAAGCCTAATTATATTCATTTTTACAAATTAAAATTTCTCGATAGAATGTGACTAAATATTATTTACCCTTTTTAAACACGTTTTGTTCCCAAAGATAAGGCTTGTATGCTCCAACTTCATCCCTCGTAGCAACGGATACTTCGTATCTGGTAACTTTCCTTTTTATCCGTGGACTGACTCGAACCAGAATAAACGTGTAGAGGAAATGCGACTTCATGCAAGCTGGATTAAACGACGTCTTGTCAGCCTCCAAGAACACTACGCACACTATATCGTTTCCTATGTGTCGTTTCTTTTGCACCTAAAAAAATATAAATTGTTAAATATCAAAGAGGATAGATCGATTAAATTGATAGAGGCGTAGCAGATACAATATTATTTGAAATTAGTTATCAAATCAGTCAGAAATGAATATGGGAGAAAAGAATTTTTCTTTACCCTCTGTACGTCGTGTTTCTCGTTGGGAAGAAACGTGGACACGTGGTACATGATCTCGATCCCTCGCCAATTGGTGTAGACCGAGTACAATCCGGTGAGATCGTGAATCGTGTCCAATCCACCTTTGTACTTGTCGAAACCTTTCAAACGAATTTTATCGCCCAGAATCTGCAGGAACTCGTCGAACAGTGGCGAATTCTCGTGGTTATCCAATATCTCTTCCTCCGTGCACTGATTCTCTTGAACGTAAAGAACACCGACTTTCAGCTCCGATTTTATGAATACCTGATCCAGCTTCAGAAGCTCGTCCTGGGTGTCGGGTAATTGGCCCAACGTTAACGGTGGATTCACATTCACCTCTTTGCCTAAACTGCGCACCACTTCCTCTCGATTGTATCTGCGAAAAACGAGAAATAATTTCTAATAGGAAATTTTTTATTTTCAAAAAGAAAAGAAATTTCGAAAAGTGAGAGAGAGATTTGTCTGAGATTGAGATTTAATTTCTTTTTCTTCAAATTTTGTAGAATTTTAGAAATATTATTTTTTTTAATCATTTTTAATCATTTTGAAGAAAAGAAAATGTAATATTATGCCAGCAAATTGTTAATTGACATCAACAGATTTAGATTTTATTTGATTTCACTCCAATTGATTACAGCGTAACATTTCTAAATGAAAAATAAAAGCAATTCTGTGTTACAGAGAAATCTGTGTTGTCTTTCGCTAAATGATTTCTAAAAGCGTATATATGTTCATATAAGTACGTGCTCCTTGTAGCAATAAAGTTAAATATTTGTTATTTGTGCGGCAAATAGCATTCTATGATTCTTTCAATTGGAATGTAATAAATTTGTAATATTCTCAAAAGTAGTTTAAACCATATCTTCCTATCTGAAGACACAAAATTTCCATTATCCCATTTCATATCGAATAAATAAAACAACTTTTCTCTTAATTCCATTTACTTAAACGATATTAATAACTCTAGAGAGAGTTAGGATATAACTATTCTTTACTCTCACTTTTAACACTCGATATACGTATATTACATTTACAAGCGAAATGGCTGACTTATACTACTCGTTCGACTCGTGTTATTGATTTTTCGAAATTACTTTTGCAATCGACGCAATTTCTATCCACTTAAGATACAAATACGAATATTTTTCCAAGAGATGTTCGATTTAAAAAACGTATTAAAAAAATACCAAAATTCTTACAGAAAATTTCTTACTATTTCTTAAAAATTAAATGAAATAAATACCTGTCGGCAAATACACAACTTGCGGGAATCAGCCCGTGCACAGTGTAACTGATAGCCCTGACGAGAATTCTGAACTGATCCCGACTGTTCAACGTTTCCTGCTTGATGCTAAGTATCACGGGGCCAAGATCGTCATCGTTGGTGAAATAATTCCAATGCTCAGTTCCATAGAAATATTTCTCGTACGTCTCTTGTTCGACCGAGGTCAACTCGAATCCTTGGTTCTTCTCCCATTGCTCCTCGATCGTGGTCTTCTTTCTGGGCACTTCGTCGGTGTCAGACTCTTGCTGGACCTCGGCCAATTCTGTGTCGGTCGCTTCTCCGCTCTCGCTCTCGTCCCAGATCGTGTCAGAGGTGATCTGCTGTCTGGAGCACTCGATCCAGTAGCCAGGTGTGGGTATCAGGTTGTGAGGGAACTCGTTGCAGAATTCATCTATTGGAAAAAGAAAATGTAATGTAATATTTTGGTTAACCATATTGTAAAAATTATTATGGATAAAAATAAGGAAGGAAAGGATGGTCTCTCCTCGTGAGGATTTAAGGAATAAATTAATTTGAACGAATTAGAATTGGATTATTTGATTTTTTTTTTTCGAAATTTAAAATAATAATTTTAATATCCATTTAATTTTTATTGTATCCAAGATTAATCAAAGAATGATTTTTTTTAAATGATTAAATTCAGGTTGAAATTGTGAATAATCTGGAAAATGTAAAATAATAATTTTAGAACGATGATTATTTTATAATATTAAGAATACGTGATATTATTTATTTAAAGTAATCATAGTCATTCATTAATCAAGTTATAATTAATTATTTATTATTTTTAAACTGTATTTATTATGTCCTTTAATAATTTATAACTTGAATTTTATTTACTAACGAGAGAAGAGGATTGTAATTTATTACAATTTTGAATTTTAATGGGAAATTCAGAAACTAGTAATTTTATTAAAAAGACATTGCGCAACTTCATTATAATGATGTACGACTAAAATGTAATTCCGTGAACGAGAAGCAAATAAAATAAAATTAAAAAATATAATATATGAAATATTTGTTGGATATTCAAATAACGAAAGAGAATTTTATTTGTTTCATTCGTTTGTTACTTGATTACGGTTATATATTTCATTAATCATTGTTCATTATTTAATACTCATAATCTGGCATTAATTTGTCCGATTTTCTTTCTTTTATTCTGTTACGTAACAGAAAACTTACTTTTATTTTTATTTTTATACGAAATAATTATTACTTTCATTTAAATTTATTTATTTCTTCATTTAACAGCGAATAATCATTATTTCTTTTTTCTTATTTCGACGAGAAATTACGTATTATTCGATAAAGCAATCCTTATCCCCTTTGAACATTTATTCATTAAAAAATACAACTAGCAAATCTACAATTATATAATTATCATTTTAATAAAAACTTGCAATTTCACAATCTGAATTCACTGTAATTGTACACAATAAATATACGAAAATTATTTTATACATATTTTAACAACCGTATACCAAATTCAATAATTATTCATCTATCTATATATAACAACGTTGCACAAATTTTTATAAACAAATCATTACTTACTTTAAAAGTAAACGACATCTAAAAATTATCCTCACGAGTCTCTTCAAAGCTCAGCAATAAACAGAAACTTTTTCAGAAACACCATACAGCTATTTCACACTCCCTCGAAATCTATCTCCCCTCCCAATTTCATTTTCCATTATTCTCCTCAATTCACCCTTCCATTCTCCTCGAAACAACACACTCCTCGCATCGAGTACGAAAAATTTCAACGAATCCACCCTCTCATTATTCACCCTCCACCCCGAAGCAACAGTCGATCCAAACCACCACCTCGAAGACGTTTCCTCGTAGCCACGTGGAAACGTGAAAGAGTCGAGAGACCTGGAAATCATTAAGGGAGCAAGGCTTGCTGTTGGGGTCGAATCCGATCGAACTAACTCGGGGGTTGCCCTCTTTCAAGGATTTTTTCTTTCGACGTGCAACTAGGCTATCCGTCCACTTAGTCACGTATCGCCGATAGTCGCGTTTCTTCCCCCCTTCGCAACATTTCGCTTTTCATCGATCCGCCCTTCTCTCTCCCTTTTTTCTTTCTGTCTCTTTTTCTCTCTTTGGAAGATTTATGATACGCGGATTATTGCACGAGATATTTCCGAGAAAATCGTTCAGGATCAAATTCTGGGAAATAAAGCATCGTGGACATTTTTCGTGGATATAAAAAATAAAGTTCTTAAGATTATATTATATGAAGATTATGTTATAAATTCTTGATAATATAATTGATAATTGTATGAGTATGATAATGATAAATATTATTTTTTTTTTTTTTGATGATTGATTCGAGAATCGAGATTCGAAAATCGAGATCATTTTATATAATGTCACAAAAAAAGTTGTTAAAGATAAGATGTAAATGGAAAATGATCACGATGAATTTGAAAATTTGTACAACTAATTAATGCATTACTTTGTTTGTAATTTTTATTCTTTATCTATATAATTATATCATAATACTATTCTAAAAATTCATTTATTATTATTTTTCCATCTTCGTCTCTTCCTTCATCTAGATTTAACCCCTGGTAAAAACAAAAAATAAAAATTCAACCGTTATTTATATATCGAAAGATAATTAAATATCTGATATTTTTTTTTGATAAACAAATTCAGATATAAGAATTGTCCGACGAAAAGAGAGAAGAACTAAGAAAAATATCCTGATCGAAACGTACGATCGTCGTATCAAAAGCAGCAATGATTTAAGAGAAACCTCTTAAGGAAAAAAATCGCAAATCAAGCGAAATATATCTTTCGAATATCGACAACCTGTTACCAAATTCCCTTAGATCGATAAAGCCAACAAGAAAACACTATATTTTTTATCAATCAAAAATTAATTTGTCGTGAATATACGTGTTATAATACACCAACCTTTTTTAGATGGACACACACGTTCAACATTCTCTCCCTCTCTCTCTCTCTCTTTACTTGTTGGAACGTCGACGATACCACGGTCGACTCACTGTAAGGTAGAACACCAAACTGTTTATAGACAGGCTTGGTATTCGAACTTAAAGTGAACCGGCCCCGGTGCATCCTCGTCTCTCTCCCTCTCCCTCTCTCTCTCTCTCCCTTTCTCTCTCCAGACTGGTCGTCTTTCCGCCCCTCTAATCTCGGCTTTCTCCCTGCAGGAACTAATGGCCTGTAGTGGTTCGTAAATTCGATCGTCGATACCCGGGGACAGCCGGTTCCTCTTTTATACCCCCTTCCTACGGATGACGATGCTCCTCTTCCAGCTTCTTCTCGTATCTCTGCGTTCAAGGATCGCGAGATATCCTCTTATATGCAATAAAATAACGATTAAACTGCGGATGTTTCCCCTCACGATTTTATATATATATATATATTTTTTTTTTTCAAAATTCGATGCAACTCTCGCAATAATAATTTTCGAAATATTTTTCTCGGTCATATGTCGGTTTGTGGAAAAATATGTGATATAATGATAATATTTGAAAAGTAAGATAATAATAACAATCAAATATATGATTAAACTGATAAGTAAATAAATATGTAATAATAAAAATGTTGAGCAGGAGTTAATGGAGGTTAATACATCGCGTTATCGATAGTGTTAATGATGATGGATTTTTAAAAAAAGGTTACGTCTATTTTTGTTTTTATATAATATCCAAAAATCCTTGTGCGAATAATTATCTTATCGTTCTGATAATCTGAATTCAAAATATAACGTAACGTGTTCAATTAGTGACTCAAGGTTGCAAAAAACATGGTTTGTGTAGCCTATAATTAGCATTGGCTACACGTATACTATGACTCTACGTTGCTATGTGAGAGTTTACCGATAGAATAAATTAATCTAACGATATGAATTTTCCATATGATTATATAATATGCATATGTAAATATATAATAATGTATTTTTGCATATAATTATAAATATCAATATGCAAAACTTATTACGCGAAAGATAGAAAATAAAATATATATTTGTCCATTATTGCTTTATTTGTTTCCTATAACAATATACATTTATAAACATCCGCAGTCTAATATCGTTGGTAATTTTTGGCAAAATTTTTGGATTTTTTTGAGACGGGAGAGAAGGTTGGTATTACGGTGAGTTTTTTTTTTTTTTTTAGGTTGATGGAGGGGTGGTAATCTTGTCGCGGTGTCGAGTAAATGTTTGATGGATCGAGTTTGCTTCTAGATTACTTTCTTTTTCTCTCTCTCTCCTTTTCAGAATTATATGGATTGGATTTTATCCCGATGAGATAAGTTTAAATTCGTTACTTTTCTCAATCGATAATGATTTATTATATCTTTAAGAAAATTTAAAATTGAGAAAATATATAATTTTGTTTTAGATAGATGGTTGATATTAGAAAGTTATTTTAACTTAAAAATTTTTTCGTGACATTCGTAGCATTTATAACATTTATTTCTATAAATAATAGAAATATAAAAATATAGGAAATAATAGAAAACATTGAAATCGAGATGAAACTTTTTCATACGAGTTTCGATTTTTAATAAAACCGGACAGATTTGCATACGTGCCTGTATGCAAGTTGCTTGCATACACGCGAGTTAACGCAAATTTTGAACTCGGCGGATTCCATTGTAACAATTGTCAGTCAGAAAATTTTGTAAAAACGTTTATTTGATTTTTCGCATTTCTCACGCACGATTTCAACCCGAACCCGTTTTCATGAATAAAATGGATATTTGGATTATTGCAACCGAATACTTTTAACATCGCATTTCCATGGATTTATGTAAACTTGATTAATTTCGTACGCGGGGCGATGTTGCGGATGTCATTTAGCAACGGTGTATTAAATTAAATAACGATTTAATTACATGTACGAGAATAAATTTTCAAAGTATACGAATGTGTAAATGTGCTCCCATACGTATGGAATATTAAGTTGTCTATAATTTTGTCAGATTATTTGGATTTTCTCCGTTATTAATTCTTCGTCAAAGAAATGAATATTAATTATTGGCGAAAGAGATTTACTATATTTACTTTCGTTGAATTTTATCTTACTTTTGATTATATTTAATGTGGAATATATTGAACATTATTATTGAATTATTATTGAAAAAATTATTCACGATTTTGATGAGTGTATATATTAAATATATTGTTTGATAGAAAGAATCATTTCTAAGTCAAGTGACATAGAATTTTTTTTTTATAAACTGTGTTAGTTTTTTTTAAGAAATAAAATATTAATATTTATTTTAATTATAATATGAATTTTAAAAGTATTAATTTCTTTCAAAAATTACTTCCTTTTAGATGAAATATATCCATATTGAAATATAAAGTAATTTAAAACAATAGATAAATAAAGCATTATATTTTAAAATGCTCAAACATTTATTTTATCAAAATTTGACGACATTTCTATTTTTGCAATTAACAAATAACCATTTCTGTCCACATGACAAATATTTGCCTTGAAATAACAAATAACTTGAGTATGCGAAACACGCTCATTCAATTAAGCTTTCAAAACATGTTGCAAAACATGTTTATTTACTTAAATGATTTCAGAATACAAAATACGTGCATTATTTCATGTTTCTTCAAATATGTCGAGAGATATATCCCTTAATATCATTAAATGGAAATTTATTTACTTGCGATAATAAATTTTATAAATCTTAATTTTATCTTCCAAGAAGAAGATCTTTCTTTCTAAAATTCATCTTCAAATCTTAAGATCAATTTGTAATAAGAAAAATTAAATTTCTGAAATATATTCTTCTGAAAAACTTGAAAGATATTAATAGAAAATGATCAAAGATATAGATATTTTAAACCAAAATAAATTACAATCCTTTGTATTATTTGAAAAATTTATAATATCCCTAGAAGTCTTTTGTAATATCAAAAAGTAACATTCCCTTGGAACAATAAACTATTATAAGAAGTGAACCATAATAAAAATTTTATAAAATAATCAATTTTTATTATAGATTCTAAACCTAAAATTCTAAAATTCTAAGATAATTGATATTAATTGTAAAGTATTCTAATTGATAATTGTAAACTATTCCAAGATAAAACATATAGCTTTTTCTTCTTCCTAAGTTATATCTTATTTTAAAAATAATAAGAAATGAGAAAAATGTACAAATTAAATCATATACCAGTACAACAAAACCACAACAACTTAATCACAAGTTGAACACTTGAGGATTTAATTCGATTCGATTTAGATTCGAAACGAAGCCAGTGAATGTAAAGGCGTGTAATCCAAGACAGGAGAAACCACCTGTAGCGTCGACTCATACATATGTACGCCTAGTAAAAGTTCGCAATTCTAGTCTCTTTCCTTCCGTTTCCTCTCGACTCGTTCTCGAGTCTCTTAACTTGTTAACCTTCAACCGGCGACTGCGTGAATTTTCAGCATCTCTAATAACATCAGCTTATATATATATATATTTCCCGAAATAAGTCCGCGTTATACAATTATCTTAATATTTATTTATCAAATTTAATAAATAATATTATTTTTAACTTATTATATAATTAATGAAAAATTAATAATCGATGGAAAAGTTATCAAGGTATGATTTTTAATTTTACCATTATGTAATAACAACTTTGTCAAATCCTTTATTTATTGAATCGTGAGATTTAAAAATCTGTTTGAATTAAATGTGTTTCTTATTGAACCGTGTGTTCGATAAAAGTGATTATATATTCTCTGTTTTATTTTGTTTTTGTATATCAGAGTTAATGGAGGAAGCATGAAGGAAATAAGGAATTTACAATATTAGGATTACTTTCTCTATATTATTACTTGCTGTTTCACCAAATAACTGTCCGAACCTTAAGACATTGATAAGAAATATGACATAAATTAAAGTCAAATCTGTTTTCACTGATAAAACTCTTAACATATTCTAATACGTTATATACAATATTTCCTTTTTTACATTGATTGTTAATTTAAACCATTTCACAAGACACACATGCCACGAGATAGTTTTAGAAAATTGACAAATTAGCTGGAACCATACCTGAACAAGCTTGCGGTGGTAAGGGGAAGATTAAAGTGGTTGATGACTTCCTTCGGGCAACTGCGCAGCCTAAACTTTGTGGTTTGAAGCTGCGCAACTGCTGCATGAAGTCCGAGCACTCCATCAGCGCCACGTCAGCGAAGTGAAGATCGCAAAGTATTTGGTTCTTGAACCTGTGAAACAGAAGGAATTAATGATCCCTCTGTATCTCTGAATAAACGCATCATCGAACAATATTTTTCGAATTAATAACGACGAGCTTGTTATAACGTATAACGAGCTGATTTCCGATACGATATCTTTTGTTAACTTCCTTCCTGATTGATTTGTTCCATTTCACAATTTTTTTCTTTTTTTCTTTTTCTTAAATTTATAATCCTACCGTTGCTCTTTAGAATATTTTACAATTGATGATGAAATGAAGATTTAATAATTGTTGATATTATGTTTAATATTTGATATTATATAAATATTTGGAAAAATTTTCTTGCTGTCCATGCAAAGATTTGTCTTTTGTTATTTAATAATATTTTGATGAGAGTTTTTTTTTTTATATTTTGTGAAACTCTGTGTTATGTAATAATAATAATTATTATTATAAATTAAGAGGTGAATTTTAAATTTACTTTAATCGTGTCGTTTTTATTATGTTTTTCATTTTTTACTTATCTCTTTCAAATTTATGGATATTTAAGAAAAAAATTTTAGAAAAAATTTTATTCCCTTGTGGACAAATATTATTCTTTTCTTACGAGATGCATGTTTATTTTGTAAAAATAGCGCAACTTGTATACTGTATGTTTTATGTATACAATATATCGGTTGGGAAAATATTTATCTCAGCGATTCAATTAAATTGTATATTTTTATAGGTCGACGATCAATAAAAATAACAGCTTCTCCCTCAGGGTATATGAAATGAAAACTGCAATCTTTTTTATTTCTGTAAATTTAATAACATTTGCGTAATTGTAATATCTTTATATCTTTTGATATGATACTCACCTTAAACCATTATGTTTTATATTACTTTATTATCACTTTACGATCGAAGAAATAAATTAAAAGAAAAATAATTAATAAATATCAATTATTTTATTAAGAATCGATTAAAAATATATATATATTTTGCATTTGTAATACAAAAAATATCTATTAAATTTTTAATAATTCGTTTTAGAATCTAGTCATGCATTATTTATCATCTAAATTTTAAATTTGTGAAACCTGATAGAAAAATAAATAAGGTAGAGAAAAAAAATGAATAAATAATTCGATATTTAATATTAATCTAAAATATTCGTAATTTCATACGTAATAGTTAATATTAATATTATATATAATACTTATATATAATATTAATATTAATATTACAAAAATTATATTGAATATAATCTATATCTGCAATTTTTTTCTCTGAAAGAGTTGGCAGAAAGAGAATTTACAGTTCCATTTATAAATAAAATATATCGTCCTCAAATATTTCTTCCAGAACATATTTCAAATTACCTTTTTTATTATTCTATGCAATCTTCCCATCTATTCACATGTGCACGTTTAACTACTTCACCTGCATGAAATAAAAAACACACACGACACAATTTTCGTTTTATCGATCCTCGAATCAAATGCATCTCTCTGGGATGCCACGATCGAGCGGATACCGATTCCAACAGCCATGACGTTTCTCCATGTCACGTGGAAATGCATTTCGCGATGGGAAAATTCTTTTGATCGCGAAAACAAATCGCAAGGAAATGAAGATCCTCGATCTAAAAATTTTTATTAGGAAAAGTCAATCCGTGCGCGATATATAAAACGTCAGCCTTTTGTATCAGCTTGAAATGACAAAAAATATGAAATGTTTCATTATCTGTATTAAAAATAATACAAAATATGGATAAAAGAAATTTTGTTGATTTCCCACGAACGTGTTTTGTTTATAAAAATTTTTGATCAAAGCGAGTGAAATGAAGTTTTTTTTTTTTTTTTTTATTTCTACGAATGAATATGAGAATGCGTAGAGTTATTATATTTATTATTTTCTTTTTAACTTAATTTAGATTTTAGAATATGTTTCATGTACGCAAAAAAAGTTTTGGATAAAATAATATATGAAAATTATTTGTCTTTATGAATAAACATAATGATACATGGAATTATATCAACGAATATATATATTGAAATACACATATATATTTTTCTTAATAATTTAATCTAGATGAAAATTTTGTATTTTTTTTATGAATGAAAACAAGAATATATTATACAGTTGCGATATAATATTATTAAAACTCCAGCGATATTTATTTTTGAAAAAGTACCCATAATATAAATTCATGAATAATTATTGGTGACCATCGCAAGAAATACTAATTCGAGATAACTGATATCTTGTTTGACCTTTTTTTTTTCTGGGCATCAACAAGTATTTCGATCGCCCGATAATTTTCTAATGAATTCATTTCATGTTTTATGCATGCATTCTATTTTCTTTATTTGAAAAAACTGGTTTATATTCCACAACAATGTTGTCTTTATTTAAACGATTCCATACATATTCTACAATATTTAGGTCATAGCTATATTTATTACAGCATTTCTAAAATCTTTGCAAAGATTCATTTCCATGTAATATTGCGAAAGATATGTTCATTTCCTATTATACGATAACTACCGTGAATATGGTATAAGATTTTTCCATTTTGATATTATTGAGAAACTGTATTGTTGCCTGCGAATTCATGAAATTGCATTAAAATGTAACATTGTGTAAAAAGCTTTTACATATATATTCCGTTTTAAAAATATATATTCGTTTTGCTTAGTTGCAATCGAAGAAATAATAGCTTTGAATATAACATATACAATAGTAAAAACTTCTTATTTGATTATTTCTTTAATACAATTTCCATTACAATAAAATATAATGGTATTGCTGTAATACAGAAAAATCGAATCATAAATTTATATTTTGTTATAACAAATTAATTGTATAATGATTACAAAAAATTAAGAAAGAATCAAATTATATCGTGGGCTCAAGTTGTTAATTCATACAAAATATTGACGAATAACTACATTAATCTTAAATACACAAAATTTTGTATGCATAAACTATAATTGAAATTTGATACAGATTATGATTATCATTATAATACAAAATTTTGATTTTACATTTAATATGCAACGATTGCTTAAATCACTCACCGTCTAGCCCGTTTCTGATTGGGTCCTGTGAGATTCAAGCCGCAGCTGTTACATTTTAGACATTCCTCATGATAGTGATTGTTGTCGTACAATGGTGATGGTTCTTGAAAAAATAAAAAAGAAAGGAAAGATTAATTGTTTTAATCCTTTTACGAAACTTAATTCGATATAATAATATCGATATAATATCGATATAATTTAATAGAAAATTCATTGCACGTAGCTCGATATAAAATTTTCATATATGGAAATTTTTGAAATGATTTAATATGAAATATGGTACATGTAAGATAAAATATGTATTTAGATCAACGTGATTAAAATAATGAGGGTTGAAAAAGGTTGGAAAGGGTCGAAAAGGGTTATCAAACGATTACCTAATCATAATTTTAAATATTTAATAAATCTTAATATAAAAGGAAAAACTGTTTGTTGATATATATGCAGTACGTAATATAGATTGTTAGAACGTTTATTAAATAAAATTAGAGAGTTTGTCGGTGAGTTTTTTTCCATAAACTTTAAAATTTTAGAATCTAATTTAGCATAAAAAATTAAAAGGGAGGGAAAAAAAAAGAGGTAAAGTTAATAATGTGAAATGAGAGCAAACACAGCAGAGCAGCTGTTTAAAATTCTCATAGGTATTCGTCCACTTTGATCCAAGTCTTTTCACTTTCTCGTTGATGGCATAATTTTCGTGGAAATTATTCCTTTGAATGGAGAAAGTTTACAGAATTAATAAAGCCCGAGTGCGAAATGAATTTGCAATGGTTAATCCAAAATCAATAGAACTTCCATTTATATCTCGTTAGATCTATTAAATTTCGACTTACCGGAATTATTAGACATTAACTATATCTGTAATTTATTCAAATTTGCTCTAATTTCAAATAAATCGAGATTTATTATTTATTTTATTTTTCTTCTATTTAATATAATACATAAATTTCTTTTTTATGAATGTTGAATATTCTTAAAAATAATTATTGAATGATCAATAATTTCTGTGATATTTCAAATTTTATTTGAAGCAAACATACGCACGATTCAGGATTTAAAAATTAAATTATTAAATTATTATCTAAAGATAGAAAATAATTATATCGATTCATTTATAAAAAAAAATGCAAATAAACGAACACCTAAACGAGTGTTTTTAATCCACGTGTTTTTAATTGAACTAAATATCTCGTTAAGAATTTGAAATATGTTAAATATCAACTTGATTACAACGTTATTCCCTGATATCTCCAATATCTTCAAAATATTTCCATAATATTTCTAATATCTACGTAAGAAAACTATTTTGCAATTTGAAAATTATATTCGAAAAATTTTTCTTTTTAGATTTTGGTTTCGTACATTTTCTATCTTCTACATTTTTAATTTTATTTTTTATCTCTTATATCTTTTCCGTCTCCAACTTCGTTTTCTGTCTTCTATATTTTTTGTATTACTTTATTCCTTATTTTTTCTTTTATCCAATTCTATTTTCTGTTTCCTAAAATATAATCTAGTTCAATTACAAACAATAACATTCGATCCCTCTTGCTTAAAATTATTACTTTTATTAAACTTTATCGAACGACTTTGAAAATCTCACTAAAACAGAATCCGCAAAACTTTAGCCCACATATCCTCGATAATCCAATCACTGTGCAAACTAGCGAAAACGCCTGGAAAACGAACCTAATCCAACGTATTCATAAAAATAAAAAGAAAAAAAAAAAAAAAGATTATGTCAGCGATACCTCATCGATCAATTTCGAGGATTAATAGTAGAAATCCTTGAAATTTTATCCTGTACAGTAGAATTGTATTGGCAACTATTTTGATCGTACGCAATTTATCTATCTCTAATCGATACATATATATGTCAATGATAACTTTTATTTATCTGTTGAGAGAAAGAAAAGTTGATGATAAAATTACACCTAACACGAATCGATCTTTTTTAATCAATATTTTGAATAATTTGTTTGATTTTATGTATTTTAATAATATTGTAATATGATAATAATAATCACAGTAATATTTCCATTAACAGTAGTAAATATGGGTAAATAGTACGAGTCAATATTTGATTCATTATTATATAACCATGTAATATACACTTTTTACAATTATCTGAGAAATGTTCATCACGTTGCAACAATGTGCTTGTATACGAATGCAAATTAACACCTTCCATTTCAAAAATTAAATTAAACTCCTCTTCTTTCTCCTATTATCTCAAAAAAAAGAAACAAAAAAATAACTAGCTTCTCCTTTCTCATTCAATTAAAGAAATTAAATCCAAGCATTCTTGATTTAATCACTTTAACGAAGAGAGAAGAAGAAAAAAATCGAAATGGTTTGACAAACGTGATTCCAATATCAAATTAGATCAAATCCAATCGCAAGGCTATACCTTTTCTCGCGTCCTCGATCGCCCTTCTCTTCTCTTCACCCCCATGTTTTATAGTTAACGACCAACAGTCGAAGGGTGTGGCCTTCGATTCTTCTTCTCCCTTTTCATTCGTTCCTTCTCTTTCTCTCCCTCTCGTGGGGGCCATAAAAAATTCCAACGCGTGCCGAGCCACCACGGTATGTTGATATCAAAGAGAGGAGAGGAGGGAAGAGAAGAGAAAAAAGAGAGGAACGAGGTCGCCGAGGCGCCGGTGTCGTGTTCTCGTGACCGGCTAAACGTCTAATTGCACGCACGCACGCGTGCACGTTCTGATGCTCCTCTGAATCGGGGCAGTGACCGGAAATTTACATTTTTATTGCCGCCACTCGGTGAATTCGAACGACTGATAAGGATGTAGGGCTCGGGATTGGGGATGATTTAGTAGATCTGGGGGAATTTTTTTTTTTTTCCTTTCTTTCTTTCGTTTTTCGAAACGATTAAGGGGCAATTGTGATTTATGTATTTTTTTTTTTGACTCTTAGATTGTAGATATTGTGGTATGGTACGGTGAATTTGTATTGCAATTTAAATGGGAGAATTTTTTTTTTATAAAATTTTTTTTTAATAGGATATTGATTGAAGCATACGAGAAAATTGTTCTGACATTAGAAAAATATATTCTAGTTTGAATTAAAACATGCAATAAATTCGATATTTTTTTTTTTTTTTAAATTTGATATAGATTTGATTGGAAATATAAAATGTCATGGAATAAATTGTGAATTTTGAATTGTATGATTGAATCGTTGGTAATGAATATTAATTCATAAAAAGAAAAAAAGGATAATCCTTTTTTAATTGGATAAAGAAAAAATACGAATAAAGCTAATTGCGACAGATTCTGAAGTTCAATTGAACTTCAATTGACTTATATAACGCAATTTAAAAAATTGATATCTGCGAAACATTTTTATTCGATACATGATAAAAGCAATTACATATATTGTGTAGAATATACCATATAACATGAGAATACGTATAAAAATGACGATGAAACAAAAACTTTTCTCTTAAAATGAAAATACGTTTCATCAGATAAAATGTATAACCCGTACAAGATTCTTTTTATCTCAACTCAATAATCTTCTTTCATAAATCAGGGGATATCTTAAATTGCATCTTCTTATGCAATTAACTCAAAACTCTATAAAAAAAATAAAATAACCTATCAAATAAATGAATAAATATAAACGAATTATTTAAAAGAATGACTCGTTCAACAACTAATATGTATAAAAAAAAAAAAAAACAATATGCAAGTAACAGAATAACTACGCAATCAATGTACCAATGGAATAACAGAAAATGAAACTGAAAAAAAAGAAACTACTCTTTTCTAAAAAAAAAAAAAAAAAGAGAGAGAGAAAAGAGAATCACGTAACTTAAAATCTGTTCGACTTCATGTCACGATCGATTAAACCAGAATCCAATAACGTGACGCACACGGAAGAAATCGCGTGAAACAGGAAACGTTTCCCTCGAACTGGAAAAAGTGCTCTATGTGGAACAGGAAATTGTTGATTCGAAGTCCCGGAGATGTTCAAGTCCCCGGGTTTAATCGATACTGTACTATTAAAGCAAAATTAAATCTCTATCTCTCTCTCTCTCTCTCTCTCTCTCTTATTTTACACGCCTACACAATCTGCAATCTACACAATATCACGAAATGTACGAACATCTAGATTGTTCAAGGGTTAACGCTCTCGTAAGCAGGAAGTGAACTTTACTCGTGCTGATCCACGACGATACACGAGATAAAGTTCGAAACTTGTAAAAGGCGCGTCTGATAAAGCTCGATTAATTAAGACACCTGAGGGGGATGATACAACATCGGTGAGAAAACGAGGGATGTTAATAACGCTTTTGCAAAATCATTCATGGTTGGACAATGATTTGAGAGAATAAAGGAATTTGAAAAAATGTTAAATTTTTGAGAATTATAATTAATTCTCGATTGGAAAATTTGAAGACATGTACGAATATTAATTTTTAGATAGTTTATTTGTATTATTGGAATTATAAATTTAAAAAAAAATTGAATAATTTAGAGCCAATTTGAAAAAGAGTTTTATCTGTGTTTTATCCTCTTTTAGTGATCATTAAATACAATTATTATTTTTTTTTAATACAAAATCAAATCATTGGCCTCTTTTAATTGATTCTTCAACTCTTTCTTGAATTAATGAATTTAAAAATTAATTGTTACTGATGAAAATATTATATGATAAATCATTGCTCTATATAATATAAAAAAAAAAGTTGCGTGTATAGCTTAATAAAGAAATTTCTTTGTAAACGATTATATATATCTTCCATAAACGTGGTTTTTATTAGAGGCTGTTTGATATTCTGTCGTAGTTTTCGAAACCATTGCTTCTTTTAGGAGCAGGGATAAGAGCATAGAGGGGGAGGGAAAAAAAAAATGCCCTTTATCGCCTCCATCTCGATCAGAACTTTTAAAAGAGGCTCGTTCGACGAAGAGGACTGGAAAATAATCGTAAATAACGAAAATTGCCCCATTGGAAAAAGTCTCTAAACCCATGAGGAATATTTCTTGCGAAGAGAACAAAAATGGGAAAGATTGGATGATACTTTTGTCTTTGAAGAAATTATGCTTTTTAGAATTAACGACGAGGTTATAATTTTATATAGTTTAATTAGAAAGTATTGCTTTTTAGAGTTTAAATTTTTGAAATCATTTGAAATAATTAGAACATCTTCCTATAAGTTGACGAAGTAGTATGTACTTTCTGATTAACGCCATTACCATATTCTTCCACCTCAGTAACTAATATGACGAGAATCCACGCTTTATTGACTTCATCAAACTTGTCGAACTATTCATTGACATTAAATTAACCTAGTCTAGTTCAAGCTTCAAATCTTCAAAGCTTCCATTAGAAATCTTAATAGATTATTGGAATAAAAAAGATCAAATAAAACGATCGTTTTTTCCTACGATTTTTTACATCTTTTTGTACTTATTATATATATAAATATTTTCATACTATAATTTATCATCTCTATTATATAATAATTTTAAGAAATATAAATATAATATAACAATTTAAGAAACTATCATGAATCCTATTATAATATCATCTCCTATTTTGTTGAATATATATTTTTACTAAATGTTATTATATTTCCATATTACAATTTAATAAATCGTACAAATGCTTTACGTGAACGAAAAAAAGAAAAATTTTACAGTATTTCGTATTATTCTTCCAAATTTCAAACTATTTTTATTCCCTTCATTAAATATTTAAAATTTTGTGCTAGCCTTATTTCAGTTGTGTAAATATGCACAATATTTGTCCAGACAAAGAGCGCATTGCAAAGAATGAAGTACAATATTTACGTAAATGTTCAACATTTACGTAACAAATTTAGACAAAATTGAAATAGATAAAATTTCTTAAAAACTATCTTTCAATCAATTTTCCCTCTTTGCAACAATTCGCCATTTCCTCAAATCAAAATATATTGTTGAACAAAGTATCTGTGTTATTTATCAGCCAACAAATGCGTTAATAACCATGAACAATTTACACGACGTGGACAAAGCCTGGCCGCGATTATTCGCTAAGAATGGAAGAAAAAGAAGAAGAAGAAGAAGAAGTTAAGAGGCAGAAGCTCACTGTCGTAAGCCAGGTTTATCGTCGCTTTAACCTCTGCTCCGATTCCCTCCTCGCGCAAACCGACAAGTATCTGGCTTATCTGACTCGGTTGTCTGAAAGCCGAATCTCTGTCTCGGCTCATAAAGAAGAAGAAGAAAAAAGAAGAAAAAAGAAGTAGAAAATCAGAAAGAGGCGAAGAATCGAGGGTGAATTTTTCTCTGGCGTGAATTCGTGAGGGAGGCGCAATTAGATGATCGTGAAACACGATTATGTTAAACGCGTGGATTTAAGCGATCATCTATGTTGGCGCGTGTAGGATTGATCTCGTGAAGAGTTTTATTGGATATCGATAAATGCTCGTACAACAATTTAATAAAAGTTATTCCAACGAATAATTTGAGAAATAAAAAAAATTTGGAATTTTGTTAGGATTTAAAAAAATTAATTGTTTTGATAAATGAAAAATAAGTAAAAGTGAAATGTATTAATAAGTGGTACTTATTTTTATTTAATGATTATTTTTCTTTGTATAATTAAATTATCATGTATGATCAATTTAACGAAGAAATTATAAACAATTGAAAAAGTTAGTTTAGAAAACTAACTTGAGAACTAACAATAATATGACATTTTATTGACTTTATAAATATACCAAGATAAGTTTTTTTTAAAAAAACTTCTTACTATAAATATCATTTATCGATTACCTCGAGTAATTTATTAAACACCCTTCCTCTTTCATCTTTATAAATACTATTCTTTATAATAAACTTTCTTTATAAATTTCTATTTTAACAACTCTTCTTCTCGAAAATTTTTTCCCAAATTTTCGTCGAAACTTTCATTTCATCCATTCTTATCAAACTTCTGTTCTCATAAAATTATTTTTCGAAACTCTTTTTCAAAAAATTCTTCGTCTTGATCTCTTACTTTTTCTCTTTTTTTTTTTCTTAAATTTCTCATTTTAAGACTCTACTTTGATCGAGGCTCTTCGGTGCCCGACTTTCTTTCTGAATTCACCTTCTAAAACCTTCTTTCTCTATCTCTAAACCGTACTATTCCTCCTGCTACTCGTTCCCTTCAAGTACGGTCACTTCTTCACACAAAGAGATATGCACACATCATTTTAAGCAATCCATTTCTCTTGTCCAACGAACATATTTTCCTCTAGCTTTTATTTATCGAACATCGTATCGACACTCTATGGTATTACTGATTAATTATGCCATGAAAAAGGAATAGATGAATAATAATAATAATATCTGAATATAATTTATGAAATTTTAGAAAAATACGATGTAACATTGAAGAATTTTTTGAAAAGAGAATTCTTGAATATATACAAAACAATGTCCAATTAGAATATATTTATATTCGATAATTATTGAGATTTATTTTCTAAAAAAAAATAATATTTTAGACAGTATTATAATATAAAACTCGAAGACGAAAAAAAGAACGAAAGGGAGCTTTCATATTTAATGCAAAGGAGACAATACGATAGCACATTCAAGCAAAGAGTAGACATCGTAATATATTCCACAAAAAAAGATATCCAACGCAGCTCTCTTTTCTTACATTATCATTCTTGCGTATCAGTCATGTTGATCGTCATTTTTCATTTTTTTTTCCTTTTTCTTTTTTTTTTTTTATTTCATTTCCATTAAACGCTTCTCGAAATCTTCTCTCCAATTCACTTCAAGGCATGTCACGAATATTCTGGAATATTTCTCACGTGTCTCGCAACTTCATCGTAAACCTACTTTAGCCACCACGTAATATATACGGGCTTAATACACGTGTACATAAGTATACGCAGTATACATGTGTACAACTATGTGTTGCGCTCGTGCAAAGTCACCACCCATGGATATGTAAGGCTTTCGTGTTTACTGCAAAATTGACCGAAGTCAAACTAGCACGTGCTAGAAAGCAACATAAATTTAACATAAGATCACTTGCTGAATTGTGTGATAATTTATTAAATTGATAATATTAATCAATTGAGAAAACCTTTTCTTTTTTTTAATTTTATAATTTTCCTTTAAATAAGATAATCGAATGATTCACTATTTTGTGTTAATTTATTTGTTTTAGCTTTATAAATTAATATATAATATTGATGAGAGAGAGAAAGGGATTTTATGCTAAAGTAAGAAATATTGTGCGAATTCATTTCAATAAAAATAATTTATATTTTCTTCTTAAACGCAATAATGAAAATTAAATTAAAAAAAAATTAAACTAAAAAGCTTTCTAATATTTGTTATCTCACATTATTTCTAACGAATTCAACTAGTTTTAATGAGATTGGAGAAATTCACTTCCTCCATCCCATTTTCAAAACTGTAAATTTAGAATCGTTCCAATTCATGGTTAATGTACACGAAATGTGGAACTTTTGGCACGAATTTGCGATTTCAGCATATATAAAATAATATGGTAGGGATCTAGTAATAAAGTACATATGTAAAGTTCCTACAACCTTTCAATTGGCACTCACCAAGGCCATGGATTTTCTCGAAACACAATCTCTCATAGAATTTCACCGTGGCGCCAATTGCGTTTCTCGCATCCCTCTTACGAAGAAGGATAACTCTATTACCTCCTTCTCTAGGGAAAACCTGCTCAAGGCGTAAAAGAGAGAAGAATATAGAATTCTTGGAAATGATTAGTTTTAGAATTTTTCTACGAGAATAGAAATAATTTTAGAATTCAAATATATATTATATATTAAACGATTATATTTTAACCAGAAATTTTGATAAGATAATATGGATTATTTATAATATGGATTATTTATAAAAATTTAAATGCAGGATTACAATCAATCTTCGAATAATCGAAATTACTCAATTCCCTATTACATTAATTAAATTATATTATAAAGTACAATAAGCTGTATAACAATTGTCACACAGAAATCTATTCTAGTAATTTAGTTATATTTTAATTAACGATTAAATGAACTATTGATTGAATTCATTTATCTAAAAGTGGATTTGTATTATTTGAACGAAAAATCATAGAAAGCGGAGGGAAATGGTGACCTCCAATTACATGAACTTCAATTATATAAACTGTTCGTTTCCCGACAACTTCAGATAAACGAAGTTCTATTATAACTCAACTATAATATATATACATTGTACTACTAACTACTAACAAGAATTATTACCAGGATCTAGCGAATGATTGAAATTATATCGTTCTAACAATAGCTTTTAATCAAATTCTAAATTATACGATTTCGAATCGGGGATAAGTAAAGTATTTTTGATCTAAATAATTTTTTTCAATTTTTTAAACAAGTTAATAATTCAATAAATCTTCTTTCAAAATTCTAAATTATCGAATTAGACTATTATTCAACATATATTTATCTAATATAATAATTTATAAAATAGAAAAACATTTAAATATAAATGTTTCAGTAGTAAAACCCACTATATTCGTCAGCCATTTTCTATTCCTCCTATTCCTCCAAGAAACTTCTTTCCAAATTGAGATAGAAAATTATACATAAAAATACACATAAAATAGAATAAATTCCAAATTATCCTTTGACCGATAAAATATTCCGTAAAGATAGTTTAACAACAAATTGTTCATTCTCTTTCTATTCTTCTCCGCGTAAAAATTGCAAAATTATTTAATTTTCAACGTGGATGAAATTGGAAAAGCTTTTAGGCAATTAGGACGTTTCTAATGATGATCGATCGATAGTGGACGAATTGAATTAATGTGTTACGTAGGAATTAGTAATGAATGCGGTGGCTGCGTTGGAATTAATGATGGAAGACAATTGAGGCTAGACGGACTGAATTTATCGAAACTAATGAAATTCCTGAGATCGCGGGACGATGGCGATCACCACCGCTGCCCTGTTAAAATGATAATTATTTCTCAGGCAGTTTGTGGCCGGAATTCCTTGACGATTCTTACGAATGAGAAGAGAGAGAGAGAGAGAG
Source organism: Apis mellifera (assembly GCF_003254395.2). Lineage (NCBI taxonomy): Eukaryota > Metazoa > Arthropoda > Insecta > Hymenoptera > Apidae > Apis > Apis mellifera. Next base: position 3,877,104 of record NC_037647.1, read on the forward strand.
AGAGAGAGAGAGAGAGAGAGAGAGAGAGAAGACATGATAGTGTTAATGACTACAGATTTTTCGTATCCTGATTTTGTATAATATTTTCTGAAGATTCATAATTTTATTAATTTGTTTGTAATTCAAATAAATAATGAAAAGAATAGATGAAGATTTGTTTAAAGGAATATATTTTGAATTAATTCTTTTCTGATATGTTTTATAAAAAAAATTTTGCGAACAGGTAAAATGATAATTTTAATTTTACTCGATTTTATATCTTTGAAACGAGAAAAGATTAGAAGTAATTGAAAAAAAGAATTTCAATAGTGAAACTCGATATTCGTGGCCATTTCATCTCGTCTCTTTCCCCAAGAGATTTGTCTTTGAACTGAAATAAGAAAGAGAGCATTAAAATATAAAAGTTTCAGCATTGTTATTGAATGTTATTTTTAATTTATTGTTACAATAAATTTTATTTTTCGAAAAGAAATAATTTTGATTCTATTATCATCCTTATGCAAATGAGTACAATTTATTCCTGACAACGATGACAGTTGTTAGGGACAATATTTTAATTTTTAAATTTAAATTGTTGAAAAAATTGATTTTCACTACCAATATATAAAATAATTTATTTGTAAATACAAGTTAAATATAAATTTTCAATTGACATTGATTTGATCTGAAACTGAATTTATTAATTATTCCTAAATTAATATCAGTATATTAGATTTTTCATTAGATTTAATTTAGTAATTTATACAATTTTATAAAAAATTATGAAAGCTAATTCATAACTTTTATTAAATTTTTTAATTAATTTTATTCGAGTTCATATTTTCAGCCGAGATTTTCAATTCCATTTGATTTTATTCAATAAAATCACGTTCTACATTATCTGAATCTTGTCATTTCGTAAGTTACAAAAGTGTTTAACGATTTTCACGTATTTTTCAAAGTTACAAAGTTATAAAGTTACTTCTTTTTAAAAGATTCTGTATCAGAATTGCATGCATGACAAAAAAAAAAATGAAATTCATTTTTCAACGTTCGATTTTACAAAAAGTATTTTTCGTTATGAAATTTTTCCCAATGGTGATATAAAAATTCTTTATCAATAAAATTAATCAAATTGAACATTCTTCAATTATTCTATTTGTTTTCTATCTAAAATTTCTTTCTTTCTACCTTGAAAAATTAAATATATAAAATTATTATTAAATTAAATTTATTCTTTTATATATTACTTACAATATTTTTTATCATATATATGTAATAATGTTTGTAATTTAAAAAATATTCTATTTTTCATATTATCCAATCCAAATTACTGTTCAACAAACTGTTAAACATAGAATCGATCATCATATATGTAATCAATACAAAACATCACTGACTTTTCAGTAGTAAAAACCAGTATTCGTGGCCATTTCGTTTTTCTCTCTTCCTTCAAGAAATTTCTTTTTTAAATTGCAATAAAACTCAATATTGTGCGCGTCCATCACACTTTCATCATATATATATTCTTCGTAACCAATATATCATATATCCGTGATAGCTTTTATTCATCTATAAAAAGATCTCAACCGAACAGTAGTAAAAGCCAATGCCGAGCAATGGTACAACTCAATATTTCATTCCACGTTCCATATACGCTGTTCTTCATAATTATTCAAACGAGATTTAGTTCGATTAAAAGAGTTGAAAGCTTTCGAAGATTATCAATTATCCAAGATGATCAATTTTGCAGGATCATTTCAAAGATTATTTTCATTTTATTGAATTGAAAGTATTTCCCTTTATTTTAAATAGTATAACTCAATATACATCGTCTGACCTATTCTATTCTTGCATTTTTCCACAAATTTGTATTAAAAATTAATAAAATTAATAATATATTTGTATATCATTTAATTCTTCACGAAACTGCTATCACGTTCCATCTCAAATATATTTATAATAATTTATAAAATAAACCATCAATAAATTCCTTAAATCTATCCTATGATTATATAGATACATTATTTCAATTTATTTTATTTCTTATATCTTTATATAAATACTTAGAGAAAATAACTTACAAAGTATATTATTATCTATTTATCTTACACCATGAGTGTATTTTAAACAAACTTTCTCGCTTCCAAACTTTCCCCTATATATAAAATAAGAGAGGTGTCCCAAAACTTTCTAATACTTTTTAAAAATTATAAACCGAGTGAACGTGGCCGAAGAAAATAAACATTTCTATCTTTCACGAGTTTTCACGAGCAAAAGCCCATCCTCGATATATTACACAATTTGCCAAAACTTTCCAATCTCCGTAACATAATTTCGCCGCAAAATATTTCCCGCTAAACCGAGCGAAACTAATCTGAATCTTAAACAAACGTGATCCGCGCGAGGTTGAACCTCTCCGCCCCCATCTACCCCTCCCTTTCGATTAACATTTTTCGATTAAAAGCCCATCAAGCCGGCGTGACAAGCGGCAAGAGGAAGAGGTTAGATTAGGGAATAATGCGATCAGGCCGTTCGATTGAATTTCCATTCGTCGGGCGCAATTGCCCTTCCTTCGTCCATCCTGGTCCATCGTCTTCGATCTAAAACACGCTGCCATTGTACTCTCTCTCCCTCTCTCTCTCTCTCTGTATTCGCTACCAAGCGATCGAGGGAAGAATACGAAACGATCGACAGGATCTCTTTACGATTTTTTCCCTTCCCTTTTTCTATTCTCTTGGAGAAGGTTCCGAGGGGATGAAAGTGAGGGATCGTGAAGGAAGAGGGAGAGAATGGACCGTCCACATCGTGAAACGAGGGGTGTTGGCTTCCATATAATATTCGTGAAGGTGATTGTACAGAAGAAGGATCGATTTTTTTCTTCTTCTTTTTATAAATTTTTTGGGATCGGTTTCATTATTTGGGATTTTGTATAAATAAAATCTATTCGAGTTTATTTATGATATCCAACTTCAATATTATGATAATTTTGTAACGGGATATTTTCACAAAATTCAGATATCTTGCAAATACAAATAATCATCAGAAATAATAAACATCTTCAATATCAATTATCCTAAATAATCTCTAAAACTTTTTGAACGTCACAAAAAGTCACGTACAAAATTATATACTATTTTATTCAATGTATAAACGGAAATAACAAAAATAATGTAATACAATGTAATAGAAATAACAAAGATAAAAGGAGTTGATATCGAGAATCGAAATAATCACTTGTAATAAACAATAAAGTATCGACGAGGATAAGGGATGAGTGCGAAGAAGAATATGTTTTCACCTTATTATTCGAACAGGAAGCAGACCCTAACGCAATTTCGAAATGGAGCCGCGAGGATTGCATTAGTCTGCGGTTCGCGAATTAAGGCCAATTCCTTTTTTTCTCTCCCCTTTCTTTCTATCCGCATTTCCTCCATTTCCAGATATGGAATGGGATAGAAGAAGGAAAGATTGACTTCGAGACAAGAGTGTCGCGAGGAATAAGCGATGAGCCTTCGTGATAATGGAAGTGCGTCAGATGGCCCATATGGGGTGGTATCATGGAGTGTTTATTCGATAAGGAAAGATTCGTTAAAAGATATTATGCAGGATTTTGCTCGATGAGGTTTTGTTGAGAAGTTTTGATCGAAGCATGAATTAAAATATACTTTGTAATTCAATTCTTTTAAGTCAAATAATGACTGTACTCTAGCAAGTATTTTATTTAACGTCGAATATACATAAAGATAAACAAATTCCTTTTAATAATCTCCAACAGGTTTTTGCAAAAAATAAAAAATCTTTCTAAAAAGAAAAAGCTACCACGATTTAAAAATTCCGAATCGAATCGAATTTTCGAAGATTAATCAAAAACGATCGAGGAATAAATAATTTCTATTCGTATTAAAATACAAAACGTTCCCAGATGGCGCCACTGCACAGCGGCCGATTGTCCGACATTTTCCAACGGATGGATGATAATTAAATTCACGAATGAAGAAACTCATTGTCAAAGACCTCTCAGAGAGAAGATAAGCGACAACTTTTGTGGAAGAAGATTCTCGTTCGAAGAGCGATTATTCAAGAATGAAATGAAAACTCTCTCGCGCAACAGGGAGCGGCAGAAGAACCGTTGTAACGACTTCCGGGGGAGGAGTTATTTCAACTTTTTCTTCTTCTTCTTTTTTTTTTTTTTTTCTTCTCGTAACGAGGGATCTCGTAACAGACGTGAATTTGCGTGAAACTTGCGCTTTCGCCTGCGAATTTTTCGCGAGCCTCCCTTCGTCGTCACCCTTGGTAACGAACAGAAGTTTCTCTCCCCTTCTCTCTGGCCGGAATGAAATGTCGTCCCTGATAAATGCGAGTAGTTAGGAATACTGGCCCTCGTGGCTTAATGAAACGAAAGATCCGAGGGACGATCGTTCTACAGATTGGTGGTTAATCGAGGGGTAATTCAAGATGATGGTTTAAATGGAAGAATTGAGCGAGGAAATTTTTACTCGCGAGATGAACTCGACACAGGATTGTGTAATGGAAAGGAATATTATTACGATTCGCATTTGGAAGATGAAAGTTATGAAAGTTATTTCAAAATGTGACGAGCTTTTGTTGAATACTTCTCTTTTAATTTTGTTTAATTAATTAGCAACTTTTATAATTATGTGAAATGGAATTAGGCCATTTTATAGAATAAGAATAAAGCTTTTTATACCTTGTGTTTACTGATAAGAAATAGAATTGACAAAATTGAATTTTGTTATAAGATTTGATTATTCTCTCTTAAGAATGCTATAAATATTAAATGTTTACTTTTCTGTGAAATATTGAAAAAGAAAAAAATTGATTTCAACGTATTAAAAGAGAGAAGCAACGAACGATATTATCGTCATAATGAAATTGAAATAACTGAAGGAACGAATATTTGTACAATCGTGACTAAATTATTAAAAAAAAAAAAAATTATTAAAGCGACGATAATGAAATGATAAATAGAGAAGGATTAATGCGAAGAGTATTATTCCTTTATAATGGTGAAAAGCTTCCCTCAAACGAGAATAATAATATTTATAATTTGAATTAACATATATTAATAATTGGACACGTTACATTTTAACGAGATTATTTGTCGTGTGCAATAAGAATTACTGTCATAAAAGCAGAAACTTCGTTTTACTTCGTTACTTTATAATGACTCGAGAATATTCTGTCACTGTTAAATCCAAATATTATTTCTAATATGAATTTAACAATGCAATGACAATATTAATGAAACAATGGATTATAATTACTTCCCTCTTTAAATTTAAAATGAAAAATAGACCTCTTTTGCGAGATGAAACGTATTTTAATAGGATTTAATTATGCAATTTATATGATCGAGTTGTTGAGACAATATCAAAAATGGATAAAATAAACAAATAATTATTCGTCCGTGTTGTTTTATCAATCAAGAATCTATCTTTTTGTTTACATTACGACAAATTCGTTAATTAAATGATAATAAAAATGAAATGATTGTTGAAAAAGAAGAAAAAGAAAAAGAAAAATATTCCAAAGAAAGAAAACTACACCGATAAAATAATTAATATGATAGTAATAATGTACAAAAAATGAATACTTCTATTTATTAAAATTACTTCGAATAAAAAAAAATAATTACAAACAACAATATATATATTAAATTACAAACTTAATCGAAGAATTAATATAAACTTTAATTTAAGAAAAAAAAAGAAAGAAAGATATCCTTTAAAAAAATTTTCCTTTAATATCCTTAATAACATTCAAATTTCAAAAATAAAAAAAGATAAGAAAATAAATCCAAAATTAAAACAATCGATCAATAATTTCACAAATAAAAGAAAGAAAAGAAACGAAAAGAAAGTGAAATAAGAAAATAAATCCAAGATAAAAAAAAAGATCGTGTTTATTTTCAATAAACCTGCGCCAAGGCCAATATGGAATCACATAATTTTTTTACCACAATCTGGTTAAACGACGTTCCCGTGGCGCGAGATTAAAACCTGGTCAGGAACGAATCCCGTAATTCTCAATTAGAGATCCCTTCGAATTTAATCAAAGCTCCGAGCGTAAGTAAGCGAGAAAGATCACGAGATCTTCAAGATTGTACCCGTCAACACAGATTACGAAATATCAATGAAATATCGCGTATCCGTTTTCAATTATTGCGCGCGTTTCGAAATATGATCGAACAATGAAAGCGAGCACCGTTTATACCCTTCACTAATCGTGAAAAAATCGAAAATACGCGTCGTTTTTTTAACAACTGGCACGGGACGTGCCTCGCTATCGATATACAATAAAGAGCACAAGTGAATCAATACCGAGATGAAAAATTCTCGATTATTTTAAATTGTAAAAAATTTCATGAATTTGTTTTCTTCAAAGAAATTTTCATATTATGTATTTTTCTATTGAAAATTTTAACATATTTAAATAATTATGAGAAAATTGAAATATTTTAGATATATTCCTATAAATTAATTTATTACTTTAAATTATATAAAACTATAAAATATATCTAAAAAAGAAAAATACGTATATATTTTTTAACAATTGACCGTTGAAAAATATTTTAATATGAATAGTAAAATAATTGCCAAATAGTGACGAGATTTTTTTTTAAATGAACTAATATACTCTACTATTAGTCTGATATGATATATGTATATATTTATACAGATTTTTTTTAATTTAAAAAAAAAGAGGAAAATGTAAAATTAGAAAATAGAAAGACGAATAGGATTGAGGATTGAATAAGAAGACGAAGGTTCTGGTGAAAATAATCATAGCTGTTTTGAGAAAACCGATTTACCATCGATATAAATTTTCAATCTACATGTCTGCAAATCCGAGAGAAGTAATTTGAAAAAAATAAGAGGAAAAAAGAAGAAAATAGAAATGGAGAAATAAGAAGATGACGTTCTGTGAGAATAATCGTCGGTGTTTTAAGGGCTGCGCGAAAATGCATTTCTCCTTCAGGCTTTACGATCGACATAAATATTCAACCTACACGTGGAATTTAAGGAGGAATTTAAGAGAAAGTAATTCAAGAAGAAACAGAGAAAAACAGAAATGAAGGAATTGCGAGAAATGAAACGGTGGAATAGAGTAATAAAAATGTAATTTTACATTGTAGTTAACATTTTTATCTTGCATATACGCGTTAAACAATATAATTAAATGAAATTTCCTCTTAGAATTTTAATTTTATTTATCTTCTTTACGAAAAAATTGCGAAAGAAATACGTTTCTTTGCAAATTGTTGAAAGAAAGAATGAAAATTTCCATAATTCCGTCAATAATATTTTTATCGTGATTATTGCAATATAATACTTAATAAGATTACTTTAAATAAATGAAAAGAAATCTAAAAAAAAAAGAGATAATATAAAGATATTCAAAATTGTATATAAAGATATCAGCTCCTCTCGCATTTTTTTGATACTGAATAAAAAGAAGGAATAGAAATAAAAAAAATCGCAAATAAGGATCCTCCTTCTTATGATAACAATATAAAATGCATTTCTCCCCTCGTGCTTTTACCGGCATAAATATTCAACTTCAACCTCTAAAAATTGAAAGAGAGAAAAGGAACAGAAAAAGGAAAACATGTAGCATGAAGATGATGCTCTATAAAAGTACATCACTTTCTAACGGTAACATATTTTTTCTGCACACTTTATCGGTATAAATATTCGATCTACCTTTTCGCAAATTCAAGAAGAAAAACAATGCAAGAGTTTAAAACGTATCTTTCATTGTTTTCCATCAGTTTTTGGTGTTTCAATATTTAATAATTCGAATAAAAAGATAGAAATACACACAATAATTATTGTAATAGTTATTCAAAAGTTATAGAATTCTTAATATTTATTGACAAAGTATCAATAAATTCGATATTTTATGACGATTCTACACTTCAAATTGTAAATATTTTTTCTTAATATACTGTATGTACTTTTCTTATTGTAACAAAATGTAACTTTCTTTCAGAACTTTTAACTTCTACCAGTTTTCAAGCAAATATAACTTACCTATCTATAACTTCGAAGTATTACACAGCATATCTCTATATTATTCCTGTATAATATTCTTAAAAAATTCAAAGAAATAAGAGAAAATATTCGCCTCTGTTCAATGCAAAACGCATGATACATATTTTACAATCTGACACAAGTATCCCATCTATATTTTTACAAATTTAAAAAATATTCCCGCGCTCAAAAAATTTTACAAACTTTTTCCGCACGTAAAGAAACGTATTGCTCACTAAAGTAATAATCCTTGAAATTTCGATTTCGAAACTAAATATGCAATTTGTTTTTCATCACAACCCAACATCATAAGTAGATTACAAATATTCATGAAGCAATTAAATCTATCCAGACATATGCTACTCCAATATATTATATAGTAGAATTACCATTCTACTTCGAACGTTACACGTCTCATACATATTTTTGCATATATGCAAAATCATTCTGCAAATTATAATAACAGAAACTGATCGTTCCCTTCAAATTTCATTTTTCGAAGCAAAAGAATTCGTTCAAAGGATATACAAATACGAAATATAAAAGAATTAAAATATAAAAGATAAAAAAAAATAACATCTGGCGCACAAGGAATTAGAGATCCTACCTCCGAGAAAGCGTGAGCACGTCGAGAGGCGGCAACAACGTCATCCCGTCGCTGGAATCCTTCGTCGTGGCGACGAGTCCTTTCTCCCATCACACTCGTCGCACACCTCCGTGTCACATGTCACACGAACACACCACCAACGAACATCCTCGAGCGCGCACCACCGATCGAACAACAAAAATCTCTGATCATCGAAGATTTGGATCGGATCGCCCAGTCCAAGATCACAGATCGCCCTCCCTCGAACAGACGATATCCAAAAGAGATCTGCTGGTGCACAAGTGTGTCTCTGGCCGGCTTTCAACTACTACTCGTGATACCCGCCGCACCACACGGCCACAAGTGGTTGGTGCCCTGGTGTCAGACAATGGATGCGATTTCTAAGGACGAATTTTTGTATACACGTTTATCAAGGATCGATCGATCCTTCGATCACCGTTCGAAGGGCACCACCTATCGTTCCAACGTGGAAAATCGAGCCCTTCTCTCTCTCTCTCAAATCGGATTCCTAAATTATTCCTAATTACAGGCTGAAAAATACTCGTCGTTCGAGTAAACACAACACGAACAGGTGATCATCGACGGCAGGACTTTGATTTGTCAACACCTCCTAATGGAAAACACTTTGTTTTTCTCCTTTGATCAGATTCAAGTCATGGTCGATCCTCTTGATATTCGTCAGATACCTGAGAATCGATGTTTCGTCCCATCCAGACAGGATGGTCTGTGTGTGTGTATGTGTGTGTGTATGTGTGTGTGTGTGTGTGTGTTATTCGATCGTCGATCAGGGCAACAATCCGATCCACGATCACCCGAGTTCACTTCACGATTCCACGATTCTACAGTCGCATTGCTGTTGATATTTCTGTTCGAGGGGGAGGGAGGATGTTCCCCTCGTCTCGCTCCTCGAGGATACACGATGGACGTGGAACGACGTACGAAGGGGTTTTGAAAAGAGCACGCACACGTTTAGAGTTAGCAGCTCCTCGAGGCTGGTTTTCCTCTTCGGCTGGCTATCGACTGCCATGCACCCAGTGTCACATTGTCGGAACTAGGGGAGCTGACACCACGCCTGCGTCCACGGAGACGCTGCACGGCGTCGCGAAGCCGGCTTACCAACGGCGAACGCCGTTGCCAGGGCGCATGCCGTCGTTCGATTCGATTATGGTCGAGAGATATTGGCACTGGCCGCGAAATTCGATTGGAATTTGTGGAGGAGGGGATTTAACCGATCTTTCGAATCTCTGTGTTCGTTGTATCGTGCTTTTGGGAGATAGATGATCAAGGATGAATCGAGGGGATATAATTTTTGTAGTGGATTTTGGATAGATGGGGTTGAAGTTATTTCGATTAATTGAAATCGATGAAAGTATCGAAGAACGAAGAGATATTTGGATCAATTGACGAACAAGGATCGACATGCGTGATAAAAAAATCTTTTGTCTATGGAGGAATGATTGTCTATGACTATATACAATGAGATAATATTATACTTACAATGAGAGACGAGAAATTTGGAAGGAATTTAAGACAAAGTACTTTATTCTTTGATAAGATTTACGTAAAAATATGAGTGTGCGTGTAATTAATAATTTATTCTTTTTATTTAAAAAAGTAAAATTTTTTGGAAGGATAAATTTACCGATATCTTTGGAAAAAATTCCCTCCTTGAAATATCTCGTCTATATCTCATCTGTGATAAATGATGAATGAAATTTATGAACTTACCAGTCTGAGTGCTGCTATCGAAAAACGTGTTCGATATCTCGACAGACATGGTAGCAAATGTTCCATCGGTGATTTGTGTGGAACTGTCTCTTCGTCCTTGATATCTTTGAACCTAATGTACACCAAAAAGAAAAAAAAAATGTATTAAAAAAAATAACTATTCGAAATATTTTCTTGAATTTTTAAATTGTCATTTTTTCTACTCATTAAATTAAAAAATAAAAAAAAAAAACGGACCAGTTTTTCACTTTGCGAACTTTGTCTTCGAAAGTTTCGACATCTTATTGTCTCTTCCGTGGTGCTCTGCCGCCTAAATCCACGAGCAATAAATATCTCGTCCGTTGTCGATTGTCTTCTTCCAATAGGAGCATGAGGTATACTTCCTGGAGCACGAGCACACGGACTTGGATCCCTTGAGGAACAGGAAGAACTATCCGGTGATCTGAAAACAAAAATTTTGACTAGATTAGTAAAATTTTTAAATCAAAAACTAGATGATTTGAAAAATTATTTTCTGTTCAATATCTTTTAATAAAGAAATTATAACATATAATAACTCTGAAGAAAAACAAAATTGTTTGCATTATATTATTTTATAATTCAACAATAATTTATCAATTGCAAAATCTTAAACCAAAATCCATCTATAAATCAAATTCATATGAAATGGAAAAATACTTTTAACAATAATCCATTATTTTGATAAAGTAAAGTAAATGAAATAAAAAAAGGAATTATCAGAATATGAAAACAGCAGTCGATCATTTTTTATCTTCAGAAGATGTTTCAAAGTTTTCCATGAAAAAAAGGGGTTGAAATTTTATTCTCAATCCCTTAATCTGTCCTCTATCGATGGAGTCGCGTTACCATCCGTTTACCACTCCACGAGGATCGATAAAATGCAGGTACCTTGGTGGCGACCGTCCTGCCATCGACATTGACTGTCGCGTCAGCTGAGATCTCTCCCTGATAGGACTGATGTCTCTTTTATCGACTGCTCTCTCTGGACTCAGATGGCTCTTCGAATCACGGCGCCTCGGATACGAAGCGGAATCGGGGCTCAGCGAGTCTTTTCGAGCTCTTCGTCCTTCGAAAATATATCTTTCTGTCATTAATTCTAATATATCACAATTATATACATACAAAAAGAAAGGAAAAAAGAAGAAGATGAAAAGAAGAATATTATGAACAATAGAAGTAAGTTGTTATCGATAACAGGAAGTAGAGGAAGAAGAGAGATGTTTTTCTATTTTTTTTTTTAATGATACATCATGCAGAAAGAGATATAATGTACGTTAAAAGATTAAATAGTTGCTAGATAATAGTATATTTATATTATAGAGTTACATAAAATAGTTTTATTCGCAACGAGGATGAAAATGGTAATATATGGTCGATAATGGTAGATTGTTAATGATTGTACCTCCTTCGTCAGTATCCGGTGACAATGTCGGTTGACTTCCTCGTCGTCGTGCTGGTGGCATCGACTCATCTATGGCAGCCGATTGCCGTATCAATCTCGACAACTTGTTCGGTGATACTTCCTTTCCCTTCTGATAACACTGTAACAGAATTGATAATGGTAAAATGCTTCGACATCCAGTGTCTATTTATATGTTATTATTAATATAAACGAATTGTTTAAGTACTCTCTTAAGTTATTCTCTTCATAATTACAGCGAGAAAAATTTCGATAAAGTGTCAAATATGATATCATAATTATAATATATTTATTACATTACAAATTATTGAAACGAGAGTATAAAGACAGTAGCATAACCAGACAGAGAATTATAAGCTAATAATTTTGATTAAAAGTGGAATAAAATAACATAATTAATGTAAAAAAAAATGATATCGATTAAACTTACCAATTATAATTAATACAACTAAAAAAATAGTTTCTCACTGACATAATTACTGACACAAATTATACAGTTAAATAATGAAATGAATATGTTAATAATCAACTGATACTTATTACTCACACTTTAAATAATTTTACACAAATTAATTATAAAACTTCCATCATTTTGCCACTTATTTTCACAAATATCAATCACTCCACAATCAACACTAAGTTGAACACTTAATCCTTGAAATCCTTCCACGATTCCCTCCCCAATAAAATCTTTCAATACATCTCACCTGGGTGGTCGAGTCTCTTCTAGTGCTAATCAATGGGTGGGTCGGTGTGTTGACGTTTGGCGAGCCAACGGGACTGGAACTACCGGAAGTCGAGGTTCCTGGAAGTGGAAGGCTGCTACCCACCGTTGGAGAGACGCTTGGTGGCGTCACTGATGACATCACGATGGTAGGGGTAGTGATGGACGACTCGAGGGTTAAATTTTTACTGTCGACGACGGTCGCGGCCTTCGGCTCCATCGTCACTGTGGTCGACGTGGTCACCGCGGTAGTCGTCGACGACACAGTTGTGGTGGTAGTCGTGGTGGACGTTTTTGATTCGCTACTTGTTGTCACGGATGTTTTGCCCTCGATACTACTCGATCGTTCGCCTTTGTCCATGGAATTACGCGCTTCCAAATGCTCTCTGAAAAATAAAAAAATTATATCAGTCGGATTAATGGAAAATACAGTGGTAAGAATTTTTCATCAATCGTTTTTGCTTACGTATTTTTACATTATTAAATTTTAAACTTTTGTTCCTTTAATTGTTACATGAAATACACGTGAGAATAAGAATTTTTATTGTAAGAATAAAGACGAATTCAGTGCAGAATTGAACGTAATGTTAATGATGTTTTGATTGATAATAACTAACATTATTATTCAATCAAGAATTGATTGATTATCGTAGGAAGTAGTAATCTTGCATCTGATTGTAATCTATAATCATTAAGCAAATACAATGAACTATTGCTATTTATGTACATACATGGATATAAAATTAAATTATATGAAGATAAAAAGAAAATCTATCTTAGATATTTTTAAAGAAACGATAGTAATTGATATTTCATATTTGAACAACAATGAAATATAAATATTCTCGATTAATATCCATTGATTAAAAAATATTATCACTTTGAATGAATTATCGATTCAATCATAATCAAAATGTAATCATTTCATAATTAATAATCGTCCAATTAATCATAAATTTTGATTACTCTTAATGATCAGTGATTAATAATTTTACGTTAATAATTAATAATCTTCAACTACTCACACTCGCAATTGCTAATCAATTTTGCAACGATCAGATATATTCGCTTAAGATATTAAAAGCTATTAATCCATCCCTATAATTGTATCACCTCGTGTCGAATTTTATTTTAACGTGATTTCTTTCTTTATCGAACGTGATAAAATATATAAAATAATAACGTACGATGTCAATTCTGGCCAAAATAATTCGGAAACCAAACCATCGTTAATTAAACCCCCTAAAAGTGAGTCGAAATTAACCCACTTGGCGTTCAAAGCCAATCTCGTTTTCTTTATCATTGCACGAAAACCTGGCAAGGGAGGATAATTAAATTCCCTTACAGAGGAACAGAAGCTCCGCTCAAAGACAAGGCTAGACACGCGTCACAATCGAATTCAGAGCCACGAGAATCCGATTGTTGGGTCGTTATGTACCTGACAGCATTGCTGGCCGCGCTATCCGTACTCGAAGCGCTCGGTCTTTGATCGCTTCTGTAATATTTCACGGGCATCACGCCGCTTCCACTGTCCATTGATTGCTGCGATTGCTGCGATTGCCTGCGCCTGTGGTGACGGCAATTATGCTTCCGTTCCCCTTGATTTTTCGCCCTTCCGCTCTCCCCTGACCCCCGTCGAGATCCTCTCGAATCGCTCTCTCTGAACCCTGCGAAATATTCGAGTAATTTGAATAACGAGCAAAGCTTGTTGGATGTTCCTGTCGGATACGTTCTATTAGGATAGAAGAAATTTCTGATGAAAAGTTACAGCGAATGAAATATCGGATATTGATATTTTAAAATACTTAGACAAATAGTGTGGCAAAACAAAGAAATGATATATAGATTTTATAAACATGATTAAAAAGATGGAATTTATCAAATAATAAATTGCTTCATTCTTCAAACATTGCACTTGAAACTGTAGATTTCTGTGTATTCGAATTTTACATAAAGCTCGTGATATTAAATATTGTAGATCAAAAATCGTGTTTCGAAACGAGGAAAATATTCATGAAAAATACCAATCCCATCGAAATAATCAAGAAAGAAAGAATTTCCATCAACCAACCTCGATAGGTGGGCGAAATAACCGTAGGGGGTGGTTGCGGCTGAGGCGTCTCCTTCTTTCCCCATAATCTGGCAAAATCATTTTTCAGCTCGGTGATCGTTGAATCTTTTCTCGATTTCGTAGACGACTGGCTTCTGATCCCGCTGTCCACCGAGCTCTCCCTCCTCTTGCGCAGCCTCTCAAGATGGCTCGCATCCGTGGTCGTTTGCCTGGACCACGGAAAAGATTTCGCTATATCTCCCAATGTTTCGCGACGATACAGCTTGTTCCCCCGCTCGCCCTTTCCACCGCCACCCCCGCTCCATTCGCGCAAAATATCTGTCAATTGTGCCAAGCTCGATCGTCGTCGACGTTGATTGGTCGCAGGTTCTTGCGGCTCGTTTGGCGGGGATATCGAAGTGATCTGTGTCGCCGAATCGCGCCTTCCAGTTCCTGAATCGATATTTATCACATTGTGATTAATTATTTTTTTAATTATTTATACGATTATATTAGTTCGAGTCTCGATTTTTGTTTCCTCTTACGAAAAAGTTTTATGGAAAGTTTTATGGAGAATGAGAAAAGCGATTTTCGGAGGGGAAAAAAAAAAAGAATCGTGGTGTAATGTATGCCTTGGCGAATTTTTAAGAGTGAGATTTAATTATGAGATTTTCCTACGTTGTAATACACGTTGGTTTAAAAGATGAAAATTAATTTTTTCCTCTGGGAAATTTTTTTTTTTTTTTTTTATGAACGGAACGAAATGAAATATGACGAAATATTTGTTGTGCTTCGCTTATTAATAGAATTGTATATGAAATTGTATTAATGTTTCAGAGGCTATTTCGTAAGTAGATTGCCATGAAACGTATTTTAATAATGTAATTATTTAAACGAATATTAATTTATTACACAATTTACTATTTACTACTATTTATGCAATGATTTATTCGTTGAGAATAAATATATTTCTTTCGACATCTTTAACTTTGGATAAATATAAAAGAATGAATGAAACAAAAAATTTGAAACACTCACCAAGACGTTGTTTCAAGGTGGATTCCTCGACCTGTTCCCGCATAAGATCGTCCCATCCATTTCCAC
Organism: Apis mellifera; assembly: GCF_003254395.2. Classification (NCBI taxonomy): domain Eukaryota; kingdom Metazoa; phylum Arthropoda; class Insecta; order Hymenoptera; family Apidae; genus Apis; species Apis mellifera. The sequence continues at coordinate 3,892,794 of NC_037647.1, forward strand.
CTTGCCACACCAGGCCGACCTGGTGGCTCAGGATCGGTAGATTACACACGAAACAGATCGCTGTCATGCTTCTGAAATCGAAATATCCACAGATAAGATGATACGTCTCGATTATGGGCAAATATAATGAACTCAATGTGAAAGGGTGCAACGTCTCAACGATAGATTTTCAAACGTGAAATCCAGGCCATGCCAACAGAGCGTTTGTGAAGTGACACTCGATGATCGAGGTCGTGGTTTTTCTTCGCTACCCTCTACGTGGATTTTCTAGGATCACTTTCATGCTTGACAGGGTCACGAGACCCGCTTCTCCAGCGACCAGAAAAGGAGAACGAACGAAGATGAAGCGTAATCGAGTCCACTTTTCGAGCAAACTACTACGATACTACTCAAAATCGTGGATAGGAGAGGTTGATGGAATTTATCAACATTGATAAATATTTATCCTATTCTTTTCTCAAAGTGAAAAATTTACAATATTATTCTTATTCTCGTTGAAATATTAATATTTCCTCTTAATTAATTTATTCTATTTTAATCTTTTATATATATAATTATAATCTTGTTCGATTTTCTGTAAAAATATTTAAATATTCGAATGTAAATTAAGAAGAAAAAAAAAGATTCAAGAAATCTAACAAATACATTCGAAAAAATTCATTTTATATTAACCATCAACTTCCCGCTCGATCAACTTATTTACTGATGAGCAAAACAATACTTCTACGAATACTTTTCACGTTCCTTTTAATTCACACAACACAATATTTCAAACGCAAAGCGAAAATTAAGAGTAGGAGCGCGTTTTTTAAATCGTTTGGGACACGCTCCTGCTCGTATTTTTTTTTTCTTTTCTTTTTGAAAAAAATTACTCTCCCGGTTAATGGATGTGCCGGCAAACGATCGCCAAACAGAACAATACTCCGGCATAATGGAGGTACGATATGTAACGCAGATACGTGGCTAAAGGGCTGGCATTCGCGTGGCCAGCATCATTCCAAAAGCGTGGATGCAGCGGAAACGAGATATGTACACGTGTATTCGTGTATCTAACCAGTGCACAGGTCGTGGAAACAAGTTTTCACGGCAGATAAAGCAGCCACTCTTGGTCGGTGAACAAGTTGAAAATGTGATATTCGTTCACGGGTAGGAATCGTGCCGAAAATGACCGTTTGATTCGCCAGAGAATTTGGCATTTAAGTATGATTCAATTTGCAGCCGAGTTTTGAATGGGGAAAACCGGTTTGAAAACTGAAAATTCAGACCTGAAAATTCAGGCATAGTAATCAAGTTTTACATATCGTGTGCTACGATATTTGCAACGAGTTTGAACATTAATTAGATAATTGTATAATAATTATATATATTGTGTGTATATAGTGATTTTATTTAAATGAAATAATTTACATATTAATAATTGCATAAAAACAATTATTTTAATTATCATTTTTTATTAGAAATATAAATTTTATGTTATTATGTGTGATCTAGAATCGAATATAGAAAAAATTATTCAAATAAAACAAGATTCTCTTCAATTTATATAAACTATTTCAAAAATTATTCATTCATTTTATTTCGAACACAATGAAGTTATTTTTAAAGTAAAAATAATTCAATATCTCGAATTTTATCTCTATTTCAAAAAAATATATATATACGTATGTCCAAGCCAAGTTTCAATGTTCTCGAATTATGCTTGAATGAATATAAAATTTGTATAAGAAAAATTTGATTCTTCTTTTGAAATTGAAAGGATCCTTAGAAAGGAATCCTTTCAGGTTCAGTTCACTTGTACGACAAATTTTTCCATTCTACGATTCGAGCAAACTGCAGTCCTATTTTAACCAATCTTTCCCTAATTCCGGCTCTATAAGCTCGATATAAGTACGTATTTAAAAAATATTATACGAACTTATACTTCTTGCAAACTGGATATTCTTAAACTTTGCAAAGTTTCCACGAAAGTTTTATCCTAGAATTTGTTATTTTCTTCAGATAAAGAAGATGAAAAAGATTTTTTTTCATCTTTCGTATTGGAACGATGTCTATAAATTTATAAACGTTTGATTGTGAAAAATTCTACGTATACATTTTCCAGTAAAATATCGGAAAAATGAAATTTTTAATTAAACTTTTGGTATTAAATATTTTATTATTTTACTTTTTTGTTTTTGAACTTTCTTCCTATAAAAACGATATATCGGCAACAAATTGAATCATATTGAAACGTGTGAAATTTTCGATGCTATCTTTTCTCGAAAATTGATCTTTATGCGCAGGTATTCAAATTAATATTCAGATGCTATGCTATATTTGAATTTATCACTTTGTATTGAAGAATCATTTAAACTTATGAAGATATGAATTGTCCATCGCAGTTTATAAATACATTAAATCTGGAAGCCAAACACAAACTCAAAAATTAATACATAAAAATATCTGTTCAATCTTATTTTATTAAATTGCATCAAATAAAATAAGACTCAGCTGATTTTATACGAAAAATTTTGTATAAATTTACAGCCTAAACGATTCATATTTTCATATGATAAAAATAATTCATAATATCCTTTTATAAAATATACAAAGATAAATAATTCATACGAATGCTCGAATATTAATACGAATACTTTCATTCTCACCTCGACTTCACCCCAAAGAGATAACTCTGCGCCACATCCTGTGCATGATTATAAAAAGAAACTTGAGAGAAGAAAGGAAGAGAAAGAGAGAGAGAGAAAGAAAGAGAGATAGAGCGAAAGAGAAAGATAATAAAGAGAGATAAAAAATAGCCGTGTTTCTGCCCTCGTATCGATCAGCGTATATATATACTATATATATGTATAATAAAACTGTGAAAAAACGAGTTTCAAAAACGAGAACAAAACTGTCATCAGAGTGTATCTGGTCTGACGATTCGACCTGTAATGTCGAAGTCTGGGGTTCTGCAACGACATCGCATGGCAAGGCTCTGGCCGACCTGCAAAAGATACACACACACAAAAATGTTTTTTTTTTTCTTCCTGTCTTCTCCAGAAGATCTACAATGGAAGTGGTTGAGAAACAGATGTAATGAGTCCCCACGACGACGTCGTATCCCGAAGTGATAGAATAATTAAAACCTATTCGTTCATTTCGAAGCCTGTTTTTTTTACAATTATTTGGAATGGATCGTTTCTGATGATATTCCATTTATATTTAAATGGAATATTCGTGTATAAAGTATGATTTGTATAACGGGTGAGAGACGTTGGAGAAGCTCCACTTTAAAGTGGATCATTATCAACAATACATGGTGTTCCTAAACATTCATCCATGTACTAAGTGTGATTGACATAGCTTAATTTTGGTGATTAAATGGGAACTAATGGACTCTATGTCATAATAGAAATCCGAATCTAAGGTAAACTTGTTATGTCACAACTCAAATATAATCTACGCTTATAATCTAATCCAAATTTAACCCAAATTTGATCCAAACCTAAACTAATCCACTGCGATTACCTAACTTTAAATTTTATATAGATAAATGATTGGATATTAAAATTTTCACGCAATTTCTTGCAACTTAAATTATTCAAATAACAAAGTTAACAAATAATGAAGTTTTAATTAGAAGTAGAATATAATTATCATTTGTATGAATTCTCAAATATAATAATAAGTTTCGTAACATTTTGAATTAATCATAATTTAAGAAAACGATTACTTGTTACAAATACCAGACGAAATTGTCAGATATTTTTATCTTTCATAATTCCATCGTTTCTTCTCTGTTGGTTTTCTGTCGTTCGATATTTTAAATAATATTTTGTTCATGCAATAATTACCTGGTTAAGTGATATTTAATGTACTCCCTGCAGAGTATACTTTGTTCATATTTACCAATCTACTACCACATCCAAAAATCTTCTTAAAACGATTTATAGCGAAGGAGAATCGCAAATATTTTTGATTCTTTTTTTAAAATATTGTATGTTTAAAAATTTTTATATTATTTAATTCACTATTAATATGACATTTTCATATATTTTAAGATTCTAAATTTTTAAAAGAAGCTTAAGCATAAGAAAGACTTTTAAACCATATATAATTAGATTATTAATTAATCTCTTTATGATTAAACCGAGACAAACTAAATTATTTTTTTATTTTCGATATATAAAAGATTAATTTTATCAAAAGTAAATTTTTAAATAAAATTCCAAGAATAAATAATTCAAAACTAAGGATGAAATATTTATCTACCTATTTTGATAATCATGATGTCAAAAATGTGTGATCCATACGTAATCATCAACCGGTGTAAATCTCCTTACCCGAAATCCTCTATTATTAATCCTTGCATTTATAATTTATTGGACACGTTAATAATTCAGCGTACGGTGACACAGGAGAAAATGATATTGCGTGAAGGAAGGGCGATTTATGTAACCTCGGGGATTCCTCGACGAGGAACTCCCACAAGGTCGTCTGAACTTCGAAACGAATACCTCTTTTCTTATGTCGTGCGATGTAGTTCTGCGTTTTCTTTTCGTTTGTGGGGCGAAAAACTTTTCCAGATTTATGAAAACATAGCGTACGCGTGAATTTTCTAACCGCGGAAAGAGGACTGAAGTTTCCTTTTTAGAGTTTTATCCTTCCTCGAATCCCTTTCCCCAGTTCTTAACCAACCACTGTTTTCCATATTAATGCCTTCAACCATGGAAAGCCGTGTAGTAATATATTTCATAAAAGATTCATGAATTTTCAAACTTTTTGTATTAATACAAATATTGGAAATATTTAATATTTAATGATAATAATATCCTTTTTCTCGTGTAAAGTAAAATCGGATGGTAAATTGGGATATCCGTCATTGGATATAAGAAGTGGAATATTTAAACACGTAATATAAATCGTAGAATTGAAGAGTGATATAGGATTTCCTTATTTCAATTCGAAACATTATATTTCATCTCGATATTCTTTTATATGAAAACATTATTATAATTGCATAAAAATTTAGATTTAACGAAAATATATTTTTAATGAAAGAAATGTAACATTAATATTTCGTATTACATATATTAGTACAAGTGTTGTGACATTAATCCTTAGTACGTGCTTTTAACAAGATGAATTTAATTATCGTAATTAGTGCCGTGTCCAGCTGTTTACATGATCAAAATAAATTCCATGATACGCGCGATAATCGATAATAAAACGATTTATCATCAGATTTTGTGAATCTATTTTTCGTCGTAATTTCTATCTATTCGATTCTAAATGCCATTTCAAAAATCGAGGAAAATGATTTATTCATTTGAGTATGTAAAAAGTTTCAAGGATCCTTCAAAGAATGTTGAGCCGGAAGAGGTTCAAGGAAGGCAGAAAGACAGGGAGATAAAATAACTTGCAGACAAGATGCATCCTACCATCATGGCAATAAATCACCATTTCTCGAACTACGAATAAAAATACTTCTTGAGACAAAGACAAAAAATGGTGTTTTGTTCGTAGCAAAAGAGCTTTTTCAAGATTTATAAAAGATGTAGGAGGAAGAAGATATTAAAAATAAAGTATAATAAAATATGAAACAATATTTTTCTTTTTTTCTTTTTGCATATAAATTCAAATAATTTGGAATAAAACTGTAATATAAAAATCATTGTAAATATAATCAATTAATTAATTAAAAAATTACAAATTATTTTAAAAATTATTATTCGAAAAATAATCTTCTTGAAAATATTATTATAAAAATATTATTATCAATATTTTTAATAATATTGATCAACACTATTGATCAGTATATTTTAATGGCTGTAGTATTCCTTCATGAATATTGAAAATTCTCGAAACATTTGAAGATATGTTGGATTTTCTCATCAAGAAATTTATCTCAATTTCTCACGATCAATTATTGAATCACCCTCCAGTAACCGCTTTAATTCACCTCCACAATTCCGTTTCCTCTCTCTATTGATGATCGATTAAATTTGCATACGAATTGATTTAAAATTGCTCTACTCGCGATTCTCCCTCAGGAATAATCCCACGTTGAGACTCCTTTCATCAACGTTCATGATTTCATATTCCAAGTGTTGATTTGAACACGCGATTAACGCGATTAAACGTGATTCGTTTGAAAGCAATCTCAAATTTTCAACAATTCATATCGTTATTCGTTTTCTATTTTTTCAAGTTCCAATCATGTTTAATCGATAAAACGAATATTTGTATGGTCTTTCAAAATGAAGGATGCAAAGAGTATTTATTAAAATAGGTAAAGTATTGAAAATGACTTTTTTCCTCTTCAATTTAATTTACTTGATTTAATTGGAATAATTTTTGAAACGTGTATGTTTGAATTTTAATAACGGGATAAATATTTCCAGACAATTTGATTTCGTATAATTTTTAAAATTATAAAAAGAGAGATTCGATGGAAATTTCATCTTTCCTTTAAACGTATTCGAGGATCAATTTTATTCCAATCTCTGAAGTAATAAGGAAATTTTACGATAAATTTAAAAAAGGAAGAAAATTTTCATTTTCAAAAATCATATTCTTTTTTTTTTTTTTCTTAAATACGAAAAATAATTTACAACGATAATTCATCGAAAAAATTTTTAGGAATCTTTAAAATAGGAACCTTAAAAATTTCATTTTAATCATTTTACATCGACAGAATCTGTAAACAGTTTGTACGCGACACAAATTGCAATAATGCACCCATGATATGACATCGTATTGCGGTTTGCATTAACTGCCGGTGAAACGTCCACGTGTCACAGATGGAATATATTCGACGTTTCGCGGCGTGACATTAATTTTCACGATGATGCTTCGTCCATTCGTTGAACATTGTATAAACGCGGCCATTTGATATCGAACGAATGCTTTTTTTTAAAATCTTCCATTTTATTTAATTGACAAACAAATGGACCGAGAGAGGAAAATTCACGATGTTACTTTTTCATGGATTTCTTTTTATAAAAAAAAAAAAAAAAAAATCGACACAAAAAAATCGGTTATTATAATATTTTCCATAACGGGGAAAAATTAATAAACTATTAATTAAGCTAACGAAATTCATAATGTTATGAAACCTATAACAGCTTTCTGTACTCCTTCATTAAATTTCAAAAACTTCAATAATTACATCATCATTATGGATTTACTGATATCTTGCACGATAATGTATTTCGTGCAATTTTATATCTCATATAGGAAAACAAATCTTTTATTGTCTGTGAATAATTGTAACATTAAAATAATGAATTTATGTAAAATTTATTTTATATATCATATGAAATAAATAATACATATGAATGATTCAATCTTTATTTAATTGAAAATATATCTCAAAATATAAAAATTTTTCATATTTCATTAATATTAAATTTATAATTTTATGGAAAATTATTAGTAACACGTGTGTCTGGCTAGAAAGGATCATATTCCTATATGATAAATTTTAAAAAAAGCCACGTATCAATTAATTTTACAAGTTTTATAAAATCCATATGCCAATTAGTTTCATAATAGCTGGATGCTCGATTAATTACATAAATTCATGACGTTATACGAATAAAATTTTATAAATGTCATAGCATTATCTGATAAATCTGTTATTAAAAATACAATTATTCCCTTTTAATAAAATGCCATTAATTAATTAGAGTTAATCCATTATCAACTTAATATTTAATTAACAACCTTCAGCTTTTAATTAGTTTACTTAATTTTTATAATTTAATTAAAAATCAACTGGAGAACGTTTAAAATTTCTCGTTTCAAATTTTTTTTCTTCAATATTTAAATTTTTCCTAACATCTACATGTTAAAAGAAAACGTCGAAAAGAATCAATAATTAAAAATTCATATGTTATATAAATATATAAAATTTATATCGAATCAATACATCATAATACTCTATCTGTAATAAAAATTAAAAATGAAACTTTTAAAAATCTCGAAATAACTTTTTCTCGCTCTCTGTTGAATATTTTAACGCCAGTTTTAACATTTTTAAAGATCATTCTACATCCTCCTAACCTGAGAAAAAAAATAAAAAAGAGGAAATTTTATTCCTTCGAGGAAAGTGAAAATTTGTCCCCCTCCTGCTGGCAAGGAACACTTCGTGATTGCATTTTTGAAGGAATAAACGATATTTCCGCGCGACGGTTACAGCGGTATATTTTTCCTTCACTAAATTGGAAGGCTTGCTCGCATCCCTGCCGTCTTAATAAAAATCCAGCCTCGAAAGTAATTCGAAAAGTCGACTGTCGTGTCGTTCGAAAAAAAACTCATTTTGAAAAGTAGAAACAGATTAAAAGAAGAACACTATTTTTCTTTTAAGAAGAAAGAATTAAAAAGTAAATATTTTTTTAAAGGAAATGAATGTTCTAATGAATGAAATTTATATAAATTTTGGAAATTACAGATTAAAATTGTCAGTAATAATTTTGTACGTGATAAATTTGAGAAAAAAATTTAACGAAATTAATAAAAATTGTAAGAGCAACATCAGAAATAACAATGTATAATTCGTCACTTATTAACTCGATTTATTAATTAGATATTAATTAGATAATTATTAAGCAAGAGGGCTATGAACACTTCACTTTACGACCTCGTGATAGTACTATCGAAGCAACAGTCAATGTGTACAGAGCTGGTGATCCACAGGTGGCTCTTAAATGGAAGGAACGAAGCTAGTAAAACGTCTTCGAAAGTGTGAAACTATGTTACAATTATTATTTCAATCTATTATACCTTTATAACCGATTATGATTTTGACTCGACTAGTTCTTTCCATCAAAAAATTCCCATGAAAAGAATCTTGTTCGAGAAAAAGAATTTTATAAAATTATAGAATTACAAACCTTATAAATAATCAATTCTTAAATTATTTAAATTTTAGAAAAATTTATATGCAATATTAAATATTGAAATATGTAATGCAAGCCGCTTATACACCTATAGAAACCGATAAAACAAATCAATCATGGTCAAACACAAGTGGTTAGATCGTTTATAGCCAGACACAGATATCGATTACAAACATAAGTAGTACGGTTTATTTATGATCAGATAAGTGGAACAAGACAAAATAACCCAACAAATGCATTAAAATAATCATAGTCAGGCAAAGAAAATATATATTACGATATGTTTCTTATTTTTCTATATATTTTCTTGCCATGTGTGTGATATATTGTACATTGAAAAATTGGTTCCTTCTTATAAAATTCATTAAATTGCAATTTAATTCCTTTAATTCCAATACAATGGCAAATCGTCGAAATTTCCTGAATTAATATGAATAGGAATAATCCATCAGAATTCCTTCAAATCCACGAATTTCATCCGCATCTGCGAACGTTCATGTAATTATAGTAAAATATATCCGTTCTTATTTTACAACTATCTCAAATCCACGCCTAGCTGATAAACAATTTAATGCATTTTGCTCGAATGTGAGATTGAAATTATGCAACACGGCACTAGAGGAATTCTATCACGAGTAACCGCACGGACAGATTCATTTTCACGAGTATTTACCTCTCTCCTTAGAATACAGTCAATTTTCTCTGAATAGCGTTCGTCGCGTCTAAATATAACAGGATGCTTCTTCATTCACTTTGGATTTCTTAATATCTCCATTAAAAATAAAATGTTGTATTAAAACAACAAATATTTCTCTTTAAATAACAAACGAATATTAATATAAATCAATAAATTTTTTTATATATAATCTAATTTCTATAAATTTTTTTCACGAAGAATAATAGGAACGTACAATTCATATTCGTGTAATGTAAAACCTTTCTTGTACGATTTATTTTCAAAATTCTTTCGTACAATTAAAAAATAATAATTCAAATTCTCTGAAACGAAAATTCCTTCATTGATAATTTCTATATTCGTATAAAAAGATAAAACAATTGTGGAATAATAACAACTCGATTATCTTTCGGATTCAAAAATAAAATTTCTTTTATAACGATAATAGATCGAGTTTTTAAAACGAAAGCTGCGATACGATTTAATTTTCACTCTAATATACGCGCATATGTATATTCAAAAAGTACAGGGGAATATTCGGATGATTGCGTTCACCGTGACGTCAATTGACACGAAACAGATTAACCAATCATCTGGCAACGTTCCACTTTCGATACACTCGATAAATTTCCATTTCCGTTTCGCGAAACGAAAATCCATGAAAAATCTACTCGTTTTCCCCCTAATATATCATTCTGTTTAATATATGGAGATTTTTTTTTTTTTTTTTTTATAAAAATAATAGACGATATATCTCGATTTCGATTCGAAGAATTATTTTGGAATTTATATTTTTGTTTAATTTGCGAAAATAGTAGGAAGTGTAGTGTGTATTTACACGAGAGAAAAGCACAAAGGCAATAAATGCTTTTCAGTTTTACGTTTCAATGAGTTATCGATGTTTCTATTGTTCCATAAGGGTATGAAAATCAAAATTTTCAAAGAGTAAATTTTCAAAGATGAGAGGAAGTTGAAACAGCAACAATATGTCGTTTCGAAATATATAAATTGATATTGATGTTACTGAATAATTTTCGGACAATATTTCAATTGAATGATGAATTAATTGTGCTTTGTTCAATACACTGTTATCTATATGGAGTTTTGTTCAAAATGAATTTATTTATATAAAAGTTATTCGCGAAGAATTTATAAAAAAATTGTTCGAATTCAGATAAATATTTTTTTTTCAATGAAATATAATCTGTTCTAATAATATTTTTTAAATAATTGAATTTTAAAAAATTTAAATATTTGTGGCGATGTTGTGTTGAGTTGTTCTAATCCATTATAAGATTTATTTATAAAACATAAAAAATCAAAATAATATAACAAATGGAGAAAATCTAAGAATAAAAGTTTGAAAATACTCTCTCAAGATTAAAGTTTCGAAAGACTCAAGATATATATTTCTTTAGAAACGGAAGGAGCTCTGTTCCTTCTCAAGAAAGTTACACTCTAAGTTGATTAAGTGTATTAGATCAGACACTTCCTTTGACTCATTGTTTCCCTTTGAATTTCATTTCTTCTTTTCTTTTTGTGATTTAAATTTAGAAAAAAAAAACTTTTAATTGTTTTAAATAAAAATACATACAAAAAAGATGTTCATATTTATATAATACTTGTTAATTAATTCTTAATTATATGTATTATAAATAAAATATGTCAATAAATTGAAATTAATAATATGAAATTTTGTGAAAATCCTATTCGAATTTCAATTTGAAAAGCAATATATAAATAGCAAATATGGAGAATTTAATTACAGGAAATACTTGCTATTGTTACGAAATATTTTACATTTCCTGTGATACGATTAAATTAAAATCTTTAATTTATATAAATTACAAAACCTGTATTGAAAAGCGACGAATATTTTAAAGAATTAAAAATATGATAATAGATAATAAAAATAAAAAATCCTGCAAATACCTTATACCTACATTAATAATTATAATTTTGAATTCTTCCAAAAAATGAGCTTCTTAATAAAAATTAATAACTAATTCAAAAATGTATTTAAAATTAATCCATCCTTAACATAATATATGCCAACATTCAAATCGAATCAAAAATCATTTCTTTCATACAACAACAAAAGAATACTTTATATCATTCAGAAAGTCGAAGTAATCCCGAAAAAAAAAACGAAAGAAAGAACAAAAAAGAGGGGGGAAAGAAAAGAAAAAATGGAGCAAGATGAAATCATACGCACTGTTACTCCATTTCGAGCAAAAGGTGTCCCCATAGCAACGAAGATGATGCATAAGGGCGAGAAAGCAGAGGGAGAGACAAGCTGGAAGCTGGGTGACGGAAACCAAAAGGAAAAGTACGCAAGAAAAGGATTCTTTGGAATTCCCTAGCATGGAAGCAACACTAATATCCCTTTCCTTTCTTCTATCACTGAATTTATATGTCTGTGAATCAAAGGTAAATTTGTCAAAAAATTGTCGATTTCAACAACTTTGTCACTAAAGTTTGTTATTTTCAACAACTTTTTCCTATAGAAAATAGAAAGAGAATTAAGAGAAAATAGAAATAGAATTTCGATCATTTTATTGTTCAGTCATTTACTATTTCATTGAATATAAAAGTCAGAATAATATATAATATATTAAATATAAACTCTTAATATTTGAATGTAACAATAATAATAAAAAATGGATTCCTATAGAATGCACCTTCATTGATAAACTATATAACAAAGGATTAAAAATTGATATTGAATATATTTATATTTTTCGATTTTAATTTCAATATCAATTAAAATCTAAAGAGAATAACATATGTAGTTGCTATAATAACAAGTTTATACAAAATATCTTGATGTATAATTAAAAAAACTAAAAATTAAAATACTTAAAATAACTAAAATAGTATAATAATATAAAGGTCAGTGAAACATTTGTTCGACAAATAAAGATCCAACAATGGAAAAGGGTGAAAGCACGGAGGAGTGAATAAAATATGTCGTGGAATACGATTCGAGAATTATTTATTCCCGACGAAGGAAAGTTGCAAATAGAAAAATATGAAAGAGAATCGCCGGGAATTCTGGCTTTATCGCTTCGTGTAAATAGGAAGCTGGATCCGGGAGGAGGAATCCGGGCATTATTGTCAACCCCCTCCGCGAAAACGTATGAAGTGCTCGAAGACGATGGAACCCCGGTGAGGTTTACAAGTAGAGAATGAAGGTATTATTGGACGCGACCAACTGGAGAGGAATTGGTCGGAGAGGAATGGGAACGGAGGAAATTGAAAATGTACAAGAGGTTATCCCGCGAGAGGTTTGAGGATGGGTTTGGCTTCTTTGAATTGCGAGGATTATTGGAAAGTGATTTAGAATTCATGTACTTTGGTGGTTTGGTGATTTTAATTAGATGTACACGAAACGTGATTCGTTTATGGATAAATTCTAAACTTTATTTGGAAGAATAAGTCACTTCGAAATTCGATTTTAGATCAGCATTAAAAGATTTGTTACATTACTATTCGATTCTTTATTTTTTCCAAAACTTATAAACCCATTCCATATTTTTCAAACAATAATCTAAAAAGCATCTATACAACAAAACATGGAAAAAAAAATATTTGGTCACACGTAAAAACGAACTATTTTTATTAAAAAAAAAAAAAAAAACTATTCCAACTAATTAAATCGCGTCGAAACAAATTAAATCAGAATTTAATTTAATATTCCATTACGCTTTAACTTTAAATTTCGAAACAGCAACAAAACTTCGTCTCGCATTTAAAAAAAAAAATATATATATCTACGTCAACAATGTTCAAACATTCCGCCATTAATTAACAAAACGTTGCGCATACCTCTTGTAAACTCTTGGAATCGACTATTGCTCGTTTAATCTGCGCGAAGAGGGTCGTTCCATTTTTACGATTCTACAGTCATTTCTAGCAGAACAGAAAATTTTCATTTCGACGTGCTTTAAAAAAAAAAAAAAAAAAAAAAATTAGCAACACCGTAAAAGAGAATTTCCATCGATCGGTGAAGAGAAGCTAGACGGTTTCCAATTTGTAAGTCAAATTCGAGAGTGAATGGCGATGAAAGCAATCCGTTAAATGATAACACGCGAGAAGAGAGCTTTCGCAAGCAGGTAAAGAATCGAAATCTCTCTTCCCCTTTGTGTGAATGTTTAATTAAAACTTTGATGTAATACCCTTTGGCGAATAAACGATGCATGAAACGTTTCTCGTTTGAAAAAGAGAAAAGAATGGGGGGAGGAGGGGGATGATAGGCAAATCTTGAAAGGTTTGTGATTGTTTTTAAATGCAGAATCAGTTTGACGAAGAAGGAAGAATGGAGGAGCTTTGTTTTTGATTGCTCGCGTGAAATTTGTTTATATTAACGGAGAGAGAAATGAATTGTAATGTTTATCGAAATATCTGATTCATAAATGAGTATTTGATCGCGGAAAAATTTGTATAATTAATTCGATATAGCTATTTCGATAATTGAAATTGTATAATTTTTATTATAAAAAATTTCTTGAATATTTGTGCAATTATTCTCGGCACCTTTTGACACATTTGCATTAATTGCATGAATATTATACGATGATCAAAATTTAGTAAAATTTCTCAGATAATCCATTATTTTATTCGATTCTTTTCTATGAACAATAATTTTTTTCAATAATCCCTCTCATATTTCCAAGCTTCGTTACATATTTCCTTCTTCATATTTCACGAGGAAAAATAAAATCCGCAAAAATATTGTCGATATTGTCACGTTAAAAATAAGAGTATATATTGGTTAAACGATCGAGATACAAATTCCAGGATGAGCGAATATCCGACACGAAACGAAATAACCAGTTATCAAACACGATCTAAACGTAAATCAAATTTGATCGTCGAAGCTCTTGCTGTATTCTGTTGAGGAACGAGGGGAAAAAAAAAAAAGAAAAAGAAAGAGAAAAAAAAAATAATAGAAAGCCGTTCAGAAAACTGTCGAGGATGAAAAACTTCGTATCGAAATTGTGTCACGTGAAAGGGGGAGAAAAACAAGAGCAAGGAAAAATAAGTACAAGGATTCTATTCGAGGGGTGACTGACGACGTGACTGATTTCCGCACGTGCTACGCCAATGGGACGTTGAAAAATGTACAGTTTTATCGTTTCCTCTGAACAAGAGTGACTTACGCCCCCTTACGATTTAAACACAGACACAGTGGATAACTTTTTCTTTTTTTTTTTCAATTCGTTTTTATAGAGTATTTGCATGAACAAGAAAGAAAAAATTTTCCATTCAATAGTCAGTGAGAAAGAATATTGTTCTCGATGAATTATAACTTTGTACGATAATAATAAGTTGAAAAGATACAGTTTTATTTTTAAATTAAATCAATGAATATATAATATTATATTTTTATCGATTGATAAAAATTAATTTGCAAACGTTCAAAGATGAATGATATTTGGATACTTCTTTATTTATTTTATTTTTTTTTTCTTTTTTAATCGTCTGTTGTTTAGACAACAAAGTTTTAAATATTATCTGCAATATTTACTAGGGATTTAATTTTTTTTTTTTATTTTTACGAAATCAATATTGCGATGGAAGCTTAATGGACTTTTATATCTGATGACCCAGAAGCTTTTCGTGGATTTCGAAGGGAATACGAATGCAATTTTTCGATGTCTTTTTCCATGTTCAAATGTATTCCGACGGTGTTTTGAAATATCGATGATTTATACGTTCCCCATACTCTGTTTTCTTGATTAAGGAAAAAAAAAACGTATTAAGATAAAACATGGATAAAGAGATAAATGGAAGAATTTCAAAGACTGGAAATGATAAAAAAAATGTATTGTAAAAAATCTTTATATCAAATATTAACTTTGCAATTACCTATACTTTTACACAGAATGTAATTTATAATTTTTAAATATAACTTTTCATGTATAATAAATATTGTGTTATATGATTTTATAACTTGCATGTAAAGTTTTTTTCCTTCTAATTTTCATTATTAAAAAGAACCATTACCTTTTCTATCTATCAATCAATCTACGTATTTTATATATAAAATAAATATATTTATGTTTTAATTGTTAATCTTGTAATTACCTTATAATTTTTTATATAAAATAAATGATATTACATCTCAAAAAATCGTTCAATTTTTTACTACCGAACTTTCAAAGCTCTATAACCCAATATACCTACGAGAAGAATTTTCATTTCACGTTCATCAGATTCCATCAATTTCCCCTTCAAAAAAAAAAAAAAAAGTTTTCATAAAACATGATTCTCAGTTTTCGATCATCAAAAAAATTTTTACTCGGGGAAAAAAGACCTGCCAGTTGTTTCCTTCAATCGAAACGTCTCTAATTGTGCCCTTCCATTCATTGTCGAGTAATTTTGAAACGTGAATAAAAATATTAGCGTACGATAAAAGAGGAATGGAGAAATAATAAATTAATAAATGATTTATTGATAGAAATTTTGATAAAAAGAAAATTAATAATCTTAAGAAGAAACGACTCGAAATAAAAAAAAAATAACACGAAAAAAGAAACGATTGATTGTTACAAAATGGAACTAACTGCTACAAAAATGGAACAACAAAATATTTGACAAAATATTTCAATCGTCATTTACGCGAAACAAATAGGACACGAGAGGGGAAAGAGAATAAATCGCGTGTGACAAACACTGCCACGATATTTTTTTCCATTTTCATCGTTGGAAATCGCGTATCTGTCAAAACTTCCAACTCTTTTGTCCCCATCATCATGAGCATGCTCCTCACTCACTTAATTAATGAAACAACTGCTGCAAAAAGAACCATCGTGCATTCTCGACACGATATTAAAACCTTATCAAACTCGCAATAAGAAAACAAATCCGTGTAACTCGATTCAACACGAACAACAACAAGAAACTCTTCAACAAACCGAAACCAAACACAATACCCTTTTCCTCTCTCGTAGAATCATATCACGGAACACTCCGCACATCGTCGAGAGAACTTTCCTTTTTCCCTCCACGACCTCATCTCCACATCTCATCCAGCTACATCATCTTTCAGCCATTCATACTCTCGAATTCATACTAGAGAGACAAGAATACACCCGAGACATTCGGAAAAGAAGAAAGGAAAATAAGATTCTCGACTCGCATCGAATAGGTTTCCACCCTTAATCAGGCCACGAAACGAGAGTGGTTTCCGTGTGTGTGTGTGTGTGTGTGTGTGTGGAGGAGGCAAACAACGTATGAAGCAAGAAAGGTGAAATAAGAAGGGAAAAGAGGTTTTACTCCCAGTGGCAAACTGTCTCTGCATCCCGGTCTCGCGTTAATTTAAGAGATTACTGTACGCGGACACGGGACGCTATTTCTGTCCGTTAAATCGTCCCTTCTGGGATTGGTCACGATATGGAAATGTAAGGGTGGAAATGCGGTTAGGGGAGAGTGTTCACGACACAAAATCTCTCGGAATCGGTTACGCCGGCTATCACTGAGAACTGAGCACAGGCTTAAATGTAGATTACAAGGAAGATTACGATGTTTAGAGTTGGCAGGATGAAGGAACTTGGGGATTAATATTTGTAATGGTGAAATAATGGTGGAGATTTTTCTTCTTTTTCTTTTTTTTTTTTTTTTTTTAGGAAATTAATACAAACGAAACTTGGAAACTTGTTCGTTTTGAGTATCTTAAAAAGAAGAGAGAGAGAGAGATATTTATTTACATCTTGTCGAATAAACTGAGACGCGAGATCGAAGAAAATTTGCATGTGAATTGGAGTAACGCCTCCAAGGACTCGTTAAAAAATGTTTAACGCCATTAAAAATACCTCGTGAACCGGAACTTTTAAAATATCGGTGAAAAAGGCGGAAGAGAGGCATCATTATAACTTTGTTAACTGTACGATTTAGAATGTGGCTTTTCTAAACGATTGTGAATTACTACACACTTCAAAAAAGAGAGAGAGAAAAAAACACCCTTTGTAACAGGTACTTTGACAACATTCATGCAACAAGTAGATATGCATGTATTCATTTTTTAACTATCAAATCTTTTAAAATGCCAGATTTAAATCCAATTGAGATAATGAGTTTTTATTTTTACAATGAGTAAAAATATATCCCTCAAAAATCTTAAAATAATCATTGAAAAGAAATAACGTAATCTAAAAAAGAAAATCATTTTCAAAATTACTTTGAACTTACGATTCATAATATATTATTATGAATCGACATTATAAGTCGACAGTATAATTCGGCAAAGTATTTAAAGTAATTTTTTGTAAAATTTATTTTCAAATCTTAGAAATATGCAAATACGAAAACTAGGAAATTGGACTTTTTTCTTTCCAGAGATTTCGAAATGGAAAAGAATCCTAACCTCAAAAAATACGTCGTTATTTGTCAACGAAGAAACCTAACCTCAAAGAGACAGCAAAATCCGTTGATCGCATAGTTAAATCGCGACGTGAGACGGATTAATCGAGTTTTCACTCAATTTCGCGGCTCATAATTTAGGAAACTCTATCATTATCCGGGTTTCGCGTTCCTTTTACGGTTTAACGAATTCATTTTAGTCGGGAAATTGCTTACGCAACTCGCTGTATTGAGTAACGAATACATCTGCCACATGAAACGCGATTAACTTTTAAGCTGCGACAAGCACACACGAAACGTTCGCTCCAATAGTTCGCTGAATTTCTGTGCGATGAAAAAAGTTGTTATCGAAGATTTGTAGGAAATTTTTGAAAAAATATGACGAAATGATTCAAGAAACACAATGTACCATTATGATTATAACAAATAATTTTACAAATATAACAATAATTATAATTTCGCAATTTGCAACGTGTTAATAAATTTCACAAAGGATGCAATAAACAAATGAACCTACCTCGTCATTCGACGATTAAATCAAGCTGTATCGAGAGAAAGAGAGAGGAAGAGAGAGAGATTCGTTAGCAAGTTGTTAGTGACGTTAAACAACTTACTGGATCGTGCATTCCGCTGCATTACTTCCTATCTCGATTACGAACGTTCCACGCTTCTGTGCCACGATGTTAATTTAATTGAAGTAATTAACGAAGGATATATTAAAGTCGAGCATTTATTTCACTCGAATTTTTCGTCATTCTTCGTCAGGGAAATTCGTTCATTTCGAGGTAAAAATTAATAAAAATTTGGAAATTATTACTATTTGATATTAAATTTATATCAAATTAATTTTTCAATTGTTCGAAAAATTCCTAACAATTTCGACAATTGATATATATTTATTATATCAAATAGATTTTCTATCAAATAGTAAAATTGTATCCCTAATTTAATATTATTTAATTCGCAGTTAACACGCAATTGAATAAAATTGGAAAAATTGTGTACTTATAAATATTCGAAATATAAATGATACGACAATTCGAGAAATAATTCAATAGAAATCGCCGATACGACGAAGCAAACGAAATACGTTAATTGAAATCGATCAAACCGATAACGGAACATCATTTTGCCTCGCGCGAATTATTTAAAAAAGCATCATTCATATAAAACTCTTTCACGTCGAGCCGTTCATAAAAATAGGAAATAACTCCCGTTAAATCGTTGTTTCCATTTCATAAATTGAAAAATAAACGATAGAAGAATAAAATCAATTGCGAAACGATCGTAAACCAATGTAAATGTAAAGAAAATCAACTTTCCTTTTTTTTTTTTTTCTACTACAAACTTCATTTTCATCTCGATTAAACGAATCGTGAAATGAAGTCATCGATGGAGTAGAAATTAATTAAAACACGAGCTACTCGAATCGAACTCTGCTAAAGCAAGAAGATTGACTAGATTTTAAACAATCTTATAATCCATCTTATAATCCCTCTCCTCTTTTCATGAATTTCATGAATTTATTTATTATAATTGCAATAGAAAAAAAATCATTTTCTTTGACATATCTTTGAAATATCAAAACAAGAAAAAAACGCAAGAAATTTGAAATATCGATAATTTAATTGCCGATTAATTGATCAGAGGCGAGAGAAGCTATCGTCCCACGTGGTTCCCTTCTCAGGAAGGATCGAAGCCAAAGTAAAGAGATCCCCCAACTAATGCAACTGTCAATAAAGATAAATACAGGCGGCTTTACCACGTATTACTAATGCGGGGGTTACATTATGCGCATACTTGTGTACGGTGTGCATTGTGTACCAATAATACAGCCTATATTATTATGCTTCACCCATTGATCAACCGATCGAACATCAATCGAGATAATACAGATAATGCAGTAGCCGTGCGTTTCGAGCTACGTCCATTGGATCCCGAAGATTGACCCGTGAATATGTAGCAGACGCTATATTCCTCGTGCATTTCCGCCAACAAAACGCGAGACGTGCTATTAATTGGTTCATCGTGAACCATTCGAGCGAGGACCATCGAGATGGATGTTTAGAGATCAATCGTTAATTATATACATTTACAATTGGAGGATTTATTTTAACGCGTTAATTGGAATTTTGAGAATATTAAAATTAAGGAAGATAAATAAATAAAACTAATTTCTTGGTGATATTGATATATGTGAATAATAATAATTTTTGTTATTTTCCTCGATAATTGTATTATTATTACGCTGTGCTATCTTTTTTTTATTAAAATAGAGAGAGAATGATAATTACCATATCTCGTTCAATTTCGAAGCAATGTGTAATCCACGAGCTCTCCTCTAATAATGTTCGAGAATGTATCGTAACATTGAAAGTCAAGCTTCGGTACGAATCGGAAAATTTCGGCCGAGATCGAAATCAAACCAAACATAAACAATCTCGTATCGTATCGAATGTTTCGAGAGCTCAAGTTTAATCTGTTATGTTTATGTTTGATTGATAACGATAAATAGATTTAATTTTCACGTGATATTAAATATAGAAACTAATTCTTTTTTTCTATTTAATTTTTTTATGACCATGTTTCTTGGATACAATGTTTAACGAGCAGAAAAGAAAATTCTATTCGCAACAGGGAATATAGAATCTTTTTTTATTCTATTTTTATTCCTTTGTATCGGAGTTTCTTAGATACACTGTTTGACGTGCAGAAGAAACTTCTTCTTTTTTTTTTTTTTTTTTTTTATAAAAAAGAATATATCAAGGAGATTGTGATCGATTTTCTATAGATTGTCTTTGTCTTCATCGTTCTATTTTCTTACGCTATAAGCATCCCCAACTTGTAATTCTCCAGGCAAAGAGATCATTATCCAAGTCATAAATTCCTCCTCGTGGAACGTAATTTCGCCTGGGATTCGAGATTCCATTCAATCGAAACGCAATTGAAAAAGTTTTTGTAATTATCGAATGCAAGTTCTTTTATTTCATCGTTCCCCATTTTCTCAATTTATTTCGTTATTTCCAAATAAATTCATCGGTTAAAGATATACATTTCCTCATTATCTTCCTATCTATCTCTTTTTTATTCGTTCTCGAAAATTGATCGAATTTTAACGCTTGAAAAATAAATACATACACGTAATGAAACATTAAAAATAATCTCTAATCTTTTGAAAATGAAGTTACACTATTACAACATATTTTGTATTAAAAAGAAATTTTACGATTCATCCCTATCTACAGTACGTTCATTTAATTTGATAAAATTAATTCTCCCTTACCTCGCACAAATTACATTATTTTCAGGGACTAATTTTCGTATATATTGGCTTAAATATCCCATTTATTATTAAATGAATAAAACTTGTAAAGAATCATCCAACGACTTGATATTTGATAATTTAGAAAGATAATATATTTTCCGTCATATACAGTCAAAGAAGAAAAACTTGGAACAGCCAATTCCTATCAACGTTCCCGCCCAATTAGACTCGACAACGGTTCCATACCGAGCTCGTGCCATTTCAGAACCACTTCCCTTGATTACTGCCAGTGACACGAGGCTCGAATAATTCACCAGCTCGATTACACGCCGCGTATATCGTTCGAAGAGCTCGTTTGACCATGATCGTAATAAAAGCACAAAGTGTGTTTCCGTTTCGAAGATCGTTCTGACCGGATGTTTATTGCCCAGCCTGTTTGCTCTCTGAAACGAAACGCGTGTTCGAACACCCATCCCCCTTTCGATCGTTTCTCTGTCTCTTTTGATCAACTTTCGACGATTTTGCGACACAAGCTTTCCCTCCAAGAATTTTTTCCTGATATTCGCCTCGACTCGTCCCATTACTCGCTTTGTAATGGAAATTGGAAAAGAAAATGGGGATGATTACGTGTTACGATTGATTGTAAAGGTCTTTTAGAAGAATTTCTTGTAGGAGGAAAAAGAGGAATATCGATAAAGCATTTATTGAAGGTGGTAGAGAATGAAACAATGAAGAGTTTAGAGTATTTTTTTTTTATAAAGAAAAAAGAAATATAAGAGAATTGGTGGAGGGGTGAAATAATAGAGATAAAATGATAGTTTTATATTGAAAAGAGTATTTGGTTAGAGAATTATATGATTTTATCAGACTATCGATTTCATTTCGCCATAATTCTTTAAATTTTATAGTAGGCTGAGTCGATTTATTTTTGTTTTATCAATTTGATTATTTAAAAAATTTATCAAACATTTATCTATCATTATTCGCAATCAGAATTTAACAGAAAGCAATTTCATGCTAGATACGCGTGCGAATAAATCTCTTTGATCTGCCTTGTGTGCAAGTATGCGCAACACGTGGTCATGGTCGACGTAGTTTCAAAAAATGTGTGAATAAACCTCACGATCGTGTATTATAACATATGGATTTGTTTGATTGAAAACGTGGATGACAGCGACGGCGGGATTGTTTCATTATAAAGCCAGCTTGAAAATGTGGGAAATTGAGTCGAACACGACGAGCAATGAAAACAATTACAAAATTTTGATTTTGACACATTCGTGCTGTAAATTTCTCTTTCTCTCTTTTCGAAGGATTGAAGATTTATTTTTTGGTATTTTATAATCTCTGTTAACACATTGTTATCTACTTTTATTTTTCTTATTTTTAACGAATTAAAATTTGATGTTATAAATTTGCGAGAAAATTAATTTTTATTAGACGTATTTAATCTTGTAATTGTTTTATTAATAATTTATTAATATCGATTAAAATTTTAATTTTATTTAAAATATAAAATAATTAATAAAATAAAATGATATTGATATATAAAAATTTGTAAAATTAATAACCGATAATAACTTGTTTCAAGTAACTTTATGGTTAGTAAATTAAGATCTAGTGACCCCTAGGATCGCTCTGACGTCAAATGGATTCTTTGGTAGCACAGTGTTTAACGTGTTAAATCGTTATTGACACGTTTATTGCTGATCGAATTTCCATTATCTGTTACACCATAATGTGCTTATATTATTTTCCTATAAAATTTATTCTCATATTTTAAAATTCTACGCGATGCGTTACGTACATACGCATATTTTATTCCCATAAGAATCCTAAATTTATCACATGCAAAATAGGAAGATTTATATCGCGCATTAAGAAATAATTTTCGTACAAAACTTATTCCCATATTGTAAAACTTTATACAGAGTGAGTTATGTTAAAATATAACATCGTTTATTCCCCTTGGAGTTCTTTCCTCAGAGAATTTGTTAGATATAAAATATATACATTTTGAAGAAAACACGTAGCAATGGTTTATACGATTCATTTCACGTGCTACTCTTTATAAATTACTACAAATATATTTTCTTCTTAAAATTTTGTAATTTCTAATTTCTAATTTCTGTTATGTGTCATAAATTCTATATTCTTTTCCTTTCTTTGCTTTCTTCTTTTTTATATAATAAATTGTATATATCAATGTTTCATTTAATTCATTACAAATTATCTATAATTCTTAAAAAATTAGATCATTGAATTGTGATGACAAGTTTACGATTCACTAACTTTTCTGATATTTAAGTTGCTCATAATATTTTGCACGAATACATCAAGAATGGGCATTTTTCAATTGCTTCCAATTCCAATCTCAATGTTCATTTACCAAAGATCTCAATTTCATGAAACTCCTTATTCTCCTTATCAATATTATCTATCCTTAACACATAATCTCAAACCAATTTCTTCTCACGAAAAATTATCCCTTTCGAATCACAACGAAACGTAACGAAACACTTTCCATAACTTTTCTCGCGAAATTAATCGTTCTCTAGGCCGCTCTCTTTCACCTCTGAGAAAGGGAACCGCAAAGGTACAGCTGCAGGCGACACAAGATTTCCGGAACGAGAGACTGCGAGCGTCAGCTTGATCCATGCAACCATGAAGCGGGGAGCTTTTGCTTTGGAATCTTTTCAGCGTTCGTCAGCTCGAAGATACGTTTTATGCTGAACTCGAACGAGCAAAAGTTTCAGTGGTTACGCGCACGAACGCCTGCCGAATGGAAAAAGGTTGGAAAATATGTAAAGCGACGAGGAATTTTAACTGAATTCTTTTTCGAGATTATTTTTCGAGAAATTTGAAATAAATTAAAACACTGGAATAGTGAGATGTCTCTGCGAGAAAATATTCAAGACAATGTTTCGTGTCTATGTCCTAAATATTTTAAGATAAATTTGAAATAGATTAAAACAAATATGAAGAAATAAAGTATTTCTGTGAACAAATAATGTTTGGAGACAATATTTTGTTTAATGTTTTCACGGTAAATTTAAAGGAAAATAATGTTTTGAGATAAAATTGTAAATAGTAAATAGTAAATATGAAATAATATAAAACAAACTTTACCAAGATGTTAAAGAAAAGGCTAAAAGAAAAGGGAAAAGTGATTTAATCAATTATCACAAATATCTAAAACGAAAGAAACAAAGAGAATAATCAAATAGTGAAAATAGAAACAAGGGAAAACAAAATAAGAAAAGAGCAAAGAGGTGAAATTAATACGGTGAACAAAAAGCACAAAGAAATATTAACTCACTATATACTAAAAAATTCAAAGTTTAAAAACTTAAAATTACAAGAAAACTTTCTTTCTAACGAACAATAATTATACGCCAAAAAACAAAATAACTCATTCAACAAATTCTAAATTATAACTTAATAAAACTTAACCATTGCTCAAAGCTTCGAAAGTTTCAGATTTTAAATGTAATTTCAACTTGTAACGACAGTAATTTCCTTTGAGAGTCCACTTTCCCAGATGTTTCATAGAAACATACCATGAATATTCGAAATTCATTCATTACTTCGACATAGATGCAAAAATCGATCGCACCACATCCAAAGGCAATATAACAGGGGCAAATAATTGGCTATATGGAAGGCTTGTAAATTTACAATTTTGTTGGCGGATGGCTATTAAATAAAAGCCTCGAAATCATTCGAGGTTACATAGAAAATAATATTTATGATCGAATGTTTGAATTAGCAAGGCTCATGCATGGCGATCGTATAAACGGTGTGCTATGATAATACAGACAAATAATTACATTTTCACGAAATGTACATGTATTGTTTACAATCCTATGTATATTTGCCGAGTTGTTGTGGTAAATTTTCCCTGTTTCCATGATAATTAATCGGAAAACTATTATTATTATCACGATATTGTTATTAATATACTGGATCAATTCGATTAATTGGCTATGTGATTATGTAAAAATTATTTGTTTTGCCGTATTTGCTCAAAATAGAGTTTCGAATTATTTATATATATATATATTTTTTAATATAATAATTATATTCATAATTACAATAATTTAATTTTCATTTTTCAGCAAATAATATTTCCCATGAATGAAGATGAATATGATGAAATATGAAGATGAATTTTGGATGAAAAAATTTCAAAATTTCTACATTTAATTTAATTTTTATTCTAAATATTTTACACGTTGATTTTAATTAAAATATCAAGAAATTCATAAACACGAGTCTAAAGGAAAATTATTCCAATTAATAATAGAATACAAGTAGGAATTATCAAGAATTATCAAAAAATTGAGTAAAGAAGAAACGAAAATTTAAAATTTTAAATTTTAAATTAATTTTAAAAATTCACAAGCTATTTCTGCCGCAATATATTTCCTTCCATTGTCAGAAAACCGTTCAATTAAAACACGCATTTCTGATTTCTTCGTTTCGTTCCAACACATTGTTCCGCATCGAGATCCGGATCGATTAAATCGTTAATTACATGTTAAGCGTAGGCGTTCACGCAACACCTACGCGTGTATAATCTTGTATCTTCAATGTGAACGATTCAATTTCGATGTTCCATTACCATTCGAGGAATTATCCTTTGCCAATCGGTTTTGCGGCCTTTCAAACCGTATACGCTTTCCATTCTTTCAACCGTCCACATTTCAATCGAAGGAAAGAAAAAAAAAAAACGATTTCTCTTCGCGAACAGTGAATATTATTTAAAAATGTAAAAACGAGGAGGTATTCTTTCCCCCGGACGTGCGTTTGCTATTTTTAATCGTGCTTCTCGCGCTTCATTCAAAACGGGAACTCACGTGTTAATGGATTGAACGAAAATGGAAGAAGAAATACTCTGAACGAAAATGGAAGAAGAAAATGGAGAAATATTCAGGGCCACATGCATGACAGATTTCAATTGAAAATATTGTTCCTTTGCGAGAAATTCTGGTTTTACGTTTGCTAAGAGTTTTTAAAATTTATGATTTAGATTATTCATCCCTTTCTGGAAGATTGTTATTGTGATTGAAATGTAATGTATAAGATTTTGCAATTTGAAGAAAACGAGAATAAAGTTGAAATAATCTAATTTATATCTAAACATATGTATAAGATTAAATTAAATTAAAAAAATATCGCTTTTTCATTTACTATTAACTTGTCCATCTATTTTATTTAAATCGTTCGTTGTAGAAATTTAATTTTATCTGTTCCACCTTGATAAAAAAGTAAAAGAGATTATACAGTAACGAAGTACTTATAAAACATGTAAAATATTCATTTCAATTTTTCTTCGCTATGACGTTTAATCAATAAGCCAGAATTAATTTCAAAAATTAAGAGGAACAACGATGACCTAATTAAAACTTGGTAATTGCATTATATTTAACTTAACTTTCTAAAATCAATGGAAAGAAAAAAAGAAGTAGAACTATAGCTTCTTGAATACGGTCTAGAACAATTTATTATACGATATAAAAGAGCAAAGGAGATACAAAGTTATTGATCGACAGATATCGACGCAACTCTGTATATCAATCCTATCAATTATCATTGATACCCGATATAATTCGATGGAACTACAATGGAATTACCACCATTTGAATTGCGCGTTCGAATCTATGATTGACAACATGACAATACCATCGGAGAAAAAGCTATCACATTTATCTGTAATCTCAACGATTGTAACTAAATTAATTTAAATTTTAAAAAATTAACAAAAATAATTTCTAAAATTTAAAGAATAAAATTAACATTATTTTAAATCGTATTTAATATCTGTTAACATCGATAAATAAAAACAATTTTCAAAACGATTTCCCCAAATTTTTCCAAAATTGAATCCTGACAAGAGACGAAAAAGAAAAAAGGAATTCCACGAAATCAAATAGCTCAACTTTCAGAATGACGCGTAATCTGCAACTCAAACTCAAAACCCAGAGGATCGAGATAATCAACCTAATCTAATCCGCCCCCGCACAACATAACTCTTTATCCACAGTTTCAACACACGAGTTCCCTCCACGAGGAAGCTTCTACGGGGTGAATCAATTTCCACGCGTGTTTCTCCACCCCTTCTCCGTCCAACCTCGCCCCCTGTGAGGGGAGTAATAGTAACCGAGTTGTCGCGCGTGTAAGCTTAATTGGCCGTATCGCGTTGAATAACGAAATAATCTTTTTCGATTCCTCCCCCCGTTTAAATATTTCCCGCCGTTGGAGGGATTTATCGGATTTCCCCATTGTTGAACGGGGATATTCTCGAATATCGCGCAAAAATCGCTCTGATGGATCTTGGTCGAAACGAGCGGGTAATAAAACCAAGCGTTGAAGCTTGGATTTATTACACGCTCGGCCGGTTATGGCCGCGTCAAACGATCGAGACAAAGTGTAACGCCCGATGAATGGCGGTTCGGTTGATACGGTGTTGCGTGTCGTGATTCTTTAGAGTGATTCGTGGCGCTTTGCAAAACGACTTTGCATTACGTGCGATTATAAATTAGAGTTGGTGATCGTGATTACATCTCGTTGAGGGTAAATTTTTTATTCGAGGGATCGAATCGATTTCGAGGGAAATTTAATTCGAGGGATGTAATTTAGGCGAGCGAGCGAATTTATCGAAAAGATTCTTTGGTATATCGATTGGTTGGAAAATAATCGCATCACCGAACGTTAGAACGCATCGCGCTTTACGCTGTTAAAATAACTGTGCACAACTGGGGGAAGGTAATTTCGTTTAACAGTCTCTTCTAAATCACGATATAATTAGATCCTGTATCGAATATTGCTCGCATATTTTTGCGGTATCTGTTAAATGCACCGTCAATCCGAGACCATAAACAATTAGTCGCCACAATTCCTGTGTTCTTTGAACTTCCTGTTACGCTATCGCTTCCAGACGATATTGTTCATCGGGTGTAATGGATGAATGCCTTTACATTCGAGCCGGTCCATTTTACAAACTCGTTCAATCTCAGTAACACGCGTTCTACATTCGTTTGGGTTGGGCGTTTCGATCAATCGAGAATCTAGTACTTGGGGAGAGCAAGGGTTTCTCGATGTATCGTGAGAATAAAATTTAATTTAATTTAATCTATGAAAGATATTTGATATTTATAAATATTGGATTTTGTAAATAATTGATTTTAAAATGTTTAGTTAAAAAAGAAAAACACCGATATAAAGGAATAATTGCGATAAATTGAAGTGAAGTTTCAATTTTTAAATATTTAGAAATACGTCAATGAAATGATGTACAAAATCAAGAAAAAAAAATTCTTATGGATATTGTAGAAAGAAAAATAAAGATGAAGAATTTAAAAAAAAAAAAAGAAAAACGTTAATATCTAGAAATCTAAATATTTTTTGAACCGTGAATAAAATACGAATACGCAGAAAGTAATTTAGTTTCCGAGAAAAATTTCACGAACGAAAAATAGGAGTATATATTTTTTTAGAGGAAAAAAAAAAAAATAAAGTATCAGAAAATTCGTGTAACAAACGAACATAAAAATTCCCTTCTTTAATGCTTATCCGATATTTTTCTCTGTCGCGTATCAATCAAATTTGTATTAAAATTACCTACTTTTCGAGGAAATGCAGTTACAGAATTCATTTATTCATTCACGAAATTTGTAAAACAAAAGCAAAAAAACTTAGTTGACGTTTGGAAGCTTTTATATAAATAAAAATTGCACGTACAAAAATACCAACGTATAAATTTTTATCATTCATTTTCCACGGATTCTATTTTTCGATTTATTCTGTCATTTTCTTCTTCATTTACAAACGAAAAAAGGAAACTCGTTGGAATATCGTTTCATTGAAATTAAATTCTCTGTTCAAATCTCGTCTCGATATTGTCTACAATGAAACTAATATTCCATCGATTTCATTCCGATTTTCTTTATTGATGTATCGTAACAAGGGCATCGTTTAAATATTAATATTTACAAAATCGTAATACAAACGCGAACGAAAGTTTCAAACGCGTAATATTTTATTTATTAACGTATTTCTGTTCGATTCGACCGCCCTTTAAACTTATCGAAAAATTTAATTGAAATTAAATGAACAATCTTTCTCCTTTCCTCTCCTTTTTACATCTGTCCCGTTCAATGTCCCGTATTATAAGTATTTTATGACAATAAATTGCTCTTCTCATTGTGCTCGAGCAAATATTGATACTCCACTTGAAATTTCTGTATAAAGAGGCTCGTGTTACTATTCAGCAATTTCTCCTTCCCTTATAGAACATATAATATTATTAAATTTATAAAAATTTACATTAACATCGTCATGAAATATAATCCACGAAATTGATATTTCATCAGTCGATATTACATGAATTTCATTACTCATCTGTTGCTCGGAATTATTCGCCCCCTAGTTGAATATTCAACAAGTTGCGCGTATAAAAAACAAAAAAAAATAAATCAAAATCCGTTCGAATGCTTGGATTTTCGTCCCAATTTCAATCGTTCGACGAATAAAAATTATTCAAAGATAAACGAATGATATTTCGGATATTTTTGAATGATACGAGCAACAGTATTGAGCATCTCTCACGAACGCTTCCATTAATACTCGAGTTGAAATGGCGGGGAGATTAACGCGACCAGAAATCGGCCTTCGCGCAGCCCAACCGTCTCCACGTGTCGGAAGTCAATTAAGAGCGGGCGGAAATCGGCCGGGGCCGTGGTACAGGTGATTTTCCACGACTAGACGTGCCTCTCTCTGTAATTTGACCCTCCCTTGGCGTGCTTAAAATTCAAAGAGCGTTACCAAAGGGTGTCTTGGAAAATTGATGAAAGTGGAGCGAAACTAGACCACCCCTTTTTTGGGGTGATTTCTTTTATTTCACGCTGCTCGATAAGATTTTGAGTCGATTAAATTACGGAAATTCCTATTGGCTTTGTTCGTTCCTTGAGAAGCTTTGAATAGGTATATTGGTTAATTGGAATATCTTTTCGAATTGATGACGTATTTTGAAAAATATTAATATAATATAAAATATATTCGACACAATTTGGTGATACGTTTCAATATTTTTTAGTTATTATATGATTTTTAAGTATATTAAAATATTGGTCAAAATTGTCCATACAATAATTCTATTATTATCATAAAATGTTTTACTATATACTTTATAAAAAAAAAAATCCCGAATTTAAATGAAAATTCTATCCTCTTCCAACCGAAAGAAAAAAATCTTTCGTGAATTGTTTTTTAATTAATTTATTCTCCACGTGGAAATAACAAAAAAAATTTCATCCATAATTTATCTTTTGCTTATAAATTGATTCATGATCTCAAATATGATGGATGAATTATTATCGATGACAGCTCGTTCATTAGTGGTCTCACGTACTCTAAAACCGCTAAACCACTTCCTGAGGTTTCCCAAACCAAACACGATTATTATTAGTATTTTACAGAAATATCACGTGATCAACGATTTAACGAATTACATGCATAAAATATTACTTGTACTAATTTACGCGATTTACTAATTATTAATTATACCGATTAATTCTAATTGTACGCCTCTTCTTCATTCAACCATTAATTAATTAAAACAAAAATTACAAATTTTTAAAATAGTTAAAATTCACTAGTGCTGTTACAATTTATAAGTTACAGCAATTATTATATATTTAGACATACATAGATATAAAAAAACATAATTTTTAATCATTTCTTTCCTTCGAGAAGAGTCGATCTACGACCCCCCTCGACTTTGTAATTCAAGAATACATTTAAGAAAATGCGTAGGTATCGTTCAAAACTTCGTTATAAACTTCCCCTCACGTTAATGGCATCTGAAAGCGAGGCGTTCCATCCAAGTAGCTTCAGAATCCGAGATGCTCACATCTACAAGAACTATTAGACGCTTGAACGAGCTTACACGAGCCATTCCGCGTATCTAAATTCAACGTTCCATCCATGAAGATCCTATAAAAGTATTATTGAAAACCGTCTATTCACGACTTTCCACCTTCTGTGCCATCAATCTTTTTATTGCTGACGTCACACAATTGACTTTTTATGATATGTGTATCACAAATGTATGAATAATATCTGAGAGAAAAGTATCGTTAGTGTCGAAAGCTTTACGATATGTATTTTATTTTATTTTTTTTTATTTCATTTAAAATTGTTAAATTTTTGGAAAATTTTGGAAATCTCATTTTTCAAATTAACTATCTTCTTTTCTACGTTTTTTCTATAGTATATTATTACATTATTGTAATATTGTTTCAATATTCAAAAAAAATCTATCTGGAAACGATTAAGATCAGCTTAATCACAATTTTCTAAACGATCCTCCATCATTCGCGACAAGCTTATCTAACAAGATCGTGTCTGCCACAGACTTAACGACTTGCAAGAACACTTTTTCATCTCTGATATCAAACGATCTAGATTGATCGAACATAATTGAATCGCCTAGATGGCGCTGATATACCAAACTCCTCCTCCTTCAGTTTCTTTCGAAGAAAAATAAATTAGTGAATGAAGTAAAAAAAAAAAAAAGAATACTTTGTTGTTTTAATTTTAACGATTCAAACGTATCGCGTAAAGCAGCTAAAGAAGACGACTATTGTTGAGGATAAATTCGAAAAAAAGAGAATGGAAATTGTGGAATATGCGAGCTTTTTTTTAAAAGTTTGTTTCATTTGTTTTATTCTCTCTGCTTGCGACAGTGGATTGAACATCGGCTAACGAATGAGACATTCGTTTCTATTTGTTTCGATATTTTTTTTTTTTTTTATCAGAACTTCCCTTTTAGATTTTTTTTTTAACTCTATATTTATTATTGCAAGATATTTTACGATATTTTGAAATATTTAAAGTTCCAAGCGGGAAGGAAACTTTTCAGAGAAGTTAGAATGTGATGTATAATTTTGCAAAATTTGAAACATTGTTTCTGTTTTCTGGATTACATGCTGATTTATAGTTTATGTAAAATTTATTAAGAGTTTGATTCTACTTTAGAGATTGTTTGAAAAGGAAAGAAGTTGGAATCTTGATAACATAGAAACTTTAAGGATTAATGGAGGCTGAATTGCGCTTGAATAATTTATATTAAAAGTATGAAATTTAAAATTCTTGCATGAAAGAAATGCATGATGAAACAACGTTATAAATAAATTTTTTAAAACAAATAATACAAGGAATCGTATATTTTTAACCGTGTTGTTTTTAGCCGTGTATACTAAAATTGAAGTAAAACGTAAAATATTTATGGCACGATGCAAATATTTTTACTACTTTACCTCGCATTCTCCAACCATTATATCGCTATTTTTTAAAAAGAAAATATGAACGTTTGTACTTTAAATCTATCGTATAAAATTAAATTGAACGAGTGAAACACAAGGTGTTTTCCAATACTCTCTCGCGATATATTTGAATAAATATCGCATATATGAGTGGTTATGATAAAGAGGACGCTGGTTACACGACGTGACCGCAAAACTTTTAAACTTGATGCAATGCATGTTAAACATTCGATCAAATATCGGCAAATATTTCAATTAGTTGCACGAACGCCGATATCCAATATCGACTTTGGTCCGGTTATTATGGTTTCGTAAATTCTACACACAAATGAGATAGTTCGTCGCGAGTTTTTCGTCCATATTGAAAACTTAGAAAAGGGTGTAATTTGAATAAAAGCAGAAAAACGCATGCTTCTTCGTGGGGAGATTTTAAAAAACTGAGAATAAAAAAAATTTGTGCGCGACAAAATTTTTTAGAAATTATAAAATATATTTATATTACAATATCGCACTCATTTATATTAAATATTCAGACAATTTTTTATAATAATTATTATTACATAGTAAGAAGAGAAATATGAAATTTGTTAGTAATATTTTTTAAAGCCTGCTAGTAATATTTTCCTTTAACCTAGTAAATATTTAACCTAGTGATAATTCTTTTGAAAAATATAAAGCAACCCGTTATTATCTGTATGAAAATAATAGTAGTAAATTAAATAATATTAAAATAGTTATAAGATTATAATAATATGTTATAATCCCTGTTTCATATGAATATATATATATCCTGATTTTTATTAACAAATTGCATTACTGTATCAATCATTTTTTTCTTTCTTTATCTCTATACGATCCAATAACCTGACATATTTGATAATCAAGCAATTTCGAAGTTCCTACCATGCCATTCTACTATAATATTATAATATCGAAGCACTATCGATAAAATGTTCGTCGATGAAAAAAAAAAAAAAAGAAGAAAGTATATAATTTCCTAGGATATTATTGATCCATTATTGATACAAATAAATGCCATAAGGAATTGAATTCATTGAAGCAAAGACGACACAAGGTAATCTTATTTTGCGCGAGGAATCTCATTAATTTCCTGGCATATCGTACAAAGTATATAAACTATATCTGTAACCAGCTTTGTTACGAGCCGTGACACGCTGTACACGCGTGTGTTATTCACGCTTTGGTATCGCGAATCGTTAAACGGATCCAAGAGAGAGAGAGAGAAAAGAGGAATTCCTTTTGAGGATATTCAGACACGTGTAATTTGCGTTGCAAAATGCGTTGGAGGCGTAAGACACGCAAGATGTAAGGAATTAAGGTCGACGTGTGCTCTGATGAACCACGATTCTCCTTTAATTATGTCTGTTTCAATTACAAAGCTGATTCGTCGTGGAAAGTAAAAATTTAGGATTGTGTGGGAAGGTGAATTCTCACGATGATTCGATAGAACTATGCGATAAAGTTAGTTCTCAGAATAGAATGCAAGTATGCAAACATTATTTTAAATATTATTATTATTACTATACTCGTTTATTATAATAAATTTTTTTAACTAATTAATGGTCGTTGTAAAAACAAATTACGATTTTTAATATTATTTTATATAATTATTTTATATAATTATATAAAATATAATTATTTTATATAATTATTAATTTCATTATTAATAATTTTAATATACTATATATCATATTAATACATATATGTATCTATTTCTATACTTATTTGTTTTATTAATTAAATAAAATATTAAAAATGATTCATGATAATTTTGATTCATGATAAAAATTTAATCTTCTGGTAGTATGTTTAGTAACTAGAAAATCCTAGATGATACTTATTATTCTTATATAAAATTTTTTATATAAACATTGATTGAATGCTCAATTTTTTCTCTTTTTTTTATAAATTTTTCAATATATATCCTACTTCTGCTTCTCTTCAATGCATTTATTTATTAAATATCTTGAATTACAATATATTATTAATACGTTATCAAATATAGAAATGAAATAAATTTTATACATCATTTTCTGTATTTATCTTATGTTTCTGCACACCATTATATTTTATTTAATATTCACTTCTTTCTTTTTTACCAATTTTTTTTTTTGTTCCCCTATTGGAATGAAGAAACAATAGTGACTGGAAGAGAATGTTGAATTGAAAGGTAGTTGAATTTCAAGCCATATGTCGAAAAATCGTCGTTCGACGAAGGATTGTCGATAATTGAAAAGATTTGTGAATAACCGAATTCGTAGATGAAAGATTCGTCGATAACTGTATTTGCGATTTTTTGACAATAGATTGTAGATTATATTGTAGAAAATATCAATTCGTATATATTCGAATTTTTATTTGATAAGAGGAAGTATACCTTTTCTGAAAAATTTCATTATTGAAGATATATCGCGAACAATATAGATAAACGATTCAATGGAACGTGTTTCCCTTTGTCAATTTAATTTAATTATCAATATCGATTACTTGGCAATCTTGCTCTTCTACGCCAATTACCGGTACATTTTCAGTTTATACCAAAGGATGTTGCTGTGTTAAGAAAATTTAAAATGATACTCAAATTTTATAATAAAAGTAAGAAGAAAAATTCAAAATTTTAATATTTCTTATTTAAAAAAAAAAGCTGTTCTTCGAAGGATGTTAAAAATCAATATTTTATTCATATACTCAGCACTTGAAAAATACCAAAGGAATACAAAAGAATAGTAGAGATATGAAAGTATCAACATATACTGTTGAAATATGGAGCAAGTAGTACGAGAACGTATATAATCAGACTGTATTTGTCCATTTGATAAATGTACTATCCATGTTATTTTTTATAAAGAAGATATATTCAATGATTTTTTAATTAATATTACAATCATTTAATTTAATTTTAATATTAATATTCAAAATTTAGAAAAATTTTATCGCTATGAAATTTCTAATAAAAAAAAAATGTTAAAAATATTTGTCAAATTAATTAGTTGTAAGTGATTGTAAATATTTTCGTTCGTCCTTTTTAAAATTTTACTTTTTTATTTATTGGAAAAGAAACGATGATTTGATGATTTTACGTTACTTTTAAACAAACACATCTTCGTAAAATCTATCTTGGAGGCAACCAGTTATTCCTAACTCTGTTTACACAAACTCTGTTACACAAAACGATCTCTTTCCATTACCTTTACCACGAATTTTATATATTTTTTCGCAACTGTGTTACGAACTGGGTTTTCCATTTTCCGTGTCGTCCGTCTCTTTTTAATCCGTATACGCGTCTTCTTCAAGAAATTTCACCATTACACAAACATCAAATTTCGTGGTTTTCACGAGAAAGAATTTTTAAAAAGTTCCTCCAAGTTCCACAAAGTAGATTTCAACTTTTACAATATTCATTATCGACTGTAATAATATAACGTTCAATTTTCTTTCAAAATTTGAAATTAAATCTCGTACAGAGAAATATTTTTCTACGTATTTGTTTGAAAAACGTATACGAATTGGATTAATTTTTCAAATTTTTCTTTTCCTATTAGCATCACTGAGATATTACTTAAATTTATGCACACCTTTATATGAAATGAAGCAAATTAGGCAATAAAATTTAGATCAGATGTTAGATTTCTCACAAGACCCAGAGAATTTACAACTTGGTGAACCTTAATACATCACGCAATTCGACCATCAAGAAACGTCGATGAATTTTAACATGCAAGAAAACTTTGCTTTCACCACTCGTTAAGTAATTTTTCATGATAATTTATAAAATAATAATTTTAGGTATTACCTAATAATATAACTTTTTTTAAATTGAACGAAAATTATTTTTACCTTTTATTATCTTAAGAAAATTTCATTCTCTTATTAAAATCTTTGAAATTAATTTTTTAAAATATTTAAAATTCTTTTAAATTTAATCGTAAAAGAAATTAATTATTCTACGAAAGATTTCCAGACAAATTCAGAATTGAAATTTGAAAACTGAAGAACATACACGAATCTAATTATCGTTAATAATTCTGATACGATTGAGAAGAAAGATCGTTCTTTATTAAATATCTAAGTCAATCATCTTCGTAGAATTTTGTTAAGTACCTTAACTTTTGAAAAGATAAACTTCATTAAATTTCATTTCATCAATTTAATGTTCCCTGATACCTTAGGTCCATAATCACTTTTAAATAAATTCTTTCAATATTCTACACTTTAAAAAGTTAAGAAAAAATTCAAGAGATACCTATACAACTATTTCATATACTTGAATTTAATTAATTAATATATAATTGCTATAATAAATACAAATACTGTCTCATATGATATACACCCATTTTCCAATTGAGACAAATTTTTCACCAACTCAATTATTATTATCACTTCGATAAAAATTAAAAATTAAAAATAGTAAAATTGCCGAAACACATCAAAACACGTTAATGAGAATTTTTATTTCCTCCCATTGCCCCAATTGGATCTCTCTACTTGGATATTGTTACTGAACATAATGGTACGCGATAAAAACGAAAATATCGGTCAACAAGTGTTGCAGCTAAAGGGAACACGGATAAGCCATTCAAGAGGGTTGAAAGACCATCGTAAAGACTGGTGTGAACACAGCAACCTAGCAACCGAGCAACAACCGTGAACAATCATGCGCGGCCGACAAAGGGATCACCTAGTGTCACTCTCATCGCCACAAAGAAAATTTTAACAGTCTGTCGATTATAGGAACGTGTCGATACACCTAACCCTTTGTCTTTCGGCTCCACACTTCGTAGACGTCGATTCTATACGCGTGAAATCTCGTTAACGTTATTCAATACAGGGTGGCGTGAACCTACGCGTTACAAGAATTTTCTATTCTATGGTTGTTTCTTCTTCTGAAAAATTTGTGAAAAGAAATCGGTAATTGTGTAGTAATCGAATGTCATTTTCGATTTTTATGAGTTTTAAAACAAATTTTGTATTGGGATAATCCTGGTTAAAAGGAAAATTAGAATTGTTTATTATAATTTTCAACTATTTTCTCGTGCTTTGAGAGTTTTATCAATTATTAACTTTATAATCATGTACATATTAATATATGTACATAATAATTAATCTTATTATTTTTTATTATATTTCTATGGTCAAACAAGTCTTTTGAATATGAACGAAATTGAGATATGTAGAAATTTGTTTAAAATACTTGTATAAAAAAATTCTGAAGATAATCTGGATATTTGGTAAAATTATCGAAACATAAGTTATATAATTGTAATGATTTAATTTGTTGTTAATTATTTGAAGTAATAATTGACAAAAATGATTGATGTCATATTCAAAACACGGAAAATATTAAAAATTATGATCCTAATATTTTATATCAGATAAAAATTAATATTACAACTCTTTTCTATACAACTATTGTTATAATTTTCGAGATATTCGAGAAAAGAAGTATTATTACATAGGATTTCATTATAGAATCTCGTAGTAGAACGTCAATCACGAAATTTTTAACAGAATGACGGAGGACTAATTAAGTTCGAAATTAAATCACGATATGAACCACGTTTCGAAACCATGTATGTCAATCGATGTCCTCCTTTCATGATTCTCGACTGGGATGGAAAATTGTCTTTTCCTGTTTGCTCTGATACAACGTCAATGTTATTAATAAATGGGATTGGACAGAAATTTGAATAACTATTTTAATAAAACAAGATGAAAAGAAGGG
The DNA here is from genome assembly GCF_003254395.2 of Apis mellifera. NCBI lineage: Eukaryota > Metazoa > Arthropoda > Insecta > Hymenoptera > Apidae > Apis > Apis mellifera. Next base: position 3,931,051 of record NC_037647.1, read on the forward strand.
AAAGAATACCTATGATTTATTCTTATCTATCTACTATTTCTAAATATTATTAATTGTAATTTATTTATTGTAATAATAAAGGCAGTAATTCTATAATGATATAATATGTATAATAATTCTATTAACTGTAAAATATAATTCTGTAATTCCATTTAATATGATAATTCTATAATTGTTCTATGGGTATAGTATAATAATTCTATTATAATGAATTCTAATATGAAATAACAAATATATATTCAATCATATTGAAAATAAATTTCATAATTCATATCTTCCTTATAATTATAGAAATTATTTTTAACTCATGATACGTTAATCATTTTGCCACTGAGAATTCAAATTCTAATAGAAAAATTTAAAGATTCTGAAATGATTAAAAAGAAATAAAAAAAAAAAAATTGACCTATTTTATTCAGAAATTCTTTTTAACGATTAAAATTGAAAATAAAAATTTAAAAATTCAATGTCTCACAAAAATAAAAAAATTCTGAAATCTACCAAACCACATCCTACTAATTTAGTGGATTAAATTCATTCCTCTTCAATCGAAATCTGTAAGAAAATAATTTTAAAATTCATCTTCTTATAATCCCAGAATCCCAAAACTCACGAACGCTATTCCAATCAGCAACGAATGCTAACAATGAAACCTCACTCCTCATTTCTTTTAAAAAACTTTTCAATCACGATGAATCCAGTTTTTCGCGACCAATCACGAATTTCTTATTTCACGTCTTCGATATACTCAAAATGATTCTTTAGCAAATCCTCAAAGAAGGGAGAAAAAAAATTAGAGGGAGGATGTTGGGATAAAAGCGAAGCGAGGTACATTTTTCCATCGAAGGAGCTGTTTTGCACTGACGTAAACAAACAGAGGCTCCACTTTTTGATTAATGTCTCCAAGGAGACAGAAAAAAAGAAGTGCTCCATGAAAGCTGAGAAAAAAAGGAGAGGAAATAATGGAGGGACAGGTGTGAAGGTTGTAGATTGATGAGGATTATGTTGAATAATGTTTCGAGCGTTAAAATAATGAGATTTGTGAACAATTATTACGATTCTTTTATCGTGTATTTGATTTATAATTGAAGAATTATCATAAAATGGGATAAAAGAAATTTTGATAAATTTAAATTTTTTTAAAACATGGCGGTAATTAATTTATATTTGACGATTGATTTTTTTTTATTCTATGTGATAATAATCTATAAATTAAAAAAGAAAAGAAAATGTAATCAATATGAAATTTTGAGAAAAGAAATTAATGAAAAATCTCAAATCTCAAATCGTATAGTAAATTATTCCTTGAAATCAATTAACATTTCATGTTGGAATATTTATACCGTGTAAATATTCCTTCGTGAATAAACGAATTCATAAGAATATGAATTTTTATATATGTTAAAATAAACATGAATTTATGAATTCAATAAAAAAATTTAATCAAAATAAAATTGATAAAATACTGGAGATAAAATCGGAAAGAAAAGAATATAAATACGTATACGTGAAATAAAAATAAAGAAAATAAAAGCAAAAAGAAAAAAAAGAGAAAAATAATCAAAATTAAACTAAAATTAAATATATTAACCTTCTGTGAATACTTTTTTCAAATAGGCAACTCGTTTTTTTTATTGTAAAAATCTATTGAAAAAATTCTAAGAAACTTATCGAAGAATAACTCTCACTTAAGATATAAATGATCGTTATTTAAAACTTTTTTCGATAAAAATAAAAACTCGCTTCGAAAAAATTTAACAATGGAATTCCCTTTCGATCCTAAAGAACTTAAATTGTCTACAGAAAATCAAGATAATGTTTCTGTGACAATTTTATCTTTTTGTTATAATCTTACATGAATTATAATCTTAATTAACATAATACGAGTATCAATATGTAATAATAATATTAAATAATGAATATTATTTAAATTTATCTATTATTTAATGTGAAGATACTTAAACTTTTATCAAAAAAAATAGTTATCTTTTGAAATTAACAATTGAAGAACTATACAAATATACTATTACATCTCATTGAATGTTATCTTAAAAATAAATATACATAATTCTATATTCAATTAAAGATTTAAATATCAAAAATAGACTTGAATCGAATTATTTAAAAAAAAAGAAAAACTTGTCCAAAACAAACAAATGATTGTTGAAGAAGAAAAAAAAGAAAGAAAAAATATTTTTACGTGTAAATAATGACTTTATAATGAAAAATTTGAATAAATTTTTCTTTGATTAGTCTGTGCAAATATTGGAAATAATATTACTATGATAATGAGCTATTTTTGGATATTATATACTAATGTCTCTTCTAACAGAAATTCGATTAAATGATACGAATAAAAAAAGAATGTTTTAATATTTATAAAACATCAATTTCTATTTTCTTTTCCTTAAATTTTCCTTCTTTTCCGCTGTTCACTATCAAATTAATTTTTGATAGTACTTTTTAATTTACAATTTGTACTTATATGATATTTCGATAATTATATAAAAAAAATTCTGAATTTCTTTACATTAAATGACGTATCTCAATAATTCATAATTATTTCTGATCTGAACATCGCTAAATTTCATATTTCTGTAAATCTACTCTTACAATTCTTCCATAATTTTCCTGCTCTTCCAATTTCCCAATCTTCAAATACAATTATCTCGCAAAGATATAAAAGATATTAATGAGACAACGGATAATCATTGATATCGCGTTAATTATTTCTCATTGAAACCGATTTTATCAGGACAATTCGAACTTATTAATTAAGAATACAAATGGAGATTTCCAAGAGGAATAAATAAATCTCCGTGGCTCGTTGATAATTTACACCGATCGATCGTGAAATCTCGCTAACAAAAGCATCTGCATACCATGCGATTAATAATTCCTCTCGATTATGGTAAAATCCAATCTGTTCGCGTTACCAAATTAAGGAGAATGGCACGTTAACAATTACATCTCGAGAATCTTTATTTGGAAAAATAAGAGACGATCACATCAATATAACGAAGAAATTTAATTTTGTTTTGTACGATAAAAACTCGAATTAAATGAAATTAAAAATTGTCAAGAATTTTAAATAATTTTATATCTTGGGAAATATATTGCAAGATAAAGTTAAAATAAATTAATTTATATATTGCATTTATTTAAAATTTTTATATATCGTTAAAATAAATTTCATCATATGAAAATATTCAGGAATTTGCTTGCTAACATAACAATATTAATGGGTGATAATGTATCGGTGGGTGTAATATTAATGAAGTGGAGTGGAGTGGATGTAGCTACACATATTTTAACTGATATGTAATAATAATAAGTATAACTGTTACTTTATATTATCTGTAATAATAAATATAATTCCTCTGCAACAATAATACCTACAATAAAACATTATTTTTATTGGAAATAAATGTAGAGTTATACCCGGAAACATTAAATGGGAACAATCATTAAGTGCACGTGTGTTAATATGGATAGAGTGCTATAAAAAAAGAAAAAGAAGTACATCTAGATTTTTATCGTTATTTTTATATATATATATAATTAATATATCGATGCTTAACGAATGAATTACTCACGAGGAAAGTTGTTGATTCAGCTGTTTAATTAGAAGAAATAATGGTTGTAGCAGGATTCGACCTCCTAACCACCGACTGGAAAGTTCAGTATGGACCACAAAAATGTGCTCTGAAAATGCATGTAAGTAACTTTTTTTTTGTAAACTTTTTTAATTTATCAAATCTAATGAATCTATATTTCATTGTAAAATAACTGAGAGAGGAGGAATAATCCAATATAGGGTTTCTGATAATCCAATGCTTTAAATAATTGTTAATTTTAAATGTACATACATTATGAATATTTCAGAATATGAAAAAATTTATTAACATAAAATTAAAATAAGAAAATACCATAATTAATGCATAAAAACAAGAATTAAAAAATTAAAAAATGGTCAAAAAAGAAGAAACTCTTATAATATATACTGATATAAAAATATATAACTTATCTTTTGCATTCTACCAATTATGAAAAATTAGAGCCAATTTCATTTTATTATTACAAAATCATGCAATTCTTTTCTGTCCACACGAATATATCAACATAGTCATGTTTTTAACCTGAAACCATCTATAACAATCTATCCCAAACGTTAATAATTAAATCATTCCTTCTTCCACTTCGTTTCTCAAACATTTTATGCAATCGAAACGATCTTGGAAAGCAAATACTACATCCATAGAATACATCCCTCTGTTACGTCTAAGAAAACAATCTGTCAAGCGCGAAATACGTTTAACGAATCAAGGTGTGTGCACAAAGGGTGCAAGAGGGAGCAGTTAACAACGAAGGGACGTGGCTCTGTCAACCTTTCAACCTTAAGCTCTATCGATTTGATGATATGGGGGGTTGGTTGGCTCGCGATATTAATGTGCACAACGAAATTTTAGGGGAATCGCCAAAAATAGGAGGGAAACCTTCTCGTCCTCGACGAGATTGAAGGCGAGGAAAAGATGAATTGACAAAGGACGTTGTGAAACAGAAAATGGGGAGGAGGGAGAAAGAACCTGGGATTTCTTTTTCACTGGATTTCTATTTTTAGAAAATAAAAGAACGTGACGCGTCTTTTATTCCCCCTCCATTTGATAAATCGTGGTTTGATTCGAGATCGAAAATTATTTTTAGAAATCAGAGGGGATGTTGGGATGTTGATCGATAATTTTGACAATCTATAATATTAACAGATTTGAAAATGACAAATTGCGAACTCTAAAAATTTTAATCCCATTTTAATATAAAAATTTCTTCGATTCAATTTTGTTAAATATATATATATATTTTTGTATTAAATAATGTAACAATAATTGTTTATCTTCCAATGAAAAAAAAAACATCATATCGATGAGAATATTAAAATAAATTGGGAACGCATAAATTGCTGGAATAATTTCCTTCCCAAAGAAATACCCAAAATTCCATAAACCTATTCAGAAATTACAACGAACAGGAATTCATCGAAACATTCCTTCATCTCTCTAAAAAGTTCTCGATCCCGTCAACAATCTATCATAATCGGAATAACACATCAAACGACAGGAGTTTCATTAAAACTTTCCAACCTCCATATATATCGTTCTATTCATTGGTAAATACTTTTTACCAATCACAGAATTCCATTCGAGTTTCTCTTAAAAGCAACACGAATGAATAACGAAGATGAATAGTCGGGAAATTTAGTGATAAATTTTCGAAATGGGAAACTACTGTTTTAATCTGCAATCATGCATCCGAAATATTGGTATTTGTGAGACATTCTTTCGAGCTTTTCTCAAATTGAAGATTGAAATTTCTAAAAAAAAAAAAAAATTCTCTCTAATATAAAACTTTTCATCGAATATTTAACTGCTTAAATTTTGTTTAATTCGAGAACTCAAATTTGAAAACTGATTTTGAATAAACATAATTGAATCGCCACAATTGTTTCGAGAGAAAGTAATAGAAAAACATCATCCTTCGATAATTAATCTTCATCTAAAATTAATTTTTCTTCTCGAAAATTCTCAATTCTATAAAATAATTCTATATTCTACGAAACCTCATCTTCAAAACCTCTTGAAACATCCAATCTTTTCAAAAATAATTCCATTAGATTAATTCCTCCTCTCGAAGGGGAAGAAGACGCGATCTTCAAGATATTGATCCATGAACGATGCTCGAATTTCATTGATTTCCAAGATTGACATAGTCGCCGTGGCCCGCAAAATCCGGAATCATGTCCGGGTCAGAATCAACAGTTTGCTCTATCGATTAGTCGCCACGGCCTACGAAAAAGAGCGGAAGCGTGACCTTACTGACAACACACCTGGGTAGGAGATATAGGTTTCCACGTGTGAAGAAGGGGATGTGTTCTTTGTGTTTCGAAGACAAACGATGCTCCAATATGTGAAAAAAATAAGATATATATAAAAGATACTAAAAGAATGATGTAATAATTGTTTATGAAATGATTTTTCTTTTGATATTGAGAGAGAGAAGAGAGAAAGAGAGAAAGAAGGAAGGAAGGGAGAGAAAAAATAATGAATTTATTCTTTATAGAATAATTTTGAATTATTATTGAAAAATAGAAGTAGGTTTTTTGTTTTGTTTTATAGTATGAATATTTTACGTTATAATATATGTAGAGTTTAGAAAAGTTTTCTTTTTCATTTTATAAAATTCGAGTGAAAAATTGCACGATGTAAAAAAAAGGATATAACTTAATGTTAATTATTTTTTTCATAAATAAATATATACGAATTATTATATGGAAGGCTGAATATGTTCCTTTCGTTCACTTATATCTTTTAATGCATTAATCGATGCATTATGTGGTTTCATATAAAAAAGTATTAACCTACTTTCAACATATTAATTTAAAAGGTATTAACTTGAATTTTGTAAGACTTTGTGAAACGAATCTACAATATATCGAAATCATTATTAAAAATATAATAATTAATCATTAATAAAATGTTATTTATCATTCAATTAATAAATTGTTTATACAATATTTTCTATGAATACGAAAATGTATTATTTATTTATTTTTTATTTAAAAAAATAGAATTTTCTATTTTTTATATTTAATATTTTATTTTTCATCGAAAATATACAAAGACATTAAAATTCAACCGATATCTCTGCCCTGACTTTCATCTCTCTCGACATTGTGTCGAATATTAAATTCATTTTCAAATATCCAAATTTAATTTCATTAATCCGATATTTACCCGTGACCGAGACTTTCATTTCCATTAATACTTTCGTCCGCACGAACATCGATTCTTCCAATATATACATATATATTTCGTTCCCTCTGATTCTATTTAAAATTCAACTATTTGAAAAGATTTCACTGCATCCCTATTGCTTTTCTCCGATATTACGAAAAATCGATCGAAAGAAAACAATATCCCAGATTATATGAAATTGATTTCAAAATAAAGAAGAAAAAAAATCAAAAAAAGGAACGTTTAAAGGCAATTCAAAAAGTTAACATCAAACAAAATATTTGTTTATTTATTTACCATTTTTTTTGACCCATTTTTGTATCAGTTATTTGTCAGTATTTTTCCAACTATCCTCTTTTTATTTGCTATGTTCTAATAAATTTCGATGGAAACCAATACTTTCTGCCTCGAAACTCGTTTTGTTTGAAGAAAAATTAACTATTGCATGAAATACAATAAATTCTCCAACAGAAACAGAATTTAATGTTTTTTATCATAGATGAAACAAAACATGAAATATATAAGTTGAGTTTTGTTTCTGTTTACCGCCATTTTTTAATTCAATAGATTAAATTTGGATTAAATTTTTTAATTAGTCAATTGCGAAATTAAAAATTCAACTACAATTAAAGTAATCTTTATTTTAGATATTAAAATTTTAGATTGCAAAAAACATGCGATTTCTTTACTCAAAGAATTATTGTTCAAAAGTTCGAAATATCCTTCGATTTTCATTAATGAACACAATATAATACGCTTTATCTCTCTTTGTTTAAATATATAGAGATGAAAAATTACGAGGATAAATTATTTTTTGTCTTTAATCGAAATATCTTTCTCATTTTCTTTAATGATATTTAATTTTTTTCCCTGTACTATCTATTTTAATTTTATTTATAATGGCATCACATAATACATTTAGATAACAATCATTACGTTCATAAAAGATTCCCCTACTAATAATATATATATATAGTGAAACTGAACACGTTAAAGTCATAAAAATATGACGTTATAATCGTATAAAATATGATATAAAAGTTATCTGCAATTAAATACAGTTAAAGCAGTGTATTTATGTAGCAGTAAACTCATACAAAACTATGTATGTAACTAAACTAAGATAAAACACATGTTAAATTCTTTCATTTGAATTTAAATGTGAAATACAAATGTAGTAGACAAATATAATTTATCTTCTACATAATTTAAATTTTTCAATTATGAATGCACCATGATGCAATTCTTTAATAATTATCCTTTGACAAAATGAATACATCGAACAAATTGTCCGTCACAATTTTTTCCTCCGAGAAAACCTCAAATCAAAATTTTAACTTCTTCTATTTTTTATCTATCAGTCTTTATTGGTCTACATTTTCCCCACAGCTCAGATATTTCCTTTTATAAATATCGAGCGCGTTTTATTTTCAACCCGTGACCTCACGAGGCTTGGAAAATCCCTGGAAACGGGGATACGTATTTTTTTCTTGGAGGGAAAAAAAAAAAAAAAAAAAAAAAAAAAAGAGAAAGAAAAAAACGAAGAGCCTTGAAATTACGATACAGAACAAGACGAAAAACAGAAGAAGAAGAAAAAAACAGAAGCGACGAGTCTAAATTGAGACGACAATTGCGAGAGTTGGAATTGAGACAATGATGACGGAAAAATATAGTTGAAACGATGATGAATCCAAGGCAAAACAGTGATAATAGCTCGATGAATACAAAAGTAAACCGCGATGATGACGATGTATTATTGTGAATACAAAAGAGATTGCGAACATTGGGATAGAAAGAAGAATTATAAATAATATTGGAAAATGTAACGTCGAGGAAAAAAAAATTTTTTTTCTTTTTATTTTTTCTCAACGATAATAACAGATCTGGACAAAGTTTATATCGAACAAATTGTTATTTGATGAGTAATGTATTTCGATTGATTTTATTCTGATCGATCAAATAAGAAACTGATGACCGATGAGGATTATATATAACACTCGATTGTTACTCTTTGATTAAAAATTTGTTTTTAAAATGGCATTTAAAGTAACGAATAATAAACGTATGATAATAATAATCGTAATATGCGTGTAATAATATTAGTACAAACATTTGACGCAGCATATTAATAAATCAATCATCTTCATCTTCATCGAGTAACAAATAATAAATAAACGTGGCAAATATCAGGTAATTTGTTTTTCGTGGAACGATAATGAATAAATCATTCAATCGTAAATATTTCAGAAAAAAGAATTATTCCTCCTCGAGTAATTTTAAAAAATTAAAAAATAACAATGATATTTTGTCCAGATCTGCCTCTAAAACTAAAATATACAATAAGTCTTTTTTCCTATTCGAATAACCTTAGTTGAATATCGAGAGGATTTTTACAGATCCGCAAAAACTGCGGTATCATCGTTTACGTATCATTTACCCGTGGGTTGGATTGACTCTGTCAGCTAAAAGAATTTTGCTGTCGAATTCCGAGACACCAGAGGGTGCATAAATATCTCGCATGGGAGAGATAAATTCGTGTTTGGCTCGGGTCCGTGGGTACGCCACCACCCAAAAGACGCACGAAAGCGAGTCTGGACCGTATAAAGTATTAATATATTCGTGAGAGGGTCGATAGAAGTCGAAACAAACGCAAAACTTGATACGAAAATTGTTCGAGGCTTATTTATTAAGCAATACGAGCAATTGAACGCAAAAAGAGAGAGAAAATTCGTCAGAATTCAATCTTGCATCTCGATCATTTTTGTATGTATTAATTTTTGCGTTTGTTCTGGCTTATTTTATCTCATCAAAGATGTCTCATGAATATATTAATACGTAAAAGTTGAGTTTTGTCCAGACTCGTCGGTCCACCCTGCGGTATAACTCACATTTGTGCCTTTTATAAAGAATTGAACGAAAGACAATTTCAAATATCTTAGCAGGATTATTTTATCAATAATGACAAGTGCAAATTTCACTTCAGATCTTTGAAAAGGTATGGAAAGTATCGTTTTGTGTGATCCTAAAGGTAGGCTCTCGTTTCAAGTAACCTTCAAATAGATTAAAGCTTTTCACTAAAGCTTTTCGAAGAGAGAAACTCTGTGTTCAGACACGATGTTACTCTTCATTAACCATTCATATATTTTATCTTCTACCTCAATTAATCGTCGAACTAATAAACTAAAAGTTTTGAAATATTTATTAAATCGATTTATTATCGGTGTCATCTTTCGAATAGACAAAAAAATTTCTTTTCCTTGTAAATACTTATACACGTATGCAGGCAATTTATTTTTCTTGGCCTGATTTGATTCACTGATCGAAAAAAATAAAATCGTTTTTTTTTGTTCGACAGAAACAGAGGACTAGGTTGGTCGGTTTAACTCGAAAATTGAGGGTAGCGACAGGGAAAACAGTAATTTCCGTGTCTGTACTTCCAAATCAAAAAGGAGGATGCAAATCGACAAGCCGTGGTTGAATCAATTACCTGTCTCTGATCTCCCAATCCCTTCTGAACCTATTTTTGCACGAAATTGGGTTTAACGATTCGTTAAATTTCCACCTTTCTATATCGCCATTCATATTTCATCCCATCCCTGTGTTTCCTTTTTTAAAAGGATCGGGAAAATGAATATCCTGAACTGGATAAGTGAAATTTTCTTCAATTTTCCACCAGTGAGATATATAGATACAATTTGTATCAAACAAATATAGAAATCGTAATGAATTTTGATGATTTATTGCCATTAGAAGTTGAAGAATTTTGTTTTTATCTATTGAAATATTAGTAAAATGTGCAGAATGTTTCATAGCATAGAATTGCTGCATAGAAAAATAATAATAATAAATAATTCCAAAAATATCCAACTATATTAAATATTCGATATTTTGATGAAAAATTATGAACTATTAAAAAAAAAAAAAAGCAAATCGCTATTATGCAATAATTTCTATGCACGTTGATATCATTATTAATCACTTTTAAAAGTATTTATTGATATTTTTATAATATATTTTCAATTTTCGATTTTTCGAAAAGCAAAATCTTATTGAAAAAAAGAAAATTTAATTTCTTGCTCTCGATTAATAGTTTTTATACAGAACAATTCTTTATTCGATGAAAATACTATACTTTCTAAGACACCCTATATATTCCACTCTCTCAAACTAACTCCATTTTGTAAAGATTCCATTAATTATTTCACTATAATTACAAGGAATAAAATATTAACAACCTGCCATCGAGAAAAATTCAATTAACGAGCGAAAATTCGAAAAGGGAAGGAAGGAACGTTAATTGAATAAGCTATTAACTATTAAGATTCGGAAAATTCTCATTACTTATTAAAATAACTGAATGAAAGGTGAAAGACAAGGCAAAAATATTTTCAAGAAAAAGATCAGTTCTAATAATTGAAATTCTCAAAAAACACACGTAAAATCCAAAATTTGCAATTGGCTGCATCTTTATGCGATTATTCAATCTATAGATATTAATAATAAAAACTGATATCAATATGCCAAGTTACCATAACACCTTTCTTTAATTGAGTGTTTTAATTTTTGTTATTGAAAGCAACCAAACTATAATTACAGAAATTATTAACTTCCTTATTTCCTTCTCTTTTCTATTTCTTTTTATTATTATCCATTCATCGTTTCTAATATTGTTAAATTAAAAGATATTTATGCAAATTTTATGCAGTTGATGTAGAAAAATATCGTTTAAAGTTTATTTAATAAGTTATAAGTAATTTAGACTTATATCAAATGAAATTATAATTAAATATTTCCTTGCAATGCAAACTCAATAAATAAACCGTAATCGACATTTTTGTAATTTGTTAATTTTTATATTTATTTTAATCTACACTCCCAATATACTAACACTTTATACTTACAGTCACATTTCTTTTATAAACATTTATAAAATTACATTTTTTTTAATTACACTGTCTTTACAAATTTTATAAAATTTCCTTTTTTTGCACACATTAAATCCCATTATTCTCACTCTTTCTAAAAAAAAAAAAAAAGAAATACGATTAATTATGATTAATATTTTATGACACATATTTCATAAAAAAAATATATTATTTTCCAACAAAAAAGATCACTCGATAGATACTCAATAATACCAGGTATTCACCGTTTCGTACTTTGTCACAAAGTAACACGGTTAAATAGGATACGTCGAAGCAACTGATGAGTAAATTCATGGCGAACTTCACCGGAAGTTAGTAGAGAGAGAGAGAGAGAGAGAGAGAGAGAAAGAGAGAGAGAGAGGAAGGCAGCTAGTGGCTTTAGGGGGATACCACTACAACCGGCCTGTGACGTTACTATCCGCAACAGAGGAATGGCTCGAAAATTTGAGAAGCCATTATCGTATCCTCTTGAATACGAAGAAATTGAAACTTTCACGAGAGAATTCAATGTTGCTCTGAGCTATCTCGTTCACTTTATGTTCGAGAAAATTCACCTCTCCCCTCCGTGGGAATCTTTCACATTGGTCCTTTGTCCATTTTCGTTAAAGATTCGTGAAACAAAAGAGGGATGAAAATGAGATGGATTTAAACGTTTCGATTGCTTGAATTTTTAATTCAAATCGTTCATTCGAATTCAAATCGAGATTATTGGAGCGGATATATAATGGAAACGCGTTTGATTGGACAGAATGTCATTATGTTTTTGAATGAATGTTGACAATGAGAAACTCGTTTCCGGCAAATTTCAAATGTTATGCTTCTAAAATGACTAGAAAATTTGACAAAATTTATTTCGACATTTTGGCCTGCGGTTGAATGAGAAGAGAGAAATGGAAGAAAAAAAAAAAAGAGAGATTAATTGAGAAATGTTATTATAATTTTCGAACGAGTATAAATTTCGCGAGGATGAAGAATGGAAAAATGAAAAAACGAATGGAGAACTGAAAATTTTAATATTTAAAATTTCTAATTTGTATGCATTATCTTTTATTCTCTTTTTAGGGAATACTTTTTTTAACTTATCTCATTTTCTTTAGAAAAATTTTTAATGTATCTTTCCAATTTAAAATGCAAGTATATTTTAAAATTATTTATTAAGTTTTGAAACTTAAAATTGCATTAAAAAAAAATTGCATTGGTAATAAAAAGTTTACATAAGTAAAATTAAATTAATAGTTTGAAATGAAACAAAATTTAATTTAACATTATTGAAAACTAATCAGTCTTTTTTTTTCATTTAACAATTAATTCAATTACATTTAAATATATTCTTTACAAATATTTATTTTTCTTATTACGCAACAAAAATTAAATTTCGAAAACATCATTATTTTATTTTTTTCGTTTCAAAAACTATTCTGATATAAAATTAATCTTTTTTCCATCCTATTTTTTTTATTATTTAATTATTTATCTTAATACTTTTTAGTATCAAGGATGGAAGAAATGTTTTAAAAAATTAAAAAGAATATCGAAAATTTGTTTATTGAATTTGAAATATAATTACGTGATATTGGTACAACGATAAGAAATTTCCATATAAATCCAGAGACTTTCGACACGCTTGCAGACAAAGGATTTCCATGGAAACGAAATGATAATTAATGAACACACCTCTCATTAGGGCAGAAACGATATATCGAATCCAGATAGATGTTTGTTAAATTTATTTATTGACGCATGAACAAATTTCATTTTGTTGGAATTCGATTCATATAACGCTTGTCAGGAATTTAAAAATGAATATTTTAAAATCTAGTGCATATTGGAGAAGCAAAGAAAATAAAAAAAATTTCTAACGTGCGCATTATTTGAATTTATACAAATTGCGCTTAAAGTTAAAACATTTCGTAAAAACAATCGGTAAAAATTTATTGAAAATCAATATACGCGATGTTATTACATTTTTCATATCAAATTAAACAAAATTCTAATGTAGAAATTTTTTGAAAACTTTTCAGATTTATCGCAAAATTGTAACGAAATTTTAGATATTATAATTCGATAAGAATTATATAGAATTAATACAATTATTTTTAAAAGGTTTAAATGGATTTCAAAGTAAGAAACTGAATTCAATACTGAAAAAATGATGGCATTTCAGGTAATAAAAATGAATTTTATGCTAAACGAATAAGAGAGGTTAAGTAAGTCTTTATTATTCAAGACGTTCATTATTTCATCGTTAATAAAACAATCATAACAAGATGAAATAAATGAAATAAATGTGCTAATTGTTCTTCGAAGCACGCCAAGAATTTACTTCATTTCCTAACATTTATTAATTATCAAATAATTCTCACAATATTTTGCTTTCAAATAATATTCTCATTTTGCTTGGAGTTTATTATAGAATATTCTCTTTGATTGTCAGGGAGCTGCTTTTGAAACGTTGAGATTATAATTATATTCGACATGATGATAATTTTGCTGAAGATGATTCTAGTAAAAAAAGAAGCGATAAAAAAAGATGATTGTGCAAACAGATAATATATAATTATTTTCCTAATTGAAATACACTTTAATGTTCGTTTTAAAATTTACTTCAGATACCACGTAACATTTTCTAAATTAATCTGTCTTTTGTAGAAAACATTACATTTCATTATTACTTCTACTAAAGTTGATTAATTTCAAGGAACGTTCTATTTTAAACCAATTCGAAATCTAAATTATTCAGATCTTCCTGTAATTGGATTCAAAGTTTTCGATTTTATTTCAAATTTTACGATCAAATATTGTTTAACTAAATATTATTTAAACTAATACTTAAAGAAATCTATCAGATAACCTCAATCTTTTAAAAATTAAATCACTCTCCTACAAAATTTAACATGTTATCAAAAAAAAAAAGAATTACTAAATTTTTCAAATGCCAATTCATTTATTTTAAAATTCTTAGAAAATAGAACAATAATATTTTTCCTTTTCGTTTCTTATTTTTTAAAAATAACTCGTTAAATTCGAAATTCTAAAAAAGACATTAGCAATTACTTCATTGATCCATCATTCTCACGTTCGGAAAATCAAAAATTATTTCAAACGTGACAACAAAGTATCAAAAATACAAATTACATCCATATCTAAATTAAAGAATAAATATATATACGTTGAACAAAAAAGTTTATCGCAAAAATCAATTTCCCCTAAACAATTAAAAAGTCAAAAAATTGCCAAACTATATTTTCCATCTCTCTCTCTTATCGTTCGATCATTATAAATCTGGCAAAATTCACGTGCTGTTAAAAATAACGGGGAAAATAAAGAGAAAAAGGGAATACGTGGAAGCAAACATTCTAACAGGTCTAAAAACCTATTATATCGATCACACAGGACTGGATATCAAATATTTAATTGCTGTAATGAATGTTCGTTCACGCGGAAATTTTTTTCCCGGGGAATCGGGGATTTGTTTCGAAAACAAAGAGCAAACACATATATAGTGAATTAAAATGTTAAAAAAAGTGAATATAAATAGGATAGAGTATATCAGAAATGATGTTTTATTGCTTTATGTATATTATATTTATTCTTCCATTGATATATTTTTCCTTTCTCTCTTTTTTTTTTCTATTTTTAATATAATATTGAAATTTTTAATCTAGATTAAAAAGTTTACTTCAAATTTTTATGGAGAATTGAGGAAACGTGAAGAATTTGTCGTAATAACGATATAATTATAAAAAATTTCTTCTTAGTTCAGTTCTTCTTAGTTGTTAATATGAAAAAATATTTTTCTATATTTTTTTTTTTTATTGATTGAATTTAATATAAAGTGAATTTTCGAATACTGAGCTTTCTGTTTCGAATTTTTACGCAATGTTATCGAGAAACATTCAACACTTGTTTTTTTAAATACATATTATAAATGTCATTTTAAACATTTTCGAATTAACAAATTTCCTTCGAAATTATTATTCGCGAATTTCTTAAGAATTCTTTGCATAATTTACAATCTTGTAAGAAAATTTTCTCTAAGAGAAAAAAGGGAGCAAGATGCCTCTCCGCGAAACTTTCTTCAGAGACATAAAAAAAGACATAAAAACTTGCCCCCAAAAAGAATTTTGTCTGAAGAAAAAAAAAGAAGAAAGTTTCTGATATGTCGAAAGGAATTTATCGCCTTCTCTTTCTCCGTCGTTGTTTTTTTTTTTTGTTCTTTTTTTTCTCTTTTCTGGTAAAAGAAAAAAAAAATTCTGGTATATATACATATATAAAAGATACCTTTTCATTTCTCTTCTTGCTTTGTTATCTCTTTTCATGTTTTTCATCTCTTCTTTCTTTTTTAATATAAAACATATGTAAATATATGTGTATGCAAGGGATACGAAAAACATTAATTACCCTACAGGGAATTTTTTTCAAAGTGAAAAAGAATATGGTTATGGTTTCTGTATGAGCAATTTACTGTAACGAAAAAGAAAAGATCCAGGGACTTATTCCCCAAAGGTGACGAAGACTTTTTTCGAGAAGATATTATTTTTCATGCATGTAAAATTTTCTAAATTACAAAGTTTTGCATTAAAAATTTGCATTGTAATCTTAAATTTATTCATATTGCACAAAAAGAGATTGAACGTGAAACTAAAAATTGAACGAAGATATTATTTATTGGAAAAATAATCTGATATTCGTATATTCGTCCTAATAATTTAAATAAAAATTATTATAACGAATATGTTTTAAAATTCGTTTTTCAAAATACTTTTTTTATAATGATTCATAAAATACATTCACGAATATTCACATATCTCATTCAAGCATACTAAAAATCATGCAAATTAAACATATTTTCCAAAAATCCATCCAATTATTATTCTTATTTTTCTCATCGTGAAAAAAATGACTGTGCATGAAAATCATCAATCCTCGTAATAATATAATCTTCAAATATAATAATTCAACATCCATTCATCAGTCTGTTTCAATTAAATTTTTAGAAAAGACTAAATCCTTGATTATACTTTAAGTATCTAACCACTCTTCATTTACCTATGTACAGAATCTCTATTTTTCATGTAAATTAATTGATGAAATTCGTAAGAGGATTATATAAAATGTATTGAATCCATTCCAATTGGTAATTGACATTTTATGAAACTTTGAAAAAAGAAAAAAAGTCAAGTTTCCTAACATTATTGAATGTTTATCGACATTTACCATAAATATATAGTTTAAACTAACAAAAAAACTGACATAGAAGATTAATATAAACTGATATTTATATAACTTTGCACAATTATTCATTGGAATCAATTGTGCAAAGTTTATTTGAGTCATTTGATCAATTTTAATATATGTATATATTAAAAAAGAAATCGATTCTGACATTTTTAATAAATTATAAAATACAATAGAATAAAATATAACATGATCAGACAAGTGAAAAAGATTGAATTAGAAAGCTATATAGCCATATATCAGATGAATAGAATAGATTATGACCAAATGGATAATAATATAACTAGATTATTAAAATGTCAGAATCAGAATAGTAGAATAAATCATAGTTGGAAAATAAAGAGACATATAACTCTTACAATTGAAAAAATAAAAAAAAATAGTTGTAATTGATGAAACAAATAGAATAAAATAATTGCTAATTCTCTACTTAGAAAAATATTGCATATTGAAATAAAACAATTATTGTTTAACATTGTTTAACATGCATTGTAGATTATGTAGAGAGATCAAAGATCAGTACCAAAACATTCAAATCAAAAATGAAATTCAATCTTTCATCTGAAAAGAAATCTTGAATAAAAAAAAAAGTGACATTTTAAATGGTTATTATTAAAATTTTTGCTACGAATAGTTCACATTAGGAACGAATGTTAGAAGAAACGTAGGCAGAAATTAATGAAAATATTCCACATATTCAAACCACAGACAAACAATTTAATATCTAATATTAATTCCCTATCAAATAGATATCTAAGTAGCAATATAAAGTAAACATCCACTATAAGTAAATTATCAAACACTCGACTCTCGTCACACGAAACTTCTCTCAACTAATACCAATAACCCTTATGTATCCTCGAAACTAAATTAATGCATCGACAACCATCTAACCATCGCGGATACACTTTAAAATCCTCTTTCCATCCATCGATAGCGTTACATCGATCGATGCTGCAAAAACGATCCACCAACAGGGCACAAACAGTACGATTAAAAATATCTCGTTAATCCCCCAAAGGAATTCGAGATTCGATCCTTATGAGAGAGAAGAAACTCTTTGAACGTGCTTCTCTTTTAAAATATCTTCACGATTCTCTTGTTTTTTATTCAGAAACAGACCTCGTTACTCGTTAAGGGAGAGGAAGGGGTGGTGGAAACCCGCTGGTTTCTAAAAAAAAATACGATAAAAGAAAAGGGAAACCACGCTGGTAATATGAAAGAAAGAAAAACGCGTGGTCGTTAATTTCACGTTGGAAAACAATTTCTAACTGGAATTAAGTGTTTCCTCTTGAGGCGTATCGTTGAATAATTAACCGGAAACCGCTTCCCAAGACGGTGTTTCCTCTTTGATACGAACAATGACTGGGCCGCTATTTTTGCTCAGAATAATCGTGATTTGAAATGGATAATCTGTGATTTGTCCCTTATGATTTAATATTGATTTTAATAATAATTTCTTTGATGGTAATATGTAATATTTTAAAAAATGATTCTTAAAATATTCGGGTAAATAATGGACAGAAATTTAATTGTTAAAAATTTTATTTATCGCGTAAAGAAAAGAAGAAAAATTAAATATTGGCGGTCGTTGAGAAATATACGTATATTTGAAACAGGTACGATTAAAACGAAAGCAACGAGCAATTCAATAAAGTCATTGGCAGACAAAAACTCGACAAAATTGTCGATCAGAGTGAAGAGAAACGAAAACACTTAGCGATACGAGGTGAAAATAATTGGCTACCGAGGCAATAACGCGGTAAAAATCGAAAGAAATGGCTAAACGAGCGAAATGAACGGTTGCTTCCTCCAAAGTAATAGTTTTTCTTTAAACTGAAATTATTGAACACGCGTTCGTTCGAATAGGAAACATTGGAAGAATGGAAATTTCTTTATAAATCGATATATATATATTTTTAATATTCGACGTGCAAATAGATGAATCGAAAGTTAATAATAACACGATCACATAGCAATAATTCTTTTTGTGTAAGAAAAATGTTTGATTAACACATTCATCCATCATTTACTTTTTTTATTTTATAATGAAAAATTAATATAATGAGGAAATGAATGGTTAAATTTTTTACTGAATAATTAAAGAAATTTAAAGTTTTTAAAGAATGAGAAAAATTTATTAAAAATATATATATATGTATATTTTATTTTATAAAACTTTAGATTTCCAATATTTTTAAATTTTCTTTAAATTTTTCTATGAAATACAAATTCCTGTAACGATATTTCTTCTATTTTTAAATAAAATTATAAAATACAACAAATATCAAGAAACTTAATCTACAATTTTACGTAATTTTTTTACAAGAAATAAAGATCTAAGAGATGTATCTTGAAAAATTCATCGTAGGTACTCGTGTGTGAAATGTCTGTTAAATTTCTTCCATATGTCTCGTATGCTAATTCTATTTTCAACGAGAGATGAAAGTGGAGACAAAAGTTGAAATAAAAGAATCGCAATAAAAGACAAAGGATATTTCCTTTGTTCGTAACGATACTTCTTCTTTTTTTTTTCTTCTTCTTTTTCTTTTCCAGAGATCCTTATGTATTCCCTTTTCGAGGTAATGATATTTAAACTCGTTCATGCGAGGCAACATTAAATAACTTCAGACTTTCGATAAAATTGAGCATCATCAAGAATAAAAGAGGATACTATTTTAACATAAGCAAAACGAGAGATAATTTGAATTCTGTCGAAAAGAGACTCTCTCTTGAAATCATTTTGTCCCATATTCAACGAGATTCGATATCTTTCGTTAAATTTTCCCTTGAATTTGAATTCCGAAAATTCGATCTTCCCTGAACGTAATGAAAATATATTCTATTGAACGAAATTTTTCACATTTTGTTCGAATATAATTACATCGAAACATTTTTGAAAATATTTGATTCACGTATACGTAAAGAATCATCACGAATGATATTCGAACAAATTATAAGATAATGTAGAAGAATTTAACGATAATTTTTATGAAAAGATAAAATAAAATAAAATTATTATTCTAAAGAAAAATCATTCTTGCTTTTCTCACATTGCCCTAATTGGTTAGTAATAGAAACTGTTTCATTTATCCAATACCTTTTTAGACTCCAAATATTCGAAAATCAATATTATGGAAACGAATCTTTCTATTTCCACGAACCGCGTAGCGAATTTATTTAATAAATAAATTGCGTTTCTTGGAATATATGGGAAACCAGATATTAAATGTCATCGTTAACGAGAAATTGTAAAATTATTCGATATTTGTGTTACGTAATATTAACAACTACTAATAAATTATATCTATTGGTGTACGTAACTGAGCCAAACTCTGAAATTGCGAAGAATGTACAGATGATTTGTATATAATTTCGCGGTACTGTAACTTTAATTACACGAAATATAATTTCACAGATACAATTGAACTAATTTATCCAGGAAGAAATCATTCAGAAACGACTTTGAAATTCAACGAGTATTAAATCTAAAAAAAAAATCATTTGTTATAATTTTTCATGAATAAAAAAGAATAAATCCAATCCTTGTGCAACAGTACTCCTTATGCTAGATCTTTTAAAAATATAACTCAATTATAATTAAAGAAATATAATATTATAATTCAAGATTAGACAAGAGTATAAATTCTGTTAATAAAATAAGATCTGATAAAATATAATAAATTTATTGTTGAATATATCTTGGTAAAAATTAGAAAAATTGATGATGCGCAATTAGACAGTTATCAGATCAAATAATCTCAATTATAATACAAAAAGTAGAAGAAGACAATTGTAATCAGATAAATGAAACAAAAGAAAATAATAAAATAATCATAACGCATTTAAATGTTATTATATTCAAAGAATCTTTCTTATTCTAAACTCAAACACGAGGAAGAAATTGGACAAATGCTCAAAGTGAAGCATGTCAATGAAGAAAACTTATTCTGAAGATAAAAAGCTTTTCTTAGACAATTTGACGATCTTATTATCCTCGAAACTTTCGCCGCTGGCCGATTCTTGGCCCATTCTTCAAGAAAAAACAAAGTCAACAACTTCTGCCCCGATCACAGAAACGTGAAATGAACAAACACATTCCTGTTCCCGACAGCAGCACAACGTGAAAGCTCGATGCAGAAGGAAACAAAGTTCGATAAAAAGGCTACGAAATGAAAGTGGATGGAGTAATGGAAGCAGTTTAAAAAAAAGAAAAAAAAAGAAAGCACGGTCCAAGGAAAATAATGGCATTGGAACAATTCATCCGTGAAATGAATTGGCTAAGATGAAACAGGAAAAGTTTAATCGGACAAATTTTATTTAAGATTCACGATTTTCGGGCTTGTTTGTAAAAACAGGAGAGATACACTTGGGAATTAATTCATTATGGATAAACGTTGTAATATTTAATTCTGCATTTTTTTTATTCTACCATAATTTGAACGAAACTCAAAAATATCATAAAATATCTAATTGACTCAATTTTACAAAAATTAGAAAATTAAACTTATATAAAAAAATATCATTGCACATAAGATTTGATATATTTTCGAGATTAAATAATTAACAATTAAAAATATTTTAACCAAATAATTTTTTACTTATAGATACTTTAATTTTTCCTACATCCAATCTCCTATTTTACGAAATTTAAAGAAATTAAAATATTTTTTTTACTGTTTGAGATTTTTATTTGTTATTATTTTTAACATTTATATATATATATTTGAATAATATCCATTAAGTATTGTTTACCGTTTCATCATTTAATTTTTGCTAAAAGTTAAAAAGATAGACATAGAAGACAAGAAAGTTTTTGACAAAAAGAAAATATAGGATAAAATAGGATAATAAATTAATAAGATTAAATAATTAATCTTGGTAGTGAAAGTTTTTGAATTTGTCTCTTTAGAAAAATTCTTTGTTGAAGATACAATGTAAATTTCCCTTCAAATACATGAAAGTTTTATTACCGGGAAGGGAATTTAATATTCATGAACTATGTATGTGAAAGTTTTAATTCGACAGTTAACTTTCAGCAAAATCCTTACTTAGCTTTCGAAATACGTCTTCGTCGAACTATATTCGAGAATAGTAGAGATTGTTAACAAGTTTTTCAATAATCTTGACTGTAATTTCATATATTGATTCGCTGTTCCGAGTTTAAATATTAATTAAAATAATTTGAAACTGTACAATTGTTCATTAAATTATGAAATAATTAGAAATTAAACAATATATCAAGAAATTGGAAATTTGTTCTCAAATAATAATAGAATTAGAAATTCATTTATGAAAATTTTAATCCAAAAGTAATAAAAAGAATATCTCAAATAGTAATATTTAAAAATATAATCTTAATATAAATATATTTTTTTAACAAAAGAATTTAAGAATGAATTGTGTAGATCCAAAATTTTCTCATAATTATTATTTGAATTAAAAATCTACACTAATTTCTAATAATAACTTATCATTAATATAACTCTAATTAAACTCTGTGAATAATTCTAAAAACTCAAAAGTATCCAACTAGAAATGCTCGAGACAACATGTGTCATTTATGTATCATTGTTTTATACTGAATTAAGTTTTAAGCTCTGTACAAGACAATCCAGCACGTTGTGGTGTAAACATTCTCGAGGAAAAGGGTCTGAAAACACTACCAAGTTAATCCTCGAGCAAAGCACTAATTACGACAAAGAATTTTCTTCAACATCTTTAACATCTGAAACACCTCTTCAAGTTTCTTGTTTTCACTTTTAATAGAAATGAACAAAATTTATCGAGACCATAAATCAAAATTAATTTACTAATCTATTACTGAGAACAATACTCATTCAAATACCATCCTATCTTTTACAATAGACCAAATAATCACTTACTCTATTAGAATAATTCCAATTTCAGTCTGACTAAGAAGTACCAAAAGCTAGTTTGATCTCAAAATTTCATCCCTCCACGATCAATAACTAATTTCATATAAATTTTAACGGAGAGAGAAAGAAATATCTCTTAAACTTTCAGTCAAATCATAATAAATATACCAAAAACTGATATTTCTCTGAAAAGAAGATTATTCTCAGAAGAGAAACATAATAATAGTAATTAATATTATAAAATTATCATTTCCTTTATTAGCAAACTGAACCATCAAATTAATCTCTCTCCATAAATCAATTCCATGCATCAATTTCATTTTTCTCTCCCCGCTCATCTTTCAAGTGAAAATCAAGGAGAAATCACTTGAATTTCACTTTGAGAAGCAAAAAGAAATATCACATAAAATTATTCAATTTGATTGAAACAATATTGAACGCGTATTTCTTATTAACGAAAAAATTAACTTCATTCAACGAGGAAAATCTTCGAAGAATGGAAAAATTAAAAAAAAATATCTAAATATTCTTACATTTTTCAATATTCAATTAAACTGCTCGATTAAGAAGAAGAAGAAGAAGAAAAAAACAATTAAAACAATAAACGCGTACTTCTCTAATGAGAATGAAAAACTAGAAGGCAGGGAAGATGACAAAGAAGAGGGTGGAAAGAGGGTGGTAGGGACTGCGTCGGTCCAGAGATGATCCCGGCTATGTCTATTTATACAGCGCACAGCTACCTGTTGGCTGGTTGTATACAGTGGGTAGTAGGGCGCGTTTTCACCCCTCTGTGCCGTACAATGCTATAGAGTGGCGCGATATAGCGGCCTGGCTGGGACGCAACAGGGTATACCTGTATAGCTAAAGCGTGCACACGAAGACGAGGCGAAAGCAGATCGACAATAAAGCTGGAACTGGGTCATTGGATCGGGAAAACTGGGTCGAGCCGCAGCGACATGTTAAAAGCGGGCTGCCTTCACGGGGTTGTTCTGGTTGTTATGGGGGTGCGTTTGACCGAGTGAAAACTCGTCCAATCTGCGCACCATCCAAAGGATTAAACGTTCCGCGAGTAAGATTTCCATGAATTCAGAAGATGTTCATTCAGGTGAAGCAATATTGAAATGAATTTGAAGTTGCATGATTAATTACACGAGTTGTATGAAGTGAGTTGTATGAAAAGAGGGTGTGATATTGTAATATCTTTTGGAAAAAGGTGTTTTTTTTTCAGAATGATTAATAAATTATTTATTGCTATTCTTTGAATTTTGTTATTAATTTAATATCACGCGTTTTGTAAAAATAAATGAATTATGCGGAATTTATTGATGTTCTAACGCAAAAAAAAATTAAGTCAGATTCATGAAGAAAATTTCTTTAAATTAAATTGATACCCAAGAGGTAAAAGGATATCGAGCTATATACCAAGTTGAAATTAAAGATGGATTTTTCTTGAGATCTCAAAGAGAAGAAGAAAAAAAAAATCATTTCTTTTTCTCTCGAGATCCTGAATGATTCTTTATTCAGAAATATGATCTTTTCGCGGTAATTCTCGAAAATTTTATTCTTTATTTTTAATTTTATTAAATTAATGGAAAAGCTGTTACACATTTTGCATTGTATTTATTACAAATTATATTTGGATCTTATCGCGAAATACATAATTATATCGCGACTGTAACAACGATATCATAATTTACGAAAATTTCAATTCAATTTATATCATTTCATACATTCAGAAAATACCTTCAAAATCCTTCCTATCTGCAGTTTAATGATACTTTATAATATAACAAGTGAAAATATTTCTTTGAGAATTATTAAAATACAATTCGATCGTTGAAATGTGATAATAAATTTGGCGAATGAAATTAATTCTTTTTTCGTTATCTTCTCAAAAGCGTGATGCTTCAACAAATTCTCCATTCATACGAAATGTAATTATTCTAAAATTTCCAAACTATTTTTCTTTCCCCCCCTTTCTATTTTTCACAACAGCAATGAACAATGAAATGCAATCAAATTTTCAATAAAATCAAAATCAAACGCAGTTTACATCCTCAGTTAATCAAAATCAATCCTCTGGTTAATTAGGATTAAAAGCAATCAAGCTCGCAGTTAGGTAGAATCGGAACCAATTAAGATTTCAATTAGTCGAATTCCAACTTGTATTCAAGTTTCGTTACTCGAGATTGGCGTAACACGCTACACAATATTTCAACGAAATTACATCCCTGACTTCCAGTTATCCTTTTAACGAGGAAACGATCAAAATGAGCGGAACCATTTATCCAAACGTAATTTTTTTTTTTTTGTCGAAAAGAAAGAAAACAGAATCTCCCTGAAAGATGAAATTTCCTTCTCCTCGTCGAGTATTTTCCACGTTCGTTTCTGTATGAAACGAAATTGAATTCTTCTTCGTTTATTAATTGATACTGATTTTCGAACGTCATACGAAATTATTATACAATCTAATAACCAGAATTCGATCATTTATTACCCGCAATTTATTAGTCGAACATTGGATATAATCGTTTCCAACGAGAGATCTGAATGCGTAGGCATAATTTCTGTGAAATCATTTTTAACTCTAGCGATTAATAATAAATATATTATTGAAATGAGTGATTAGAGTAGAGTTAAAGTAGTATTATGAAAATAATCGGATACATATTTAATTGTATCTGAATAAAAATTTATATTAACACTGTATTAAAAATAAAAATTCTAAAACAGGTAAATTTGACTGTTTTGATAATTCATACGTTGATTGTGTGCATATATTAATATTTTTTATTCTGTTTGTCAGTTATAAATATTTGCCAATTATGATTCATTGAGAAA
This sequence comes from Apis mellifera, assembly GCF_003254395.2. Lineage (NCBI taxonomy): Eukaryota > Metazoa > Arthropoda > Insecta > Hymenoptera > Apidae > Apis > Apis mellifera. The sequence continues at coordinate 3,956,722 of NC_037647.1, forward strand.
TTTTGTTAGTTTTAAAGAAAAAGCTAAAATTAATTAAAATCTGAACAGCTAGATGTTGCTTATATAATTAATTTATAATTAAATTATACACGAGTTGATTATAGTTCATGTTTCTGAAGATTAATTAACGATATTTATTAATATTAAATAACAGATACGATAAAGAATAATGAAATTTACTGGAATAATGCAATGATTTCTTGAACTTTATTAAAATTAAATAAAATTAATAATTAATTTTCATTGCTTTTGTACATATTCCAAAATATACGAATTACATTTTCTGCAATGATTCATCAAACGTGGGTAAACACAATAATCGCTCAATTTACCTCCTTTAATTAATTTATTATAACGCGCGGCAAATTTCCCTCCCTTTTTCCTAAACTTGACCTAACACTCGCTTTTATGTACCGATAATTGCTTAAAAATCATCCCATATAATCGTGCACGTTTAATTACAGAGTCAACCAAAGGATGTGCGACACCTATTTTAAGATTAATTCTCCACCGATGAAAATACGTGTGAAGGACACGTCACACCCCTCCATCATCATAATACACTGCTTCCCAATCTTTTTTAATACGATATCTTTTAATATCCAAATTATTTTCCATCTCCTATTTTCTATTTTCCATATTTTTTAACGAGAATTTAAAAAAAAAAACTATCATTTTTATTTACCATCATTAATTTTCGATTAGTATGAAAGAACGTAATTGTAAAAATTAAAAGTAACAGATGCTCCACAAAATATTTGATGACGTACAAAGGAACCAGGGGTTGAAAATCATTGTTCTGATAAAATACAATTCGTTTCTACCTTCAATGGTTTCTACTATAGATCTACTAATCTATTTTCTAGATGTTACGTGCAGTTGCGAATAATTGTAGAAGAAACAATGTATCCTTTCAAGCGGACGGTATTGAAATAGAAGAAGAATAGGTAGACAAAGAAAAACGATCCCACGATGGATAATGGCGGTGTTTTATTAATTATTGTGAAAATATAGATTTACGTCAAAGAATACGGAGAAAAATATGGAAAAAAAAAAAAAGAAAAAATAAATACAACAAAAGATCAGTAAATAAATTCTTATTTAAAGATTTTAATTTTAAATTTAACGAGGTTACGAATAGTTGAAAATTTTTAATTACGCGCTGATCGATATTTTTGAATCGATTAAAATGTAAATGTTTAAATAACTCGACAGGAATAAAAAAAAAAATAAATTTTATAATGAACGAGATATTATTTAGGGAAAATAATGAATAAAATTCAGTGAAAATTAAAAGAACAATTTCGAAAACACGTCTGTTAAAATCGATACACGTACGCTTGTATTTCGTTCGCAAGTGTGTTTTATGTATGCGCTACAACTTTGCTGCAACTTCGTTCAAAAATAGAATATAGAGGCGCATTTACGAGATTTTAAAATAAATATCGCAAAGAGGGAAAATTAGTGGACGGGAATATGTTTCAAAAATCGATTCTCTAAGATTCAAATCGTCAAATAAAATTATCAATTTAATAAATTTTTATATTCTTTTTTCTATTCGCGAAATCAATCGTTTTCTTTCAATTCAATTTAATTTACGCGATACATATATAAAATTATATAAAATTGAGAATAATTTGAATTGCTTATCATCTACGAAATAATATCATTATATCCCTAAATATATCAAATAAATCCAATTTATTAATTACCTTTCATTTATTACCCGAAATAACTCTTTTCCATCTTTATCGCCTTTGTGAATTAGAGAAGAATAAATTAAATTCGGAGAGAGGAGTGCAATTCAAATTCCTTCAATTCAAGAAGTCATATATAATTTTTATAATTAACTCTGTTCATTTATATTCCTAATTTAAAAGCATTATTCCCACGGGATGAAAAGAATCTGGAATAGAATAAAAGGTACTCGATACTTTGAAAAACTAGAATCGTGTGATATTACGTTCAAAGAAGTTATCTATATTCTAAAAAAAAAATATATATTCCAATGGGAATGTAAAAGCTTCCTAAAAGCAATTACATAATTTACGGATGAGAATAATACCTATTTAAATACCTATTAAAAACAAAAGGAGAGAAATAATATCTTTTCGATTCTTTCTGAATTGAAAACGAGAAGGAATCGCTGGTTCTTATTTATTGCCAATCGATTCAAAAGGAGAAGAGGGGGCGTTCACCTCTATCCAATTCGTAACACGCGAAAATCGGTTTAACGAACTTTCGATTCAGTCAACCCCAATACACGTGTTACATTCTCGGCTCGCAGTCTGTCGATTCACTCAAGTCGTCGTTCGATACTGTATTTAGCCGAGACAACAGGCTAGTCTCCAAGTGTTGGAACAGAGAGGGATGAGAGGCCGGAAGGGAGGTCGTCGACAGGTTAGAGAGTTGGCAAAGCCTAGACAATGCGCCCATTGTACGAGCAACTCCATTAGAGCAAGCGTTTCCCCGGTTTCTATGGTGGAGGTAGAAAGTGGTGGGGGAAGAGGGGGATGAAAAATTATTAGAGAAACAATAAGTGTCATAGCAAGTGGAAAGAAATTTACTTTGTGAACCCGTGCCTAGAGAGCTATTGATCCTCGTTTTATCACGTTGCTTCTTACTTGTTTTATTCTCATTACTTTAATTGTTAAGACAAATATTCTTTGCTTAAATTACACGTTTCTTAAAGTCTCGAATGTCACTGCTTTCATCGACCTGATAATAATAAATTTTGTAAAATTTTACGTATTATAAAATAGAAAATGTTATTGTGAATATATAACGAAGATTGCAAAAGCAGCAATCCTCAGTGAAGACGAAGGGAAGAAATCGGGGAATGATTTATGCAAGTCGAATCTATTCGACAACGTCTTTCTCAAATTCATCGTTTCATGACGCAAACGACGTCCTCGATGCAAAGAGCTATGGCGATGTACGCGGTTCACGAAGCTCCCAAAGTAATCCGATAGTGGACATCGATTCGTGAACGTTTCCACGATTACACGTTCCAATAGCACTTGACCTCTACGAGAATGCTCAGAATTCGGAAACCGCCCCTCGAACTGGGTTTTCACCACGCAAATGAAACACCTTCTTTCCAGATGATAATGTGGAAATTTTGTTAAAAAGTATTATATTTTATTCGCGATTGTTAATTGTTATATCGGCATATGAATGTAAATTTCGAATATTTATAATAATTGCATCGAACGAAATGAGAATGAAGATTTATATTGCTTGTGCATATGAAAAAATTCGAAATTTTCCATAATTTTTTCCCTAGTCAAAGATAAATGTCAGAATGAAATACAAGCTTTTATCTCTAAAGATGACAAACGTGGATTGAAGCAAAAGGGAAAAAAAAAAAAAAAAATACTGAAAAGTACAAATGTACCAGATTAGTAATGTAGACGTTTGAAATTCAATACGACAGACGGAAATCCCTTAAATCCTCTGTTTTCGTCATGGCTGTTCAAATATTGACTTTCTCCTTTGACAAATGAAACGCATCTATCAAAAATTTGTCATATCGCCCTTTATTTCTGCTCTCTTTTAGAAAAATAAATAGAAAGTATTTAGAAATTATCATTGATGATCGAAAATAAGGAGTAGAATTCAAAATGAACATTTTATCTCGAATAAAAATTATGTTGAGAAATTTTTCAAAGTTTGCAATAGCCTAAGAAATCATAATAATGTAATCACTCTTTTCTAAATCTTATTTCTTCCTATTTTTATCTCTTACGAGATTTTTACAATCTTCTTCGAAAGTTAAGATAAAATCCGGCAAAAGATCGATTCATCGTATTCCTTTTTTTCGAATCGAAGAATTTTTATAAACAAACTATTATACCAAATCCATCGCATCCATAAATCCATATCTTACACTGTGCCAAATCCAAGATGAAAGCAAACCTAACGCGTGTACTTCTAATTTCTTACGTGTCATCAAAATTGTATCATCTAAAAAAAAAAAAAAAAAAGAAACCATCGCCTACGGTTAATAATTTGGTCAAACTGCAAAGCATACGTTTTCGCACACCGATTTTAATTACTCCTTACCAATTGCCTACCCAATATTATGATAAATCGAATCATGAGCACCGAGATCGCGCGGAAAATTTCACGAAGAGACCGATCAAAGGAACACGCGCCACGGCCAATTCGATACACCGATTAGAGAGCAAATTCATTTCCATGCTACGTTATCGAAAACCAATATTTCCGTCTCTTTATGCGACTACTCTTTATACTACGAATTCTTCACGATCGGCTCTAAGCTGCGTGAAATTTATAGATGGATCGATCGCGTTTCTTCCCTCGATCTTCGTGCTGAGAAAAGATTATTTTCTTAGAACAAGGGCGAAAGCTTTTACAGTAATTTTATCTTTCACGGCTCTAAATTTCTCTGTTCAAGATACATTTTTAAATAATTAATGTATATACACACTGTGAAATCCGTAAGAGGAAGTGAGTGATAAATACGATTCGTGATAAAGTGATGGTTCATCCATTGACATTAATTATTGGTACAAATATAGATAAGTTATAGAAGAATTACTTAAAGAGTTTTTAAGAGGATGAATAAAAGATTCGATGATTCGAGCCAGAAATGGGAAAATAAATCTCTCAAACTTTTCGTGCTGATGGTGTGTGATTATTTCATTTTGTATGATTTTTATAATCACATCGCGAGTAATGCTTATAGAAGGTGGAAATTATTTGACGAAATAATATCATTTTCGAGAAAATTATACGATATACTCTGAACAATACGTTTGAAACTAGTTGTATCGTCGAATGAGAAATCAGTATAACGTATGAATAGCATATTCACCACTAAACTATAATCCTGAACATTCCAGTATCCATCCGGAATTTATAATATATTTCAGGAGATTATACGTATTTACTTTTGGGATCCCAATCCAACCATTATCTGATCTGGATTCGTGATCCAAAACCGTGAATTTCGATATCTAACATAATCATTAATCGTTGTTTGTTTCATTCGTGTTCTTTTTACAATAACCATCTGTTTGACAAACTAACTATTGAACTTTTTTTATTTTTACATATATCATAAATTAGAATTAAATTAGATTGCAAATTTTCAAAGTTACGCGATTTTTTCCTTCTAAAAAAAAAATAGATTCTATGAAATATTCCAAACTTTTGATTTCTATCACGTAATGTTTTCTTTTGCTTTTATGCGAGACAGCAATATATGCATATATAACAGAACACGAAATTGTTTCCAAACATGAAAATTGAAGTAACTGCAAAATCCCATCCAACATACATATTTATACAGAAACTTTTAAAGCTCCAACACCAAGAGCTCAGATATCTGCACAGTCCCTACTAATTAGGGTCTTATGCAATATCATTTACCATGATCATAATCTAACCAGAGAACCAACTATCTCAGCACATGGAGAACAAGCTGTGCTTGTAAATGCACGATGCTGACGCGCCACTAATGATCGGACAAATAATACACAATGTATAAATAAAAGTAACTTGGAATTTTGATAATTTAAAAAAATATTAACTTGATTAATTAAACACGCATGCAATTAACAAGTCACTTTTATTTTGAAGATTAAATTTGAAAATTTGACTTATAAAAAAAAAATTTAGAAACCTTGACGTATTTGGAAGATTTAAACACGAAAGCAAAATATTGGAAATGATCGATTCTTCCTTCGAGCACTTTTTAAGAACTCTTTACTTTCTTTACTTTCAATATCCTTTGACCTATTCGCTAGTCTTACTTCAAGATTGTTCCGTTAACTAATGCCAACACTAATGAATGTACTATCACAGCCTTTCTCCTTCCCCTTCACCTCTCCCTCCTATTTTTATTAGAACAGTAAACGCTTCGTGATTCAGAGACAATTAATCTTCATTTCAAGAAAATGGCAAATCGTAAATAAAACGCCCTTTTCTTGCGTGCAGGTTACAGGTAGAAACAATCTCTTGTACTCGATTTACATGCACAAATGGTTTGATTCTGATTGAGATCAGATAGAAATCAGATTTGTGATAAGTATGTTAAAAGTTGCAACAGGCTTTACACACGCTCGACTGATGTGTTATTAAAATAAAATTTAAATTTTGAAGTTAAGAAAAGTTCATTATAATCAGTATTCTCATAACTGATTCATATAACTGATTAATAATTGAAGAAAATTAAATGGTAGCTTTTATAAATATCAGTAGATATGGAATGGAGGGTAATTTAAAAAACAAAAATTAGTGCTTGAGAAATTATTCAAAGGAAAGTTTTACATTACATTAACAAGGTACGTAATGTTAAAAGTTGTAATAAAAACTGTGATAAATTTTATTAAAGTTAGAAATATGAAATATCTATCTGATTACACGCCTCAATTTCCCGTCGTGCATATTGTGCTTCGTTTTTGTACCAAATTATTTTAAAAACACGTTTATTGTAAATGATAACTGGACACGAAACGTGATTTTGAAATAATACATATTATTATAATAATAGACGAAACTTATTAAAAGAAAAATTCAAATATTTCATCCTAGAATTTAATTAAAACAAATGAAATTCTAAATTTTCCTTCATCCAAATTCATATCCTTTCCTATAATTTAACCAATAACTCTTCGACATTCCACGAAAATTCTCGATCAAGTAGAAAGGAAAATCCATCAAAAGGTGAACTTAATAATTCCATTTACCAACCTTATTATATTATATATATATATATTATAAAGGAAACACGCTTCATTAACCTTGCTTTCTAACTCTCGAAATCCAGAGATCGGTGAACGTCATTTAATCCTCAAAGGATTTTAATTGAAGATACAAAGAAACGACGAAAATTCATTACTCGGGATTAATCTTGTGTAGAAGAGTATAGGTTCTTCCGGTTCTGTTCGAAAGTCGTCTGACCTTTGTCGTTCGAAAAAGAGCGTTCTCGCGTGTTGATCTATCGGGGGAGGAGAGGAGGGAGGGAGGATTCAGATGAAATCGTCTTTTTTCAGTTTCGACGACGACATTTTTTCCTCTTTCGTGGAAAAAAGTCGACGATATCATCGTCCTTGGGGATTTTATTAACAGATTTTATTATCCACAGATAGTAGCAAACAACTGATTGCCTTCCTTGACGATCTATAATCAATTTCTGCGATAAAGTTATTATTATCGCGATGGAGAGAAGTAATATCGTAAAGATTAATAAAATGGATACGATTTGTTATTTGAGAAATACAATTATGTTGTAAATTATTTCGCGCTGTTTGAAGGATGTAATGGAAAATAATTTACGAGAAAAAATTGTGTAAAAGAATTAATAATTTGTTTAAAAGAAATTATAAATCGAATGATATGTTAATATATAGGTTTCAACGGGAAGTTTTGCAAAGATATTTTTGTTATATAGTTATATTGAAATAATCGATATAAATTTTGAAAAATTTGCAATTTATGTTCGGACTTTTATCATTTTATTCTGTGGAAGTTTGTAAATTGAATATTTTTTTTTCTTTTTTAATAAAATGTTGTAGGAAATTTAATATTTGACACAAACAAAAAAGTTACCGTTTGTCTTTTATATATATATATATATATATATATTTTTTTTTTTTAATGAAAGTATTCACGATATTTCACTGTTTTAAAATTTTAAATAAAAATTTGTGTAATTTGATCAGAATTAATCGTTTACCGTTATGGGAAAAATTATCTCTGATCCTGTAAGATTTACATTTCGAATATTTTCATACTCGATGGTAATCTTAATAACAAAAATCCCAATTAAATTCTAATTATTTCACATAATATATTCATGAATGAAATTTATCTAGCTATAAATTTTATTTTCGATGAAATAACATCGAAAATATTTCTATTATATTACATGATATTCATTCTACAAATTTCATCTCAAATTGTATTTTATTATTGACATATTTCATAAAAGCTGGTATAATAACCACAAATTTCGAGATTTTTTTTTTTTTTTTATTATTATTCATGAAGAGATCCCTTCGTTGCATAAAATTTTGCAACATGTAGATACGATTCAAATATTTCTTTATTTTATACAATTTGATTCTTTTTACACAATTTTCGTAATAAATATACAATTACAATGTAATCATAATATCGATATAGAATGTATCCTCTAATAATATATAAAAGGAGATATATTTAATTTTAATTTATATTTTGTATTTAAATGTCATCGGCAATTTTTATTGCTTTTTTGACACATAAAAAAATACAAAATACATATTAAAATAAAACCAAATTTCAATAGCACAGCTTCAATAGCACGAATTAATAATTAATTTCAAATGCCAGTAATAACAAAAAATTTTGCAAAAATAAGCATAGTGTTAATCGAACAAAATAAAATATTAAATTTTAAAACAAGACCATACCTTTTTTTTTATCAAATTTTCGTACGCGCGATAAACGTCAAAATTTAATTTCAACTGGAATTTTTTCCAATAAAAATGCCTGCTATAAAACTGTCTCTACAATTATCATATATTATCATATCCATCCAATGTCGCGGATAATAAAAAAAAAAAATATACCTCATCTTTGACGTCAAAACTAGAATATCGTCCTACTACAATCTTCTCGATGGATCATTTTACCATCACATCCACTCGAGCATATAACCGAGCTTGAGCACCGAACAACCCCGTGGACAAGTTTTCCCTCTCAACAGGTGGCAATCGATTAGAGGGAAACAGACAGCCAAGGGATTCCCCCGAGATTGAGACACTGGCAACAATTGGCCACAGTGATATATCGACATTGATAAGTTTAATCGCAACGGACAAAGTGGATGGATCGAAAGATTACAGGAGTTTTTTAAAACGGTGCATTTTGTCGATTGGAAAAATAAATTTCGCTCTTGCGAATGTTTAATTTTTTTTAATCTTCAATAATAGATATTCAAAATTAATAAAATGAATGTAATCTACAATTCTAAAGAAATATCTTTATTCTAGAGAAAGTATTTTTTTTTTCCCCTATTTGATTAAGATGTACACGATACATTTTAAATACGATGCGATCAATAAATAATTTCTATCAAATTTTTATAAATGATTGATTTTTTTTCCACTACATCAGAGATTAAATCTGAGAAGAAATATCTCGATGTTAGCTGCAAGTATCGCAGCTAACTTTATTGGAGATCGAGTAACAATATTTTTCCTTTTATCTAAAAATAAAATATTGAGAAAAGTACCGCGTAACACGAGATCTACTTCCATTTCATTTCCTTCTAATACCAACTCGATATCGAAGAAATAATTTCGAAAATGCTTAAAGAACGAAAATTGAAAAAAAAAAAAGAATCTAAATAATATCGAATATTTTAAAAATTATCCTATCCCTCCAAAAAACAAATTGTTTTAATTCCAATCTAAATCAATACAAACTTCTCGACCAACGAACAAAAAAAAAGATTAAGATCACTTCCCCGCAATAATCGAAACTCACAACAATAATAAACACACGTCTGACAAACACACGCAATTTCTACATCCTTTGGACAGAAGCTGCTCCCCTTCGCTTCGAGGGAACACAACGCAAGAAATTTAATCAATAAACACAGAGGCGGAGAAGGCGGAACAGTTTGGAACGAGCCCCGGGGACACAATTATACAGACGTGTCGTTGCTACGCGCGATAAGCCTCGATGAATAAACGCTTGATCCTAATTATAATGAGGTCGAAATTTCGGGGAGCGATAACGGTTTGGCCGTGGTGAAGGGTTAATCAGAAATTCAGAGATCGGATCAACCCTAAAAACTTGATGACGGAAACGCTGACGGAGCTCGTTACGAAGCGCGAAACCGTGACGGGATTCGTGAGACAATCACGAGTTATGGTCGTCTGCATCGTCATCCTTAAATCCAAAGATAAATTCGTTACTGAAACGTTTCGCGGATTGGTTGGAAATTATGTTCATTCGACGATTTAACTGGTTTTAAGAGAGCTAAGAAATTTGAGAAAGATAAGGAATTCGTTACTGTAAATTAGATTTTGGTGTATATATTTTTAATATAAAGTTTATAGTTTTACATCAGTTTAATTTTTTATTTAAACAGCTTACAAATTAGTTTGTTTAATTTATGGTTATTATAAAAATCTTTTTATAGCCCTATCTTTTTATAGAGAAAGTTTGAATTTTATATTACATAAAGTAGAAGTGAAAGATATTCTTTTTTAGAAAGTGTCTTCTTACTTAAGTATCTACTTAAACGTTTATTCTTAGCCTAGCATCTGTTACGATAGTTTAATTGAAGTTTCAAGAATATTTGATGTTTGAAGTAAAAGAAAAAGATTTTATAACCATTGTCATTTGTATCGTGTACATCATTTCTTCAACATCATTTCTTCTTGAGGTATTCAAGTGCACGTGTGCGTGACAGATTTTCAAATGTGATATTCTCCGGGACGAGATTTCAAACGGAGGAAGAAACTTTCCATAAAAATTGAAACGTACAATTTAAAAATAATATTTATTGGATAAGTTGAATTTCGGAATAATATCAAAATCCTAGATTGAAAAAATAGATTCTGAAATACGAAGAAATACGTGAATGTTTCAAAAATATTGGATCCCAATTATAAAAATATCATTGAAAAAATGTGGAAAACGTAAGGAGTGCATGAGAAATAAGTATAATCGATTATTTTGTCTCCATGAATATAACCTCTGCCGCGAAACAGTGTTTTCTCAACTTTCGCCTCAAGTTTCAACCTCCTCCTGAATTGAAACTCTTCCACGCAATTTTCCTACGTTTTACAGGCTATACTTTACTGAAGTTAAGCATTCTTAGTAGACAGACAACTAGTAAGCACTTTACAATTTAACAAATCAAATTCTGTTTCGACTTACGTTTGATTTGTGAAAAAAAATAAAACAGCGGATTAAATTTCCCGCGTTACGACGAATTTCAAAATGGCGAAACAATAATAATAGGACATACGTGAAAAGAATTAAGATAAAGTAAACGAGACTGAATAATTGCGTACAGTTATATTCAATATTCATAAAATTTTTTTTTAATTAAACGTGACACTTTGACAAACTATAAATTAAATCCGCCCACTCGGCCACTTTGTTAGAGCCAAATAATTGGATAATTACGCAGAATTTTTCCTTTCCTTTCGTGAGAACTTTCTTAGCAATTAACTTACGCAAAACAAATCTTGACCCGGAACATTTTTTTTCTCCGACGTGATTTTTAATTATCTTTGCATGTAAAATGTAAAGTGTTGAGAAATGACTATGGAAATTTAAAGTAGTTATTTAGTATGTAGTTGAAAGATGTAGAATGGTTAATCAACTTGGAATATAGGATTAATTTTTTTTCTCTTTCTTTTGTTTTTTTTTGGAAAATATTACCTTTGGGTGAAATATATTGTATCATAATAAGGGAATTATTATTAAATATTATTACTAAAAGAAAAATTACGATACAAAACTTTACTTTCTTTATTTAAATATTCCTAATTTATATTTTTCTCCTGTAATAATTCATCTACATTATTGTTATATGGATGAATAATAAATTGAATAAAAATTCCACAAGAAAATACAAAACTACATTTTATGTGTCAAAGTAATATCATACTTAATGGATTAAGGATTTTTTCTTTTAATTCACGAATATCTTAAGCCCTTAAAATCTATCTTCTCTTAACTCTTTTGTAAAAAAGAAAAATTTCCAGAATAATTCATTATATTCTGGTATGGATGGTAAAAATTTAAAAACATAATGTACATTTGAAATCACTAAAGTTTTATTCTTGGAAAGAATTTATGCTAACGTTGAATTTATGAAAAAAGAAAAGAGATAAAATATGCAAAATTAAAAACACATATAGTATTCTCTATTTGATTAAAAGAAGACACTATATAATATGGAATGATATGAAATTGAAGTAATATGGAAAGATAGCTTCTTGCAAGATAAAAGCTAAACGCAACGCAAAAGAGCCTTCTTTATTTCAAGACTACTTATCTTGAATCTGTATAAAAATCAATATAAGATTGAATTCATAATTATTTTACTTTTTCTAATACTTTGAAAACAATTTAACCACGATGGAAAATTTCTCCAAGCTATAAACTTTAAATTAGCTCCAATTCATTAAAAAAATTAATAAATATTCCTCGAATATATTAAGAAAAAAATAACTGCATGCATTGTTCTCAACTGTGAAATTTTAAACAAATAAAACCTATCAAAAAAACTGATTTAATATTCTACGAATCTCACCAAAAGAAAAAAATCTCACTATTCTCTAAAGTTATTTCCATACAAAAAAAAAATATATAATAATTGATTAATTACAGTTATGAATAAATAAACGAACACTGTACAAAATTTGTTATATCCAAGCTCAAAAATTCAGAAAAATATTAATTTTAACTAACAATTTAATCTTCAAAATTTTTATAATAAAATTGAATAGACATTGTATTGTAAATTTTTATAATCCAAATAAAACGATATTTTCTTCATATTCTTTTGTGTCGTGCAAAATATATAAATATCCGACACGTCCCTTTTTGAATTAAATTGTCAAACATCTATTTTACCGTCGAATAGAAAATTCGCGTTGGTGTATCGGCAAGACAAGAATTTTTAAACCCCTCATACAAAATTCATACAAAAACGTTAGATGCACGCGCGTTAAATTTCCCGCAAAACGTCACCTCTATAGTTCAAAGGGTATAGAAAGCGAGAAAAATAGTGGAGGAAAATTTCCACGTTTGAAAATTGTATCACTATCGAAATCGATAGTTTCGAGTTTAATCGAACAGGTATATACCAGATGATATCGCGTTTCCTGGCCGCGGTATCAATGTTCTTGCTGGTAAAAGCATCTCGTGTTCTCTCTGACTAATTGAATCCATCGTGTTTCCCCCGATAAAACATATACTTAAACGCCTGTTCCGTATCGCGAGACACGGACATAGGATCCTGTATTTGAAAAGAGAATGAACGAGAAAGAATAAATTCGAAGAAGTGAAATGGGATGAAAATTTATCGGGCTCCTTTTTTTAAATATAATGCATCTATAAGTTTGAAATTTAAGAATGGGAAAAAAAATTGGATTGGTAGAAGACTTTTACTATGATTATATGTAATATATTAACAATTATGGCGTAAAAATTTTGTAAAATCGTTTTTAAATATATTACAAATTTTTATCTTTGTAAAGAAGAAATTTACTGGATATAGAAGAAATATCATTTATTATTCTCTTTGTAAAAGGAAAATGAAGAATCCCTGAAATCTTCTCTAAATATATCTGGTTAATTATCAAAGATAGATCCAATATTCATCAATTTTCTTTTCTCTAAAAGAATTATTACATGATACATTGTAAAGGTCTTCTTCCTTTGTTAAAAATTTTTACTTTTTTTCTATTTGTATAAAAGAAATATCTGTTTATGTAATTTCATTTTAATACTGTAAAATCTTAAGTAATAATTTCTATTTTATCCTAAAATTTCTTCCAAATATCTTCGCATATATCGTATCAATTTGTTGGCTATATTTTATTACAAATCGATTATACAATTTCTAATACAAAACATTTGTTCCACGTGACATGATCGAATTATTAGCGCGACATGGAACAACTTGTTTCGAGAGTGCTTAATTAGGCGGCAATGTTAATTCAACTAATTGGAGTTAATTGATACCAAGACATGTTCGTCGATTAACTCTGTTAATTTAGGGTCATCTGTTTCAATGGTAGAATATACAGTATATATTGTTCAATATTTATCAAATCTTGGAATTAAGTATTGTTCTATTCGTTCTTGAAAAAAGGGAGGCATTTAAGAAATAAGAAATAATGTATAATAATTTTTTTTTTATTATAAATATAAAGATACAAAAATTCTTTACTCTGGAATTTTAACCTACAATTGAAAATCGGCTATGAAAATTAATAAGCACCGACGAAAACTAAATTATTCCATAACACCGAGAGTTTACGAAATCTTCCTTTCCTTTATGAAATCATATTTTATAGAAAATTTTCCTCGTCGCGCAAAGAAATCAAATTTTTTAATTAAAAATCTCAAATGTTGATTAAAATATTCTCACACAAACTATAAAGTAACCGGCATTTAAAGACTTAATGGTATCATCAAAGAGATTTATATTCAGAAGGGTTGCAAGGTCGATCATTCGATCCAGAGATAATTAAACGCTTCATCTTGATGCAGATTAAAGCGTTCACCCAGCTCGATCGTTTAGAAGGAAATCTTCCCCGACTATGTAAATTCGTATCCTCATACAAGTCTCTGGTCTTATTTGCCTCTATTAACATGCCTCGAAAAAGAAGGTATTAATAAATAATTTCTTTCAATGGGGTCGTTTATCATCGAACAGATTTTGCGAGAAATTATAAGACTTGCGAGAAGAAGAGTGAAAATTAAATCTCGATGAAAAATTTAATACCGGTTGATACGAGAAATACTCTTATTTTATCTTATAACGAGCAAAAAATGATTAAATTATCTAGGAGGCGGATATCGAAATGAAAGTCTGAAGAAGCAAGATTAAATTAAGACGATAAAAAAAATTATCCGTGACTCGATCAAAAAATATCTTAATCTTCATCGGATGCTGAATCCTTATTATGTTAATTTTTTTAACATGTTTATTTGAAATTTAACATGATGATAATAAGGTAAAGAAAAATAAAACGAGTTTTTTAACAGAAAATTTTGAATTGTTATTTGGATTATAAAAAAGATTCTATTTCTATAATCAAAGTGTTCTATAAATTTATTTTATAGAATTTTTAAAAGCATACAAACCATAATAACTGGTGTTTTAATTATAAATATTGGATATATCTTTGATTTTATTTTTGTAAGAAATTATACAAAGATAAAAGTTATATATAGAAGATAAAAGTTCCTTTCGACTATTGGATTCTAAGAATCGATCAGAAGAAAAGAAACAACAGGATAAAAGAGGATTTTCTCTCTAGCCTCTAGCGGAGAAGAGGAAATAAAAAGAATGAAGAATTTTATCTGTTACCTTTGGTTTTCTGTAACACTCTTCCACTTATTCGAAAATTCCAATACTAAACTAATACTTTCTTATCCATTGCATACAACATAATAATAATAATTGCTAATGATACTATTAATAATTTTTCTGAAAAAATAAATTTTTTCAGAATATAATTTTTTATAGAGAAATCTTCAACTGAAAAAAATAAATATAAGAACATTTTTTTCAATCATATTTCTTTTTTACTTGAAAAGATATAGCAACAGATTCATTCGACAAATTATTCATTAATAATTTATCAATTCGAAATAAATATTCAAATCTTTCAAAATATATAAAGATCATCTCAAACCAATCCTCTAAATTTAATTTCTCAAATCACATATCCTTCCTAATAATATATCCTTCTATCTCGAATGATATAATTTAACCATAATAACATATAATTAATCGAAATAATTTTCAAGGAGTGAATAAACAAAAATAGAGGGAAAAATGGCGAACAAAAATTGAAAAACGAGGGAAAAAAAAATGACTGCTTAATCTAACACGGTGTGTTACGATTATTCGATTTCAACGTGGCTTCTCTCTTTCTTTCTTTCTTTTTTTTTCGATACTTTAACCATTAATTAACAACATCATGGGAGATCGTTAAGTGAATTATTGGCAGAAATGCGATTTAACGACGACAGTATCGGGTTTTGAAGTGAAATTAACGATTGGCCAATGAGCGGAAGATAATTCGCAACGACGTGTCGACGATGAAACCATGAAAAGAACTTTTTTCTTTTTTTTTTTTTCCAAGGAAAATTTCTTTCATCCCAATTCTGATATTTAATCGCTTTTTTAACGAATGATTAAAGGAAAGGAAATACTTGGGGATAATTCCAATAATTCTCGGTCATCGATTAAAAATATATTTCACAGAAATACTTCATCTACTTTTATCATTTTAAATGAGCGAAGAAGATTTAGACACGTAGGTGGAAATCGTGCATTACATGACGTATTAATTAAAACGAGCTTTACTTTGAGCTTTATCCATCGAGTTCTTTATCCATCTATCATTAACGATAATAATAACGCTTGTGGATGTTTGCGCGATTTGTTTCAATCGTTTGTTCATAAAATTAATTAGCAACGTGTTATTCCTCGAATGGAATGGTTGAAATTTCATATGTTTTTTTTTTTTTATCATAAACGATAAATTGCAAATCTCTTTATACCTGTTTTTCTTTAGAAAATACTAAGAGTGAATATACCACATTTGTGTGCAGAAAGCCACAAAATCGATAAAATAAATGTGATTTGATAAAATGGGATGGAATAAGTTGGACTCGATTTTCACCTATGACTGGAGGGTTGAGAATAGAAACTGAGAAAGCGACAAGATTTTCCAGAGGTTTACTAGACTCCCACATGTGCACTTTTGGCTTCAAGATGTCTGGTAACGTTCCATTTAAAAGATCTTATAAATGTTTTATGACGAAAGATATTTTAAAGAAATTCATTTTCTAGAGCACTGTATCTTTTTAAAATTAGAACTTGTAAAATTAATCAATTTTATTTTTAGAATGAAATAATAACAATAACAATTAATAATAATGACAAACAAATTATTTTTATATTTAGCAAAATTGCAAATCTTTGAGATATTTTTTTGAAATAACGATCCCTTTCCTCTTGTAAAACTACTGTAAAATTATATACCACCCACAAAAGATTAAAAATACAAATCCCCAATTGTGCACCGCGTCCTACGCAACAAACTAAACAATAGAATGAACGAATGAAAAACAAATCCAAAATAATTACAACTAATTCCAAGTCACTGAGGAACAATAGCCCATTATTTACCAAAAAAGCAAAAAAAAAAAAATCCACGAAAACAAAACAATATTTGAACAAATCACTGACCCGTAATCGGTATCAACGTGCACGAGAAGAAGAGATCTATTAATCTACTAATGGCAATTCCGCCTCGAAATTTTTCTAATTGCATCCTCGATAGAGATCGGCGGGGCGTGCAACGCCGAGCTCCTCCTCCACCTTTTCACTCCTCTTATTGCCGGACTTGAAACAGATGTTTGGCTGGCGAGAGAAAGTCGATCGATCGAATCTGGTTCCGCGCGGAAGGAGCCGCGGCAAAAGGAGATCCGGCGAATTACCATATATGCATTTCGAGGTCTCCAATCATGGAGAGCGTGATTACTCCGGAAGAAAAAAAGTTCCTTCCAGTGATTCGACCGCGAAATTGCTCGGATCGAGATCCTCAGCATGAGAGTTTTTGTGATGATTTACGTATGCGCGTGGGTAATGAACATATTCTACTTGATATATCATCCACTTCTCCGATATTTGTCGAACTTCGAATGAGAAAAATTTACTCGTTTCTAACTCGTTTTGTCTTCGCGAGATGAGAAATGAAATATTTTCCATGTCTTTTAACTTTTAAACCGTTCAAATTTTAGTCCCTCGATATTTTTTCGCGACATCATGTTTGTTTGAAATTTTTCAAATATTAATGGAATACACGAAACAGATTTATGGAAGATCTCAAGTTTTGAAATATTATCCTTTGGATCTGTTAATATCGTAAGTATATAAGAGGAAAAAAATAATTAAGTTAATTAAGAAATTTTTCATTTCAAGACAAGACAAATATATCGTCCCACACTTAATTTTTAAAATAGACATAACTCTCGATTTAATCTACAATTAGATCTTGGTATCTATTATTAAATTCTAAAAAAATAATAATAATAATAAACAAATAAAAGAAAAATCCAGGGAATTAAATAAATTAAATAAGTTCATCCATCCTAATCCGCTAATCCTCGAAAGCCACCTAAAGTAAATTCCACAATATCCAGTAATATCCCTTTGATACTCCCATAACATGGACCAAAATCGAACTAATAACCCCCAATTTCGTTGGTGTTCTCGACCAACTCTCAGCCACGAATATACAGAAGGGGGGAGGAGTGAGAAGCTTTCTATCCAGGACAAACTAAACTCAAGTTGGAGAGAGCAAAGTTAACGTGGCACGCGGGAGGTTATCGTAAACAGGAGGTCCCCTGCGCTCTTCCCGAGTGGATCTCCATTGTTCCACGTGAAAAGCGATCGGGAACACGGTTTGATTTTCGAGCATTCCACTGTTCCCTCGTTACCTCCATCGGTCACGTCATTTAATTCCGTTTCGATCGTGTTGAACAATTTATAAGAGGAGGAGGAGGAGGAGGAGGAGGAGGTCGATGCTCAGCCCGACTTTTTCACGCATTGTTCCGGGGGATGAGACGAGCAACTGGGTCAAAGTTTTTTTCGATCGATCGGCCGGTGTTTAAGTTGGACGCGTCGGCGAAAAGGGAAGAAAGGGAAGAGGAGAACCTGTTGGCTCTTCGTTGCATACCAAGGTATACAAAAAAGTTTGAATGAATTTGATGATAATTTTTTGATATCGAAAGGTTCTCCAGAAAATGAAAGTGGAAAATAAAGGCAATAGATTGATATTTATACAAAAATTTCCACGGTGAAAATTTGAAGATCTTTGCTTTTACGCAGGAGTAAGTATTTTTTTGTTTTTTAAATCAATTCAATCTCGTCTAATCTCGTTTATAGTTCTTATATTTAAATAATTTCCCCTAATAGAAATTACACCTAGTTTATATTTCAAAAAGCTGAACAATGCATATTACAAATATACGTAATGCGTTATGCAAATGATAATAATTTAAACAATATCCATTTTCAATGTCTCGATCAAACTA
The DNA here is from genome assembly GCF_003254395.2 of Apis mellifera. Classification (NCBI taxonomy): domain Eukaryota; kingdom Metazoa; phylum Arthropoda; class Insecta; order Hymenoptera; family Apidae; genus Apis; species Apis mellifera. Next base: position 3,975,547 of record NC_037647.1, read on the forward strand.
TCAATTGAAAAGTTCGATAAACGATATGAAAATTCACATTTCCTGAAAACAAACTGATTTTTCATATCTTTTACAAAAATTAAAAAGAAAAAGAGATAGTATTAGTTATAATTATCCTGTCTATAATAAATAAGTTTGCGTGTAAAAAATTTTCTCAAATATCAAAATTTTTCAGAATCCTTTTATTGTTATATTATTTTTGATACATGAAATCGGCCAAAAGAGAGATTGCATCCACTTTGAAAAAGATAAAACTTATTTATTATAGCCAAAATAATGGAATAATTGTCACTATACACAGATATAATAGTATTTGTTTATCGTGGTTATATGTATAGATTTATAAAAAGAATGGCGTTTAGTGCTGTCAAGATAATACAACAACTCACAGTGTATGCAACACTTTGTCAAAAAGCAATTTGTATACACAAAAAGTTTGGATGGATACACATTCGAGGCTCGAATCGAGAAATATTTTTGTTTTAAAGTTAAATTGATTTCTGTTGATAGAAGTAACAGTGTTAACGATAGAATATTATTGGCTTGATATAAAACTATAAGCTCGAAATATTTTTGCAAACATTGACTTTAAATTTTGACAAATTTTGATAATTTGAAATCAAATTTATTTCATTGGATTTAATACTAATAAATTAAAAATAAAAACTATGACGAAAATAATTAATTTTTCGAGAATGACTCCTTGATTATACTATCATTTCTCTGAAATTTACTAAAAATTTACTAAAAATTTACTAAAAATCGTAAATACAAATGAAATTTGAACGTATCTATTGCAAGATGTTACTATTCTATGAGGAATATAACTCGATAATTGAATTAGTTGAACTAAATATTAAATTGTTTAAATAATGGCCTACATTATTAATTAATTTTATTTATCAATAATAAGTTACGAATGAAATATGCATTGTAAACATTTGCACTCGAAATTTTCATCACTAATTCATTAATATGTTTTACGAAGTTCCTAATAACAATCAATCTTCCATTAAATTTAATGTTATAGCATTTCAAATATTATCCGTGTGAAAACGTTAATGAAAATACTTCTCCTTTTCCAATCACGTTATAAAACTATATTAAAATTTATTCTTCAATAATAAAAATTTTTCTTGTCCTCTCAAAATCAGATCAGATTTTTTTCAATAATCTTTTTATAATCTCAATCTCCACTATTTTCACTCTCTATCCTCTCATTGTTCCTAGCTAATTTTGAAAATTATTAAAATCACTTAAATTTTCGTGGGACATAATAATTTCTTAAATGAAAACTTACACGAAACTTATACAAAATATATTACCAAATATAAAAATATTTTAAAATACTGACATATCATTTTTGATTCTCTGATTTATTTTTGATTTATGATTATTCCTATATTATCTACACTATATTATCAAACACTATATTGATAAACATAAAATCTATTTTACACATTTTACATTTAATTTTAACAAAATTCTTTGAACCATCGATTGCCAAATATTGAAGCTATCATTATCAGAATAAAATAATAAATATTTCTACGTCTAAAATCAAAAAAAAAATTTTATATAATACAGAAAATTATTCCTAACAATCCCTACTGATTTTTATCTTTATCTATATTTATTCTCAATACGATTATTATATTAATAATTATATTTGATACGAAAAGGCGTAAACAATTCTCGAGTCGAGCCACGAGTTGTCACGGGGTAAGTCTCGTGGAGGACGAGGGTTCGATATACGAGGCCGTGTTTGCATTGTGCGAGAGCAAACGAAGGATCAAACGACACCGTCGTCGTCTATAATCTCGTTTTGCTAACCGTATTTCCGGGATCGTTTAGAAACAGCTCGAGGGGCGGTTAACGAAACCGCGTTTCCCGATACTCTCGTTGCCAGAGGCTTGCCAACCTGTTATTATAATCGTGCAAATTCTCGCCAGATCGCTGAAAAATTTATTAAATTTTGGTATTAGGCTTCACACGCGCGGAAAAACACTTTTTCCGGAAAAGCACTTTCTCTCTCGTTCGTGATGAGTCGAGTTTGAAAAATTGGCGAAAAAAGAAGGGGATTAAATAGTGGAAATTAGCGAGAAAAGTAAATGGGGAAAGATTTTTCAACCCTTTCGAAGATTTACTGATGTGCTGTTATAGGGGTTGTTAAATTATTAAATTAGATTCGTGTGATTAAATGAGAAAATTAATATGGAAAATTTTGTTTATATCAGAAAACTAATTATTAATGGAAGAAATTTAGGGATGAAAAGAGATTTTATTGGACAAAAGTGAAATGATTCAAATACTCTAAAAGAAATTTAAAAAATTAGACTTAATTAATTTGAAGGATTCTTTAATTTTAATTTTCCAAAATTTGTATAAAAGACAAGAGATAAATGGTATATTAATTTATGTCTATCCTTGTGTTTCACATTTTGTCTCCTTTTTCATATGTTAATGAAATACACCCAAGAGCAAAGAAGATATTTCATAATATTACATTTTCATTAAAAATGATTGTAACAAATCAATTTTTTTATATCTCCTATTGTTTCTAGTATCTAAATACTTTTTCAACATAAATTTTTAAATAGAACTTTCGTTGAAGAGTGTCTCAAAGCATCCACCAAACTTTAATTTTCCAATATTCTGTAATTTTTTTCTCGTTTCATGAGATAAAAACGTTTAATAAATAAATATAATAGAAAGTTACAACATTGGCTATTGGGTGTTTATAAAAAGAGAAAGTGCTTTCATTAGTCGGTCACTCGAAATGATTTAATAATAACATATAAAGGATCGATAAAAAAACGTGGTCCCCTTCAATTTTCCCTACAATGATAATATGTAAAGGAAAAATAAATTTTCCACGTATAAATTAACGATATTATAACGCAATATTTTACACAATTTATTCGAAGAACACGATGAAAGATAAAATTATTATGATCATTTTGAAATTACCATTGATTACAATATTATAAAATATTCTACTTGTTACTCATTAACGTCTGAAAAATTCATAACAAATTTTTTCACACTTGAACCTATCCATCTAAAAATTTAAAAATATAATATTTTCAATTTCATCCTTCGATCATAATAATTAAATCACTCACTGTAATACAATTTTTTGTCAAAATAACTAAAACTAAAACTGCGTTTCTTCGACAAGGTGGAATGGAAACGTGAAAGAAAAAGCACGCACTTTAGTTCCAGTTTCACTTTCCGACCTCGAGTTCATCCTCAAAGGAATCGTAAATAAAATCCGATCGAGATCGTCCAAGTTTTCTACTGGATGGAGATTTGTTAAAGCGAGGATATACAAGAGGCAAAGGACAGAGCAGGCAGACAGAAAGGAATTAATCTTCATTCCGTGGCTCTGGTTTATCCACGCGGTGTGAATTCCGTTCCACGAGATCCTCCGCAAACGCACAGAGAACGTACAACTAAATGTAAAGAACCGCGTCACAGTATCTATCCTTAAACCTCTTTAAATAATTCAAGAACGTCGATCGGTAAATCTTCGTTTAAAAAAAAAAAAAAAGCTCCAGATGCAAGAATCCGATTCATTTTTTTAAAATTTCCAAACGATTTTTTCCGAAAATTTCTCAAGTGTTTGCAATAATTTTTATAAAGAGAGATCTTAGAATATTAACAAATTACATTACATATTTCCAAATTTGCAATTTTCAAATTTTTCTAATAAAATTTGTAAAAACCAAGGAAAAAAAAGGAAACTACACAATTCAAATAAATATTATTAAAAAATTATCTCTATATAAAATTCAAGAACCAAGGAAACTATACAATTATTATAAAAAATATAAAAATAAAAAATTCAGTCACGAACAAAAGAATCTTCCAATTACCAACGATTAAACAATTTCACCATATTCTTCAACTTGAAATCGTTAACTGCGTTACAAAAATTCACGATTCATATCTTCCACCATTTACGGAGTAACAATCGTCGTAAAAGTTACTTCGATCTTGCTTCAAACGAACAAAACAAGAGATAAACATAAAAATCAACGGGAGAAGGGAGGGGGAGAGGGATGAATCGGAATAAATAGGATCTCGTAACCCGGTGAATCCAGGTTTAAGGGTGGACGAAGAACGCGAGAAAAGAGGAGAGAGAGAGAGAAAATAAAAAAGAGAGAGAGAAAAAGAGTACGTGTGCGTGTATGCGATCGACCAATGTGTGAAGGAAATTTACTCACGATTGTGTTGCACGTTTCGGTGGTGCGGCAGGACTGTCGTCGAGGGTGGAAAAGCACGTCGGACCGGCCGTGAAAGAGGCTTCGCTCCTCTCTCGACGCGCATCGCGCAGACGTGCCTCTCCACCAACCCCCCTCAGCATTTACGTGTACACACGATAAACGGGAGTAGAAGGAAGATCGGTGGTGGTTTTCTCGGGGTTGTTACAGCGGGACAGAAGGGCCGAAACGGATGTCAAGGGATGGTATCGCGAATCGGGGTGACCTACACACGCTCTCGAGGGAGGGGGTGGTTTCGCGGAGATCCTGGAGATCGACTGCTATGTTTTTTTAATTATATTTAGATTAAATAGAAAGATTAAATAAATATCGTGATTATGATTTGAAATTTTATGGATATATATATATAAATTATGGTTGTGATTTAAACGATTTTAGAATTGAAAAGATTACTTTAAACAATTTTATTCGTCAATATACAATCATTTTATTTATTTATTTACCATTTTAGTTTAGGTAAATGTAAATAAAATGAGGATAGATAACAATTATATCGATATAGAAAATTAGAATTGAAAAGTAGTGAGAAAAGATTACTTTGAACAATTTTATTCGTCAATATACAATCATTTTATTTATTTATTTACCATTTTAGTTTAGGTAAATATAAATAAAATGAGGATAGATAACAACTACATCGATATAGAAGATTAGAATTGAAAAGTAATAAGAAAAGATTACTTTGAACAATTTTATTCGTCAATATATAATCATTTTATTTATTTATTCAAATTTACCATTTTAATTTAGATAAATATAAATAAAATGAGAACAGATAATAACTATATCGATATAGAAGATTAGAATTGAAAAAAATAGTGAGAAAAGATTACTTTGAACAATTTTATTCGTCAATATATAATCATTTTATTTATTCATTTATTTATTCAAATTTACCATTTTAGTTTAGGTAAATATAAATAAAATGAGGATAGATAACACCTACGTCGATATAACGCTTTCCCTAGCTGCAGTTGAAATTTAACTTTAAATAAACTCCCGTTATATTCCCGTGAAACGTAAAATAACATTGCACGACATACATAAGATGACGCGTAACATCTTGCACGAAGAGAAATGGAAAGAACGTTTCCGTAGATTTTTACGCTTACCCGTTTCCGCGGATATTCGAGAAAGAAATCGTAGTGAAATTCATACGACCGTGAAGAATCGGGACGCGACTTTTTTTAGAACGCTTTCCCTTCAAGAATACCTTCGAGCGGCTGTTGAAAAATATGAATTGGAGAAAGGGACATTCATTACCCGGGAACAATTTTCACGAACTCGAGGTGTTTCGCATTGAGTCTTCTTTATCTCTTCAGGATTGTTTTCAGGATTGAATTTCTTTGCAAATATAATATGTTAACGGAAGATATCGATGCATGATTATGCTTTATAATACTATTTACTTGATAAATAAATTGTATAATTTATTAAGTAAAATGAAATATGAAGAAATAGAGGAGCAATGCAACCCTCGAATCGACCAAATATAAATGATTATCAATTAAAAACGACACGTATGTTTTGTAATGAAAATCGACGAGGAAAAATTGATCTGTAATGAAATACGTGGCAACCTATTTCTTTTGTTTTCGACGAACGAAGGGGAAAGTTAGAAGAGAGTTCTAGAGAGAACTTTCGTGTTGAATGCGTTGATTCGTAAAGAGAAGAAAAATCAATGAACTTGTCAATTATTCAGAGGGTTAACAATAAAAAGAAACATACCACGGGATGTTTTCTCCTTTTGATTTCTCTACGAAATCAAGACACTGGGTTTTCCCTCTTATTCGTATTCCCCTCGACTTTATAGTCTCAACTAAAGGATTCATAAGACGCCAGATTTCTGGAAAAATTACTTCTCCATTTGACAAATATATTTAATTATACATATATTGAAGAAGAAGAAAAAAGAGACGGAAGAAAAAGGATGTGTATTTTCTAAAACAAATTAGCAATTATAAAAATATTTATTTTTTGTGAATTATCAAAATTAATAACTCGATACACTGTGCAAAGAATGAAAATTGCTTTAAAAATCTCTGTGATGCTCAACAGTTGTTTTTCTTCACTCTCTTTCTCTCTTTAAAAGTTAATTACTTTTTTTTTTTCTAAAATTAACTATCCTTTGTGAAATTTAATTATTTTTAACTGGAAAATATTTTATTATAATATGTAATTTATATGTATGATAATGATGTGTAGATGTATTCATTAAATACTATTATTATTTGTTTTATTTTTATTTTTCTTCTTTTTTTTTTGATAAAGTGAAATAAAAATAGTTCAAAATATTTTTGACAAAGAAAGAAATAAAGAAAGAAATTTCTAGCATAATTTAAATTTATAATTTTTTACAAATCTCTCTTATTTTTATTTTGATATTTTATATTATTTTATATTAAAATTCATGTGAAAAATTAAAAATCTAAAATAAACCTAATTTTGTTGTATAATATGTAAATGAGGTTTATAATTCTTTTGATAAAATATTCCAATTTTTCTTGAAAAGCAATATAGTGTGTACAATCTTTTTCTGTATAAAATGTAAAAGAAAATTAAAAAAAAATTTGATGCGACATGAAAAAATTAGTATAAAGATTGAAAGAATCTTAAAACAGAGAAGATATTAATAGATATTCAAATGAGGAATAATTACGCGTATGTATCGATGGATACGTTCAGAATGATGAAGATTGCACATGATTGTACATTCGAATGGTTTATCACGTGTAAATTTCACTTCCCTAATCGAAAAAAAACTTTCTATTCCTGTACGTGATAGAAGTCCATTAGAAAGATAAGATTAAAAGTTCCAATGAAATTTTTATCAAAAAATGCATTTACTCGTAGAATCTCTTTGAAACTACCATTCTTTGTCATTTCATATCTGATATATTGTAACGCAAACATATAACACAATAAATTCAAAGATAATTTTGTTGAAATTTCATCATTTATGAAAATTCCTACACTATTCACTTTGAAAATGAAACATCAATATATTTCAAAGATGTAAAAATTTTTACATTTATTTTTAAACGTAAAAATATATACTTTTCATTCAAATTAATACTTTAATATATTACGTTAATATTTCACGTTACACTTTATGTATATTACAATAATACATTATTTTTTAAAATTCAATTTAGAAAAATATTTAATTCAAAAAGTAAAATATCGATGTTTCCTCTCGAAAAGTAAAATTTTATCCGAATAAAAATTTTAATATTTATTTTAAAAATACTCAGAAAAAAAAAACATAAAAGACACTAACCAAATTCCATTTATAAAAACGTCGACATTTGTTTTTTTTTTTTTTTTTTTAAACAAAAATATTTTTATCCAAATCTCGCTAAATATTTCATACCTTTAATTAATTAAATTAATTTTTTAAAACACACGCTCTCGCGTTTTCATTAACTCCTATTACATTCTTTTTCCTTCTTCGTGTGTTCGTTTCATGCTTCAAATTTATCCACGGTACAAAATTCGCTGGCATTTTTCGAGCCAATTTCCAAGAGTAAAAAGTTCGATTCAAGAATAAATAATCCTTCCGTACAAAGAGAGCCAGACCCTTTCAGGATTCTATCTTTTTCTTCATAATTCCGTGCATCAAAGATAGAGGAGGGAAAAATTCTGGCGAAATAAGTTTCGAGTACTTTTTCATACAAGTTTAATTTAACTGCACTCGCGATATTCTCCATCTCCGCCAAAGTATTTCTCCAAGTGCGCTATTTCTAACTGAAATTTAGAAGAACGATTGCAGAATACGTACGTACGCTCCCTTTCCCCTCCGTTTTCGAACGATAATCGAACGCGAAAGGTGAAATACCTCGAAGCAAATACCGTTTAGACATTTCGTACGATTTCGAGCGAAAATAAAACGAGTTTCTCTTGTTCCCTTTGAATCGCTATTTATATACGAATCGCAGAGTGCAGAGTGCAACTTAAAAAAAAAAATCGGCGTGCAACAAGAAACTCGAGTGTGACGAGTGTACATCGAATTTCACAAACGCTCATTTGTGAAATTTTAAAGGAGTATTGGATCGGAAGAACGATCGAAGAAAATTGTTTACGCGGAAATTAATGAATTATTTTAACGAAGGCGGATAAAAACAATGGTGTAAATTGCGTATACAACGCGTTGCCTCGAAGAATGTCAAAAGTGTGTAAATTTAATTTACGTTCAATCGAATATTTGTTCAAATTCGAACAATTTAACGGGAATAAACTTTTTAATGTTTTTCTTTTTTTGCTTTTTATAATCGAGGTATTTTAATATGCGAACTCGTGTTATTTATCACAGAATTTTAATATTGGAATAGATGTATGCTGTTCCATACGATTCCCAACTTTTTGAAAACTGGAGTATCGGATATTTCCATCCTCTGGTGGAATAAGGAAATTAAAATGAGAAGTTTATTTATTATGGTGACAAACTTTTAAGTAAACAGAAATGAGCAATCGCAACGAATCTACAGCGATGTTCTATCTTACGAAGGGAAAAATATGTATATCCTTACACGTATCGTATCTCAAACTGTCTATAAATCAATAAAGTATAATATTAAGGAAACAGAAAGGAAAAAAAATTAATAACTAAGAAATAAATTCTTAGATATATCTTCTTCTTTCTATACGAACGATATGAATTTCTTTACGTAGATTGAAGCATTGCACGACACGTATTAAATGGATTATATATGTTAATTCATCGTAATCAACAATAGTTATTTTTCATCGAAACGGGTAATAAATTTCTATTATTCCGACCTTTTTTAATTACCATTCCCTTTTTAACATTCGAATAAACCTCATATAAGAAAAGTAGGACAATATCACAGCAACCCCTTAACAAAACAATCCCTTCGCGAAACGAAGCTATTATAGATTCATTATCTACGATATTTCGAACGAAATATTAAAAATGAATATATTTTCAATATAAAACGAGATCGAGATTTACATAAAAAAATGTTTAAAACACCAGAGACATTACTATAATCCATACTGCTGCTCAAATACAAGTGTTTATCACCGTGTTTAAAAGTGTAGAAAAGTGTCTTCACTCGATAAACATGCGATTCATTCTATCCTTTAATTAAAAAGTTTCGCACGAAACAACAGAGAGCGTCTTCGCAACGCTTTTGAATGTTTTATGTCGTGGGATACGCTCCATTACGAGGGTGGATGTTCCACCTGCGCCCAAAAGAAAGCAAATGCTAGTGGGGGTTTGTTCCCTCGTGGACAAACACGTGACGGATCCCGAAGAAGATTGATAACTCTAAAACGCGAAACAATTCTTTGCCTCGAGTCGTCATTTCTTTTGAATTATTTATAATATGTAAATAATCTCGTTGCGATCTTTCATATAAATTTTTCGAACGATTCCAAATGTTGAATTATTATTATTTTTCGGAAACAATCTGTTTCTGGAAGAGACAAATGTATCAATTGAAAATGCGAAGGAAAACGAGGAGGGGGATGAAATGTTTCTGGAAGAGACAAATGAACGAACGAAAAAAAATATTATTTCGTTTAAGATCGATAATGTTTACGATGTATCAATTGAAAATAAAAGAGAATAGGTAGAGGGGGATAAAATGCGAATGACTCGAGGTGGTTTGAAATCTTGATCTTGTTGTTAAAAAAAGAAAGAAAGAAAATGAGAAGATAAGTAAGTTAAAACGAGAGAAGTGGAAGTAACCCCGTCTAATTTAATGACGCTAAACTTTTAATTATTGGAAAAGAATTAAAAAAAAAAAAAGGAAAGAATAAATTCTTTCTTAGTTGAAAAAATAAATATATACGCGTTTTTCTCTCAGAAATTTCCCTTCAGAATGTTGTTTTTAAACATTTTAAAAATAGTTTCTGAATAATTAATAATCTTGTCCTGATATTTCATTTTCTAAATAAATATCATGCCACGTACATCTGTGTAATTTCACTTACAACAATTTTCTACTTTAAGCGATGAGATGAAATGCAGAATGTTGTATATACACGAAAAAAAGAAATGAAAAAGTATGATTTTACATCATGACGATGCACAGCCCCGTGTTACAAAAGTTATGAAACAAGCAATTTTTAATTTTCGTCGCAAACTCTGTCGTATTCCTTATTCCATCTTAATTTTTACTTGTACCATCACACGCGTTGATACAAAATGATCAAAATCGTGAAAATAAATCAACCAAAAAAAAAAAAAAATACGAAAAATATATGAAAAAAAACATATTTCTTCGAGTAAACATATATATATTTTTTTAATTTTCTATCCTGAAAATATTTTCCAATATTGCCTAACTCGCGCGCGATATTAATATTTATTACAGGCCAGATTTCAAATAAAATATAAACGAAGAATATAAACTATAATTTTCCCTAATCTCGATAAATTCATCCCCACGAAACCTTGAAAAAAAAAAAAAAAGAAAAACAACGACGAAACCAGGGTGAACGCAGAGTGAAAATCAGCAACCCTCTGCGTCAGCCATCCTGTCACGGACAAATCGAGGGTAACAGATTACTACTCCCTGCTCCGCGATCATCAACGTTGTAACGTTGTGTTACCCACCACGCGATGCGAGGGTGTCCGAGAGAAAGAGAAAGGGAGAAGAGAACAAAGCGGACAACAAAGAGACACACAGAGAGGAGAGGAGAGAAGCGAGAGACATACACACACTCGGGCCTCGAGTAACGATTACTCCAACCAAGCTCATGGGGGATTTTAATAAGGAAACGAGAGCTTATTCATATACCCTGATGGCGCAGGCGCCAGAAAGCCACCTGTAGCCCCCAGCTTCCCAATCAATACATCACAGACGCGTATCGTGCAGCTTTCCAGGTATAGTAATACGTGTGTGTATATATATATATATATATACATAAAGCATACACGATCCTTCCTGCAAAGCTAGAAATCGCCTGTTGCTGTATTGTGCCCCAAATTCCACCCACCTTTCGATCGAGCCATCCAACCCTCCCCATTCCGTCGATCGCGTCCGTTCCCGATCTATCGAGCAGAACCGGATGGTCCAATACCCGGATCCCGTGATCCACGTACCGAGAAATCAATGTAGGTCGCCGTTTAGGATTCGTATCGAATATTACGAGGGTTGTTGGCAGAGGCACGTACGTGTGTACTCTCTGTGCGCGAAACTCTGTGTTGCGACGTTATTCACGTTTAAAATCTCCCTTTTCCGCGCTCAAGAATAAACGATTGTTCTTTGCTCGATGGTATTTAATCGGTATTGTGCCGATGGTGGAGGGAGGAAGAAGGGGGAGGGTGGAGATGGAAATAATACGTGCAACGTATTAATCGTTGGATTTTCAGAGTATCGGAATCTGGGGAGGGGGGATGACAGTGTTATTAGACAGTGAATCGACCCCATTTCCAGGGACACGGTGAATGATACTGGGACGTGTTTTATTGGCGAATTAATTTGGATTTATATTTTTCGATAAAAAGATGATTGATATGGTAATGGAAGTTGATAAATGGAATCGTGGAATTGGATATTTGGCGGTTCGACGGGGGAACGGGTGAAAATAAATCTATGTTTGCGTTTCTGCGCGGAAGAAGCGTGAAGCTATTCGATGCCAATCAACTATTTTTCGCGTTAAAGAGGGAGGGGGAGGTATTTTTGTATGAATTGTTGAAAAAGGAGAAGAAATTTGTTCAATTGGTAAAATATTTGATATTTGAAAGATTCAATGGTTTCAAAGTGATATTAAGCGTCATTTTTTTTTTTAAAGAGAGAGGAAGATATCTAAAAATAATTAGAATTCTTATTAAATTTATTTCTAATTAATAATAACTTAATGGACAAATATGGATTATTTTCCTTTTAGAATCTATCAGAATCTTGAAATTTGTCTATCATTTTTAGAAATTAAAAAGATCTTTCTATCAAAGCAAGAATTCCTAATTCGATAAAATTTCGGCTGTACAAAGCTTCTACGAGGACGCAAATGAAAAACTAATTAAAATTGATATTAAAGTGAGATTGCATTTTAATAGATTTAACGCAATTTTCGATAATTGCGAAGTTAGATCATTACTTAGTATTTAGAAAGAGCGATGTTTGATATTTGATGAGAGAATAAGAATAGACAAAACGTGTTGTTAATTTATTTCAATTGCCTCCTCGCAATTTTCTCACAATTATATACGATATATTATCCTGACTGATAAAATAAAAATTAAAATTAAAATACCCAAAAATTAATAAATTTATCATTGAACAGTTAGAATGAAACGAAAAATTTTATGTAAAAACCCGATCAATTGCTGCAATGTTACACGGGGGGAAATCGTGAAAATTCTAAAATAAATGCTGAAACCATAAATTATTGAGAGATTCGTAAGAGGATTGCGTTACACGCATTTATCGTACGCGAAACAGTTTAATGGAAACATTACTTGACTTCGTGTAACGTGAAACATAAATATACATAGAAGTTACATCCGATATAATCGAACAATACTTGTCATAATTGTGCACGAGTTTTGAAATCAATGATTTTAAACGCGTTAAAAACGTGTTATGGATACGTTTCCATAATATATACGAGGCAGAATTTATCAGATTTTCACCGCATAAAGCTGTTTTAAATAATATGATGATTTATAGATATCTGAAGAACAAATTGAAAAATAAAACGAGGGAGGAATAAGTGAATACCGTATCAATAGATTAATCGAATAAAACTTGAAATTGTCGCGAAAAAATTATACTTAGCTTGACATTATTCACGAATAACGAATTTCTATCTATTAATTTTCAAGAACTAATAATTCATAATTTACATCGCGTATTTTATCTTTAAAAAATCACAAAATGTTTAAATAAATCTTTAAATATCATTTCCTTTAAAAAAAGAAAAATTATTATATCTTATTCATTAAAATACATATTTTCTATTTCATACTTTGTTATTATAAACAAGAACGAAAGAAAATTCTATTTGAAGAAAAATGGAAAGAAAAAAATTACCCCTTACCCTTTCAATTTTGATTCGACTCTCCCTGTATCCAGGATTTTAAAGCGTTCCAATATCGGTCCATTGCGGAATTGTTTGCTTACGTATAAGGTAAACGTTTCGTGAAAGAGAACTTTGAACGACTCTTAAAACGCCTCGCGAAGGGATAAAGTCAATTCGATCTACCCCCGTAATACAAAGGCCAGAAAATTATCCGCAAGATCGCTTTTTTTTCACAGCTCCCCTATCAAAATTCTCCCCCATCGTTTTTGTTGATCTCAGTTTCGTGCAGATCGAAATGTGCTCATAATGGAAAATACGACAACGATCAACGATCACGTATCGATAATATCTTCTGAGAAAAGCTAAAAAATAATCCACGGTTATTTATTATTGCACCGTTTGAAGATTCTTTTTAAAAAGTTCATTGATTTCCAAAAAAGTACTCAGAGATAAAATATTCCTTTTTTCCATTAATTTATCCTAATGAACAATTGATTCGAAGTTATTATTTTTTTTACTCGATATATTTTTGTAAATATTTAAATATTTTTTCCTAATTTTCTATTTTTCTCCATGTTTTTCTGAACATCGATGTAACTATGTACACGTGGAATTTTAAATAGATATTCAAAAAAATCTATCTTCTAAATTAATCCTTTGATAATGTTATGAAAATGCTTTTTTTTAACATATTCCGTCTGAAAAATTTTAATCGATCTTTCGTTTGATATAATTCTAAAAAAAAGGATACAAGCTACGTTTTATTAAAAAAAAAAAAAAAAAAAAGAAAGAAAGAAATTTACACTCCTTCGACTCGTGGATATCTCGATACATCAAATAACTGTGTGTGAAGTGAATTCGCACGATTTAAGATGTTATTTCGTTTAAATTAAACGAGTTAAAAGGTTAAAGCTACCCTTATAGACGAGTTTTTCGAAGAATCGGGTAATGTCACATGGTTGGAATCGATTGACGATTTATTACGGTCATTTCTCACTTAGGAGTGAAAGTTTCTATTGGCTGGTTGGCTCGATAAATGAGTGATATATGGAACGAGATTAATGGAGTTTCGAGATTTTTCTTGTGCGGTTGAAATGGGCTAAATTTTAAATTACAAGAGGATAAACACGCCTTTTGTTTGTGCACGTGCGGGATATTTGTTTAATAATATTTATTTGCAATAATAATGTCACGATATATCGTAAATTCTCTTTTCTCTTTTGGATAACAGCCAATTAATCCGTCGATATATCCGTACGAAATTCGTTTATAAATTAAATAAAATATATACGCGACTATTATTCACATTTACGAAATTTAAATACAATGACGAGTGTGCACGTAAACATAGTAACAAATATTACATATATACACAACTAAATAATATAAATTTGTTGAATACTGGCACGTGAAATCAATAATTTCCATTCGTTATGTTGATTTCAATTCACTTCTTTTTGGCAAAATTTCACATCTATCATAAATTTTGATAAATTATCGTAAATTTTGATTTTTATTTTAGCAAACTTGTTTGACCAATAATTTCTTGTTGGTTTTTTTCTAAAACGCGATTGAAATTATTGTTTGAAATACTATACCGAGATAAATTTGTGAAATACAAATGACCTGTTCTCGTGAAATATTTTGTTCAAACGTTTTGCTGCAAGTTTTTTATTACTTTTTTCAAAAAAACAATGCCTCTACTAGCCTCTAAAATCCTAAAGAAAAAATGCTAAAAGATATAATAAAAGTGGCGTCCAATATGATCCTTTTTTCCAACTCACCCCGTATACGCGGTGTAATGTAAATCGATGGTCGACCACTATATACAGGCCACGAAAAAATAAGATAAAAAGCCACGGGATTCGATAATGCTGCAAATACGCAAATTTGTTACGAATGCTTCAGGCATTCGCCAGACAATGGCGCTCCAAACGAGAAAACTCGTAAATATACGGGAGCGGCATAAAAATGTAATAAATCGTTCCATTACGATCTAATGATATACATATATCTGACGCTAATTACAGGCTTCAATATTAAACAAAAAATTCCGTTCGATCATCTTGTATAATCTTGCTGTATTAAAAATGAATATTTAAACGAAGGCACGACGAGGAAGGGGAAAAAATGAGAAAAAAAAAGGATAGCTTCCATCGAATTTGTTAATTGTTACGTAATCTAACTAAAAAAAAAAAAATTCTGTTCATTTTTATCATTTTTTTGAAAATATAACTTTTGTTTGAAAAATAATATAACGAGAGGAAACATGATTATAAATTTTTATATTAGAAGATATATTTTATTCAAATTATTTTATCATTTTTTACAATTTGGGAGTGTTCTAAATGAATTTTTAATAGCAATAATAGGAAAGAAAAACGAGAAAAATAAGAAGAAAAAAAAGAAGGTAATTTTTGTCGACTATTCATTCATTACCCTATATGAGATCCGCACTCTTTGGCATCCTTTGCGTTATTAATAGAACCGCATTATGCGTTCCATAATTAAAGTAGAACGTAAACATTGATAGCGACACGTCGTCAACGAGGATGATGGTGACAATACCTATAAAATTTTCAGAGGCTAGTTCATCATCTGCGCAAATACGAATGGACGAAACGAGAGAACGAAAAGGAACTTTTAATCTTTTAAGTTGATGAAAACGAATCGAATATTGGAATTCGAGGAAAATCGAATTTTTAGAGAATTTCAGTTTTTCAATCGAATACTTTTATTGATATATAAAATATCAATAAATACAATATGGAAACATATTGTAATATATTTTAGAAATTTTAATGAAAAATAATCTCAATGTAAATTGAAATTATTTTAAATAGAAAAAAAAGATTTTTAATTGAAATTCTAATAGTTGAAATTGTTGTTTTATTCGAATATTAAACTTTTTTATCAAAAAAAAAATTACTTTTGAAACAAATTAACCACAGAATCATTCAACATGTTGTTTCGGAAACGCGTATCGCAATGAGTAAAAAATTACTGTTCTTTTTTAATGAAAAATTTAATGGTTCTTTATAGAATTCTAATGAGCTTCTCGACCTATTTCCAAGTACATATTCTGCCTACACAGTTTCTCTTCAATTCATCATAATGCTCGATATACATGCTCTTTATATAATAGATTAGAACGAAAGAATTTATAAAATATGATTACGTGAAGATTAATGTTGAAAAAATTTACAATTTATATTTTTCTTTTATACTTTCATCATGAAAGCATAAAAGATTGATTAAAAAATCTTATTATTCGAATTATTTATAATTTTTCAATTATTCTTTAACTCAATTTCTATGATAGTTTTCTATTCACGTATTTTTACATACAATGTCAAAAAATAACCTACAATTATCTCAATTTATATTGAGATTATTTATTAATTATAAAGAACTTAAAATCAATATTATCGAAGTAAAATATAATTTTCATGTATACTACTAACACGTAAATAACACGTTAACTATATATTGAATATTAATTTTGAAAATTTTTTAATAAAAATCTATTGTGTTGAAAATTTATTATATAAATTTTACTTGACAGAAGTAATTAAATGCAAATTAAAAAATATCACATTATGAGAAAAACTATATTAACAAGGAGACCATATAAAAAGTATAAAAATTTAATTTCCTCTTGCACAAGAGGTGTTTGATGCTTGCATTTGAATACAACATTCACAGGTGTGACTCATGAATCAAATATTCCTGCCTTGTTCCATATTGTATAACATACATACATACATACGTCCCCCCATTTATCGTTGTAATTCATCTACGTCGTCGTAAACACAATTTTAATAAATGCAATAAACAAATATAATAAACGTGATGTTGTGGTAAATTAATAAATTAAATACCAATCTTTTAAAAGATATAAAATTATATTTTACATCGATATTATTAATTTTAAAATCTATATTCTTTTTATTAATATCATACGTCTATTATCTCAAATCTTTCCTTTTAAATATATTTATCATAGCATTTTAATTTTATAAAAATTATAAAAAAATAATCTTTCCTGAGATTTTTAAAATTTTAAATTGAAATTTCGCTATAACATTATCTATACGATATCATAAACGGAATAAAAACTCAGAAACTCAGAAAGAATGAAAATTAACTAATGACATACCATAAAAAAAAAAAAAAAAGAAAGAAAGAAAGAAAGAAAAACAATTCCATTTATAAAATTTGTTCCTACAATTTTTATTAGATCACCCTTGTATCTCTAAAAATATTTTTCTTTTTATTAGAACGAGGAAACCGTAATAATAGGGACGTAAATCGCGTGTTTATTCGATTTTGATTCTTCCCCTGTACCAAAACGTGCACGTGAAAGCAAATATTCACCATACCTTGATATACGACAAAATAGACGAAGATGGGAATATAGAATCGAACACCGCAATATCTGCTTTAGCTACCATTGAAAGTAGCGCGAACTTTTATGCTTTCAGATTCTAATATCGGTCACGGATGTTACTGCGGAAAAAGGTAAAATTAGAATGTGACGTTTGTCCTCTCGATAAAATTGATACATTTGATATATTAGCGCTGCTGAATGCTAAATTTTTACGAAACATTTCGGACGAATTTTCTTTTTGAAAGCTCTTTTATCGATATTTGTTTTATTGGATATTATTTTAAAAATTATTGGCACGGTTTTTTTTCAGAACATTAAATTTAAAGTAAATTCTTTATTTTTTATTCTTTCATTTATCCTTCTAACATGTAAATTTATTAATAATTATATTTCTTTGTTTGCAAATTTGGAAACTGTTTTATTTTTTTTGAAGATTGAATTAAGAATTGAAAATTGTTTTACATTCGGTAAATACGCATATGCAATATAATGAATTTGCATAATTCTTATCTTATTCTCATTTTTTCTCGGTTATAAAAAGAAATTCCTCGAAATTTGAAAAGCTTTTTATAATACAGTCTATACACGATTAAACGAAATTTAAAAATCGCATGTAATGCTTATTTGTTTATTTTAATATTTTTATTCTAAGAAATATCTCTTTAATTAATTAAATTTCAGGAAATGAAAGGAAAGGCTATATTATATGCGCAAATAAAAGAAAAATATCCAGGAACAAAATTTCAAAAGACGAAAAATAGTTTGCATTATTATTCTCCATTTCAATAAAAGATAAAAATGCTTCTTATGAAAGCTTGGGAAAAAATTCTGAAGAAGAATTAAAAATTCCCAAAATAAAGGATAAACTAAAAAATATCTAAACTTTCTAAAAGAAAAATATTAAAGTGCGTTATGTTTTCCATCAATTAAAACAAAAACAATATAGTAGAAAACAAAATGCATATTAAAAAATAATAAAAATATCTAAAAATATCTAAAAATATTGAAATTATAAATATCAAATGATATTTTCTAATTATATTTCTAAAACCACTCTCTAATGACACTCTCTCTCTCTCAAAAAAAAAAAAAGAAACAATATATTAACGAACAAAAGTTTATGTATTTGCAAAAAAAATTATAAAATTTCTAAAATGAAAAAATATCTAATAATATCTTTCCTTCCTTCCAAAAAGGAATTCTAAAAAATTCTCAAAATTAAAAATATCCGGTGCTTCTTCAACGAAAAATCAAAAAATTTCCGAAATACATGATATTCAATTATATCCTTTCATTCCCAACCAAATTTCGGAAACACGAAATCTAAATCTGTACCGTATTCTATATTCCTTATAATAGAAACAAAAAATACAATATATCACGAAACAAAGAATTTCCAAGATCAGAAGATAACAATTAAAAATTTAGAAATGATCAAATAATATCCTTATCTCTAATTAAACTTTTAAAGTATCATTTATATTCATTCCCCAACTAAAAAGCCACGCAACAATCGAACAAAAGCTCGTGCCAAAACAATATGGTATCAAAAAAGGCATACGGATCACTCGAACGATACACAGCCAAACGAAATCAAATGAGAATAAAACGACGAGAAAATCGACTAACTTGAAAAAGAGTGAAAGAGAGAGAAAGAGAGAGAGAGAGAGAGAGAGAGAGAGAGAGAGAGAGAGAGAAATAAAAAAAAATATTAAAAAATGAACTATCCACGTGGAAAAACGTACAATGCTTCGTTAAGATACAGTAGGACAATCGTACGAGCATGTTACACGCGATATCGCGATATAACATCTCGAAATCTATCCATACCAGGATTGAATCTCGCATTGTGCACCTTTCTCTTCGAAAGATACCTGGTGCGCACACTGTCATCGTTAACCGCGTTAATATCGGTTTCCAGGGGCAATCGAGCAAGGTCTGCTACTCTACCTTGCTACTTGATTTCGAGGGAAGGGTCTAAATATAACGTTCCGGCAAGGGCTCGTCGAGCTAACCTGGATAATATCGATTTTTCCCGCCATTCCACTTATTCTCTACCAAGCGAGCTTTACAGTCTGGTTATCTACGGTAGATATGTAGAAGGATTCTACGTGTTCACGATAGAGATCTAGATGTGGTAACAACACATGGTAATTATACAAGATTTATCACGAGTTCCTGACGTTTTATTATAAATAGACGGATTTTTATGCAAATACAATATCTCCATATTTTATATGAATGACATATAGGAAAATATGATATGTTATCAGATGAGATGTAATTATCAAGTTCATGATATGCAAATAGATTTTTTTGTAATGAAAATTTACAGGTATGTATATTAAAAGTACACATATAATAAAAGTTACAAATCTTATTTTGAAAAGAATTTTATATACTGTAATGTTGATATTTCCTAAATGTACATTTACATATAATAATATGTAAATAGTATTGTGTGCATATATTCTACGTTACATATATTTCCGCATATCGGTTGAATATATGAATATATTTTAATAAAATCCGCATTCTAATTTATAAGATAGTATTTTGTCTCTTTTCTTCTAAGATTCTCAGACATTTCTAAGATATGTGGAAATATATTTCTTCGAAATTAAGTACAAAAGACTAAGGAATTAGTTGTCATCTTAAATACATAATCCTCCATTACAATGTGTGTATAAATAAATGCCTTCTGAGAGAACAGACATTAGGGTTGGGAAATATTGCCCTGATATGTTTTTTTTTCTCTCTTTTTTTCGCGTACAACTGTCTCAAAATATTTTTGGAAATAGGTATATATTTTATGGATCTTTTATTGAAAAATTGGAAATGATACTTCATTTTAAGTATATAATTGTAAATAGTGGACGAATAAATTGATGGATGAATTTTATTTGATTGAAATGTTTATAGTAGACTAACTAAAGAGATGAATTGAGATATAAGATAAAGGAAGTTTAAAAAGAAGAGAAATTTTAAATAAAAAATTATGATCCTATTTTTCTATAATATGATTAAAAATATAATATTAATATATAATATTTAAAATAATAATAAACTATTTTATTTACAACAACTGTTTATATTTTAAAAAATTTTCTCTATTGTTTTCCCTATTAGATGTTTTACACATTTCTCTCTTATATCTCTCTTAGGACTATTTTATTATAATAATTATTTTGATAATTTTTAATATTTAGAATGTATATATTTTCGCGTTTTACCAATCATTCTATTTGAATTTTCCCTCTTCTCAGAATGCTACCAATGAGAAACTGCGAAATGTCCTATATTAGTCGATAACAAATTTTTATACTTTTTCATTGTAAAATCTGTTTATAGTTAAACATCGTATTTTAATTATAATTATTTTTACATCTAAATAAAATTATTATATTTTATATAACAAATAATATTATATCCTTGTTAGACTATAAACAGCTTTATCATTTAGTATCATTTCCAACATTACCGATTCAGTCCAGAACAGGATTTAGGAAATTAAAAATATAAATTATAAATGAAATTATAAAATTGTAAACGAATAGAACATTGTAAATTGAAGAATCATCCTAATGTATAATTATATGTGTAAATTTGTTATATCTATAAATAATGATAAAAAATAGATGAGCATCGACAATATATTATCCACAGAAGGCTAATAAATATCAATTTAAATATATATTTAAATATCAATAATAAAAGAAAATCAGTACCAACCATTTGTAGATGTAAAAATCATCTTTTTATATCAATTTTAAATATCAATTTAAATATATATTTAAATATTAATAATAAAAAAAAGTCAGTACCAACCATTTGTAGATGTAAAATCATCTTTATACAGTTGTTTCAGCTGCATCAGGAAATCCAAAATCTGATAAATATTTCCACTTATCTTAGTGGAAAAATTCTGGGCAATTTATTAACGCAACACTATTTCAAAAAAATACGCGATTAATGTACGATATTAAAAAAAAAAACACGATTATTTATTAATACGCAACACTAACTAGAAAATTAAAAAAATCGCGATAAAAGATTGCAATTAATTCACGAAACGAATTTAATAAAATTTAAAAAAAAAAATTGGAAACTAATATCTTTATACTCTAAATTTAAATAAAAAAAAATGTAACAAATTCTAAAATTATTCTCTAAAAAAGATCAAGATTATTAAATGCAATCGCGATATTTTATAAAACGCAATACTAAAATAAACACGATTATTATTTTATTATTCTATTTTAAAACACGAAATTTTTACTATTTTTACAATTATCTTTAAACGATAATTAATTGTACAAAACACTAAAAAAAAAAAATCACGATTTGCCCATGATGATTGGATGAGCCGACAAGTCAATCGGCTAACTAAATGAACTATTACTATTATTACTATTATTACTACTTTTATAAATATGAGCACAATGACAAAGTAATAACAAGAATGACTTCCCATCTAAAAGATGGAAAGCCATCAGTAGTTGCCCTCTTCTTTGGCAATTTGCCGGGCCTCTTCGGCTTATAGCCTCTTCTTTCTTCGGGCGCAATGCCCGCTGAAACTTAAATCTAGGCTCGAGATTCTCTAATAAATGAAAAAAAAAAAAACACAAAAGCTAACACATGGACGACCAACGATCGCGATGATCATTCTTCGTACATGTGCAAAATCTCGAGCGCAACGTTCGTTTCGAAAGCAAATCGCGATCGCGACCGCGAAATTCGAAAAATCGATGAGCAAAGCCAGAGACGAATGGCATAATCGTCCATTTATCGCAGCTTTTCCCTCGATTTATCAAATTTTATTTCCTGAAACAGGTTGTCACGCGAAAAACGCGCCTACCCGATCAGAGACTGTGACAACCTGCCCGGCCCTACCTACTTATAATTAACAGACATGCCAGAAGTATACTACCTATCCTACCTAACCCTATATTTAAAAAATGGCAAAACAGGCACACCAACACACTCATTCCACGATTCTCACGCATAACACCCGGGCGCAAAAGCCTACACTAGGGAAAACGTCCCGGGACGCCTCCGACACCCGGGCTTGGCACACTACTCGCACACTCTAACTTTACGTACCATTTTCCTGAAATCGACTGACGATGGCTAGCGACCATTGCGTGAAACGCGACAAAAATGCGTGTAAGAAATCTACATTTTAATTCTGAATATTTATAAATATGTAATATTTTCTACTAAAATACTAGTCACCAGACTAAACGGTATCATTATTGTGAATCAAAATTGTACCATTATTGTAAATTGAGAATAAAGATTAATAATCTTGTTATTTATTAATTATTCGCAATATTTAATTCATTAATTGCGAATGTGATTCTAAAAAGGGATTGAACAGTGCAAAAAATAATAATTGAAACGACGCAATTCCACAGCCTAACCACACACACACAATGTGGAAACTACCTCGTGCACGATACACTAACGCATCGCCAGTCGCTAAAAAATTTGTATTAACTTATGAACTAGGTCATCATACCCATTGCCTCTCCCTCACTCAAGTAACACCTGGGCACGTGAGTGAGTTCCTGGCAGTGAACACGGAAAGGGTTAAATCTGAAAATCCTGAGCTAAAAAGAAATATTAATATATCCAGTTTTGTATCTAACGGGCTAATATTCTTTCACTTTGCATTATATTCTTATTATATTTCAAATTATTTGTGATTCTACTTTATATTATTTTATTTTATTAATTGAACAAGTTATTGAAATTTTAATTCTTAATATTCTTTGACTTTGCATTATATTCTTATTATATTTCAAATAATTATATTTGTGACTCTACTCTATATTTATATATTTCATTAATTGAACAAGTTATTGAAATTTTAATTCTTAATATTGAATTTAAAAAAGAATTAGAATTATTCATTGTAATTTAACATAAATATTAATAGAAATATCCTCAGGCGATTCCTTCATCAGAGCATATTTTTTATATTTTCATAAAAATAGTATTCAAAACTTATTGCTCTGATTCTAAAATCTATCTGTCGCGAAATATCTTCTTGCACAAAATTTAATTCATATTTGTGAATTACGAAACGAAGAAAATTTCAACTTTACTGTCTACAAATGTTGTAAGTCATATTAAAGTTATTATTATATAAAATTTATTATTTATCATATCACAATAATCAAATTATATATAAAATATATAAAATATATTTGATCAAATAACTTAAAATGTTATTCTCAAGAATTTTGAATAATAAAAATTTAAATTAATTATTGTATTATATTAATACAATAATTATTATATGCATTACTGACATTAGAAAATTACTAAACATTTTATATTAATCAAAAACGCGAAACGCAAGAAGATCCTAGCCTGAACTAATAAATAAAACACAAAAGAAATAATTGTTACTACTCACGGATATTATAAACAAATATCCGCGGTCATTGTGCTCGTGCAAAATTCTACGTATACAACCAGTCATCCGTGTCGATTCGGATCTTTCATCCTACGACATGATTGAATGACCGGAGGAACCAAAAAGCATGCGACTCACCATACGATGCGACGAACGCCTTCACTGTGTTGTAGCCCCAGAAGTCATCGAGAAGAAGCCTGTCATCAGGTAGGAGGATGGAAGAAATCTGTGACAAAACGTCATCAATTTAAAACACGGTTCTCGTTATTCAAACAAATTGAAATATGAAACTATTAAATTTATTACAATATGTAATAATGATACGTATTGAAATTATGATTGATTTCTGTTTAAAAGAATAAAACATTTAGATAGAAAAAAAGATAATTACCTCTTCGCGTGATGGATGATCGCCTTATTTTCTTCAAAGAAGCACTGATTCTACCCTGTACCGAAAACGAATATTCAAAATAAAAAAATAAAAATAACAAATTATTAACGCGTTCGTACATATTCTGTAATCGGCGAACAAGCACTGATTCTAATTTCGCGTTTCATTATTCTAATTAAATTTAATCAGAGCTATTGTGCTTTAAAAAATATTAAAAATATTATGACGAAGCAAACACTGATTCTACTTAACCACATTGCGCGTGGTCGCAAATATTTTTTAAGATTAAAGTCCAAGAAAAACTTTCATCAGCATCTGCAATCAAATATAAAATATTCTATGTAATTTTTTTCTTAAAAATATAATATTCGTTATTTAAAATCTTGGAATAGCAAAAAATATAACTATGTTCAACTACTTAAAACTTTAATAAACATAAAAATAGTTTGATATAAAAAGTTAAATTTCTAATAAATTTTAATAATAATAAAAATATAAAAGATTAAAATCCAAAAAATGAGAATCTAATGATTTCTCTTACCTCTTCGCGTGATGGATGATCGCCGTATTCTCTTGAGAGAAGCACTGACTCTACTCTGTACCGAAAACGAATATTTATAAAAAGAAAAAAATAAAAATAACAAACTAATAACGCGTCCGTATAAATTATAATCGGCGAACAAACACTGATTCTACCTTCGCGTTTCATTATTCTAATTAAATTTAATCAGAGCTATTGTGCTCTAAAAAATATTAAAAATACTATGACGAAGCAAACACTGATTCTATTAACCGCATTGCGCGCGGTCACAAATATATTTTCTGAAATTAATATTAAATTAGTGGCATGGGAAAGAGATAAAAGAAGAAACAATATCTTTTTGATATTTTTCTTCTTCTTTCTATCGTACATTTGTCCTGAAAATATTGTAAAAATTACGAATTATGTATAAATCATGAAAGTGCTTCATAAATTTCTAATTTTTTCACTTTCTTTTAATTAAAACGTAATTTTATTATGAATTGCTTAACAACAATCACTAACAATCCTATAAAACAGAATAAAAATTTATACATACGAAATATAAAATTTTACCACATCAAGAAAGGCGTCCATATTGGAATTTTTCCCGCCTTTCCATCAGAGAGCTACCACCATAACGCTACCAATTACACCTGCGCAGAAAAAAAATCAAAATTTCTAAATAAATCAATTAAATAAAAAATTAGAAATTAGATTATGTTAATAAAGTATCACAACAATCAAATCAAATAAAAATTCTCGATATAAGCTATCTTATTAAATTCGACACTCCATTTATACGAAGAATGAGAAATGAACTCAAAATGATTTAATTGTCAAAGAATTATCGATTCTAATAATTTTGTATAAAACATTGAACAAAGATGTATTAATTAAATAAAACGCGCACAAATTATAAAAAAGAAAAATAGTATTAAATTATTACGCATTAAATAGAACACACGTCTCGAGAAAATTTCAAACGTCTAATTTCTCACGACGAATCAACGAATGTCACTGCGCTTCGATTTCGCGCATCGAATAACAACATGGAGAGGGGGATACGCTCGACAATTCGACAAGCCGAAACATGTTTGGACACGAATCCAATTTCTTGGAAACACAATGTTATAAGGATTGTTTCTAGCCTCGAGCAAAATATAAACGACCAAAAAAAGTAAACAATAAACAGAAACGTGAGACGTTACACACAATATATACATATATATATATATATGTACGATCGAAAATATATGCGACACTCGAATAATACGAACGAACTATGAAAAATTTATTTTATTTTAATACGACTAAAATAATATGAAATAAAGATCAAGAATTTAATTAAAATTATATTAAAAACAGACCAATATACCATTTCAAATTCTCTTTCGAAATATTTCGATATTTCGACGAGACGTTAACGACGCAATAAACGCAAAATGAACAATCGAAGGAAAAAACGCAAAGAAACACAAAAGACTAATTAATTTCGTTTTCACTACACTGAATGGATTATTTAGAAACTTAAATTAGCAATGATTGATAAATTTCGTAATAATAAGAGTAAAATAACTTACCGAATAATCCCAATTCGGCGACGACACGTCCACTCCACACAATTTTCAACTGTAGACTGACGCCATGCGCAGAACGATGCGCAGTGTGATGCGCACTGGTTCGTTTCGCGCCAAAAATTAAGCAGACGTTCTGATTGGCTGGCGTATAATGCTTATTTTTCCATTCAAAAACGCGCGAAAAATTAAAATATTATGTATGTATATTGTTGGAATCCTGCAAAAATATTAACTTATTAAAAACATAATAATAAGAAAATTATTAATTCAACAAGATAAATTATTAAATTAAATAAAACAGATAATTGCATAAAGAAAGATTTTAATATAAAGATTAATTCAAATAAAATTATATTTCGTTTAAATGAAATTTAAATAAAAATAAAACACAAAAGAAAAATTTAATAAAAAAAAATAAATAAATTTATAAAAAGAATGATAGAATAAAAAAAAGAAAATAAAAATAATTTAATTTAATATGATTAAAACACATGAATTGAATTTAATTTTAAAATAAATAAAATTAAGAAATCAAATTAAGAAAATATAAGAAAGCAAAATATAAAAATATAAAAATCAACAAAATAGAAAAAAACTAAAACACAAAAGGATATTTAACATAATAATTTGAAAGATTGAAACCTAAGTAAGATATTTTATATTAAGATGAACAAAATTTGAACAGAATTCAAATATAAAGGAGGGATGATATAAAGATAAACAAATTTAAATAACATAAATAATATTTAATACATTTATTTACTGATTGAATTGGAAAATTAAATATAAAAATAAAAAAATTTAACATTGACAATTTGCTAAATTTACTTGTTTTCTTTAAATGTTTTCCTTGATTTATATAATATGTTAAATCTGTTAAATCTTTCTCCTATGTTTCAGTTCTTTTTGAGTTTTTTAACATTGAGATTAAAGATATTTCTTCTATCTTTCAAACTTATGTTATTTTATAAATACTTAACTCTTATATTATATTCACTTTTTATGTTTTATTCATTATTTATATATAACAATGTTGGATTCCTTTTTTCATATGTTGCAGCTTTATTACATTTAATTAATTAAATTAGTTATGTTGCAACATACAAAAAAGTATAAAATGTTGCAATATATATATAACTATTGAACAAACATAAAAACACAAAAAGAGAAAATAACATAAAGGTTAACTTCTATAAAATAATAAAGTATTGAAACATAAGATAAAAATTTAATCTCAAAGTTGAAAAAAATCTAAATCTAATAATCTAAAAAAGAACAAAGAAACAATTTAACTTTAGTCAATTGAATTTGAAATATATTTATAACAAGAAATTTAACAACATAACACAAATTTGCTAATCTAGTTGTTTTGTTTAAATATCTCTCATGATTTAGTTTTACTAATATTAGATTTTATATTTTTATTATTTCTGTTAGATCTTTGTTTTATATTATATTTACTTCAGATTTCTTTAACTTTAAGATTAAATTTTTCTCCTATCTTTCAATTTTATTTCACTTACAATATATCCTCTTTTTTTTTATTAATTTTGTATTATATAACCATGTTGAAAATTTATTTTTTTAAATGTGACATATTTGCTAGATTAAATCAATTTATTATGCAATTTATATGTTGCAACATACAAAAAAGAATAAAATATTGCAATATACAAGTAATGAACAAATATAAGAACATAATAACAGAATGTATCTAAAAGATTAACTATTATAAAACAAAAATGAATTAAAACTTAAGAAAAGAATTTAACCTCAAACTTAAAAAAAAAAAACTAAATGACCCAAAAAAGAAATTAACATAAATTAATTGTTACTTGTCAATTGAATTTGGAAAAATTAGATTAAAAAGAGAATTTATCATTCTAAATTTGTT
Organism: Apis mellifera; assembly: GCF_003254395.2. Lineage (NCBI taxonomy): Eukaryota > Metazoa > Arthropoda > Insecta > Hymenoptera > Apidae > Apis > Apis mellifera. Next base: position 4,004,026 of record NC_037647.1, read on the forward strand.
GAATTTAAATTCTTTTATATAAATGTTTTCCCTGATTTAGACAATATTTCTGCTAAATCCTCCTTTCATGTTGTCCCTTCTTTCTAATTTTCTAATTTTTTTAATTTTCAGATTAAATTCTTATCTTATCTTTCAGATCTTTTGTTTTTACTTTACAATAGTTAAGTTTTATATTCTCTTTTTATATTTTAGTCATTACTTATCATAGTGTTACATTTCTTTTTAAATATGCTGCAGCTTTATTACATTCAATTAATTAATTAATTAGTTATGTTGCAACATACAAAAAAGGAAAAAATGTTGCAATATATGAGTAATGAACAAATATAAGAACATAAGAAGAGAATGTAACAAAAAGGTTAACTATTACAAAAAAAAAATGATTTGAAACTTAAGAAAAGAAAAGAATTTAATCTCAAACTTAAAAAAGAATCTAAAAATCTAAATGAACAAAGGAAATCTCAGTGTAAGTTAAATTTAAAAAAAATTTACATAAAAAAATATTAACATTTTTAATTTGTTAAATTTAGACATTTTATTTAAATGTTTTTCTTGACTTATATAATATTTCTTTTAGTCTTTTTTTTATGTTATATTTTTTTCAGATTTTTTTAAATTTGAGATTAAACTCTTCTCTTATCTTTCAATTTTATTTCATTTATAGTATATCCTCTTTTTTTTATTAATTTTGAAAATATTGAAAATATATATTGAAAATTTCTTTTTTTATATGTTGCACATTTGTTGGATTCAATTAATTTATTATGCAATTCATATGTTGCAACATACAAAAAAGAATAAAATATTGCAATATACAAGTAATGAACAAATATAAGAACATAATAATAGAATGTATCTAAAAGATTAAATATTATAAAATAAAAATGAATTGAAACTTAAGAAAAGAATTTAACCTCAAACTTAAAAAAAAAAATCTAAATCTTCAAAGATCCAAAAATGAATGTAACATAAATTAATTGTTAATTGTCAATTGAATTTGGAAAAAGATTAAAAAGAAGATTTAAATTCTTTTATGTAAATGTTTTCCCTGATTTAGACAATATTTCTGCTAAATCCTTCTTTTATGTTGTCCCTTCTTTCTAATTTTCTAATTTTTTTAATTTTCAGATTAAATTCTTATTTTATCTTTCAGTTCTTTTGTTTTTACTTTACAATAGTTAAGTTTTATATTCTCTTTTTATATTTTAGTCATTATTTATGATAATATCATAATGTTACATTTCTTTTTTTATATTCTGCAGCTTTATTACATTCAATTAATTAATTAATTAGTTATGTTGCAACATATAAAAAAGAATAAAATGTTGCAATATATGAGTAATGAACAAATATAAGAACATAAGAAGAGAATGTAACAAAAAGGTTAACTATTAGAAAAAAAAAAATGATTTGAAACTTAAGAAAAGAAAAGAATTTAATCTCAAACTTAAAAAAGAATCTAAACCAGAAAATCTCAATGTAAGTTAAATTTAAAAAAAATTTACATAGAAAAATATTAACATTTTTAATTTGTTAAATTTAAATGTTTTATTTAAATGTTTTTCTTGACTTGTATAATATTTCTGTTTAATTTTTTTTTTATGTTATATTTCTTTCAGATTTTTTTAACTTTGAGATTAAATTTTTCTCTTATCTTTCAATTTTATTTCATTTACATCCTTGTAATATAATACATCCTGTATTTGTATCCTTTTTTTTATTAATTTTGTATTATATAACTATGTTGAAAATTTCTTTTATTTACATGTTGCACATTTGTTAGATTCAATTAATATATTATGCAATTTATATGTTGCAACATACAAAAAAGAATAAAATGTTGCAATATATAAGCAATGAACAAATATAAAGACATAAGAAGAGAATATAACAACATAAAGGTTAACTACTAAAATAAAATAGAAAAGAATTGAAACATAAGAAGAAGAATTTAATTTGAAAGTTTAAAAATAAATCTAAAAATCTAAAAGATCAAAAAAGAATTTAACATAAATGCTAATTGAATTAGAAAAAAACATATTTTTATTTTTATTATATTCTTGTCTTATGTTTTTATATTTGTTCATTGTTATATATTATATGTATCATATATATATATTGCAAAATTTTATTCTTTTATGTGTTGCAAAATAACAATTGATTAAATCTAACAAAATTTGTTAGATTTAAAATTGCAATATATAAGAAAAGAATTTAACTTTATAATACATGAATAATGAATAAAATATAAAAGAAATTATGCAAAAAATAAATAAATATAATAAACAGATATAAGGAAGTAATGTAACATAAAATTCAATTGCTATTTCTCACAAACTAAAAGAATAAAAATAATTCCAGCATAGAAAAATTATTTAATCTAAAAATTAAGGAAATTTAAAAAAAGAAAAAAAAATAACATAAAAGTTAACTAAATTTGAAAGAACATAAAAATTTTCTATTGTAATAAATAAATAATAAATAAATATAAAAACATAAAAAGAGAATGTAACACAAAAAGTCAACAATTCTAAAGTGAAAATGATTGAATCACACAAGAAGATTTTTCTTCAAACAGGATAAGAATCAACTACTGCTGCCATCTTTTCAATGCTTTTAGAAAGATATTTCTTTAAAGAGATGTCTTTGGCTTTCAAGAGATGGTACTTACGTTCAATTCTTACCTTATCTCTATCCTTCTCGCACTATTCTTTCTCTTTGCCTATGTGTTTCATTTACAGCACTCTAAAGATGGCTAATTCCTTATCTCTACCTATATGCGCCAGCATACGTTCAGTTAAGTTATATGAAGCATTAATTTATACGTAAAATATTTTTTGAATTTGAAAATTAGATTTCAATAGAAAATTAAGTTTGCAAAACGTCCAAACTTTTGATCGTTGTGCAACACGAGCAACAAAAGGAGCCGTAAGAAAAGAAACCGGCGCGGAAGACTAAACCTGAAAATAAAATTTAAATCAAGAGAATTTCTATCAATATTTTACATTTCCATCGACATGAAAATGAAAAATGATTGATAGAAAAAGGGCAGGCAAAAAAAAAAAAAAAAAAAAAAATAAGCGAAATAAGCATCCCAGAAAGCACTACACCCATCTACTTATCTACAGTATCTACTTTTCTACAATATACTACTTTATTTAATAAAGTAGTATCTTGATTGTACATGTACTTAATTTTAAAAACGTTTTCTTTAATCAATATCATTTTCAACAAAATCTTTTTCCCTTGTAAAAAAATCCTGAAACAAATTTAAATTAAAAGTATAACATTAACATTTTACTTATTCTAAAAAGCTTTTCTCCCTCTCTTTCCTAGTTAAACATTTTGTTTGTAATTCTGTTTATTGAAAATCTAACAAATTCTCTTCATAACCATATCTACATTCACACTGACGACACACAATTTTCAAAAAATTTGATACGAGATAAACCACATGTGGCAAGAGGAAAATACAAATCAGGATATATCAATGATAGTTAGTGAACAAAGTCACGTAGCTATCAAGTATCAAATATTTGCTTATAACGAGGAAGTTAAGGATGACAGGATGATCATATTGCCTTGAAAAATAGGAAAACTATTGGTTTGGAAAACGAAACAGAATAGGAAAGGCGAAATTGCCTTTTTTAATAAAAAGAAGAACAAAACACGGTTTACAAATCCTATATTTTTTATAACCTACCCTACCTAATATAAAAATTAGAATATTTATTTGATGATGAGATGTAATCCATTTCGTTGAAAAGTGAGGAGGATACCTGAAACAGACTATACAACAGAATTAGTGAAACTCAAACAACAAAAATAATTAATTTTCAACAAATGAAGAGATCACACGTTATTTCCTATCTATTTTTTCCTGTTTATTTTCTTCAATTCATACCTGTAACAAACTCAATTACCAGATTAGTAATTAAAAAATAATTATTAATTAAAAAAAAAAATCAAATTATCAAAATGTTGTTAAGCAATTCATGATTTTAAATGAAAGATATTTATTGATAAGAAAGAAATGCAATTTTTAACAGTATTTTCAATAACAAACGCACTTAATAAGGGGGCGCTGAAAAGAGAAAAACGACGAAAAGGTAACCAGAAGGGTTACCAAAATAATTATCCACTCAATGTGAACCCGAACAAACCGTGAGTGGAATTTTCTTTTTATTTCGCAACACTATTATACTAAAATCTCAAAAGAAAACGCGAAGAGTGCTTTATTATACTTCAAATGCAATTCTTTATCAAGAAAAGAAAGATAAAAAAAAAAAAAGAAAGAAAGAAAGATAAAAAATTCGCGAAAACATATACGAAACTCTGATAAAATAATTTATGCACTCATTATTTTATTGTAGACGCAACACTAAATGCGGAAGATTGCAGCCATAGTCAGAGACTGCCGTCGTACAATCACCCTTTGTACAGCCTTTTTGACTGTAATAGGTGATTCAGGAACGAGCTGGAACGTACTTCCACAATCCAAGTGGAAGAAATATGGGCAATTTGGACAAATAAACGCAACACTACTATAAAAAACGCGATCATTCATCAACGCAACACTAATTCTTCAAATGAATTTAATTAATAAACAAAATTTAATGAATTTAATATTATTATTCTATAAATCTAAAAAGCTATTTGAAATATCACGATATCATAAATTGATATAATAAGAAAGAATAAATTCAAGTTCAAATATTCAAAAAAATAAATAAATAAATAAATAAATAAAAAATAAACTAATTCATAATGAAAATAATTAAAAGCAATCGCGATAATTTTTTCAACGCAACTCTAATTCAACCCGTTATTAATCAATCGCAACACTAATGCAAATTTGCCCGCGATTTGCCCATGATGACTGGATGAACGATGGGCCAGCATGCAAATTGGCCAAGACGATACAACATATACTACGTATTACTAAACGAGCACAATGACAAAGTAGTAACAATGACTTCCCATTCTTTGGACCCAGACAAGATCCAAAAAATGAGAAACCATTCGTTGCAGCCCCTCTTCGTGACAGTTTGTCGAGGCCTCTTCGGTCTTCCTCCTTCGGGCGCAATGCCCGCTGAAACTTAAATCTAGGCTCGAGATTCACTAATCGCAAATCAAAGAAAAAAAGGAAAAAAAAAGGGACTAAGTCGCGGAAGCTAAGTGCACATGGACGACCAACGATCGCAATGATCATTCTCCGTACATGCACAGAATCTCGAGCGCAACGTTCGTTTCGAAAGCAAATCACGACCGCGACCGCGAAATTCGAAAAATCGATGAGCAAAGCCAGAGACGAATGGCATAATCGTCCATTTATCGCAGCTTTTCCCTCGATTTATCAAATTTTATTTCCTGAAACAGGTTGTCACGCGAAAAACGCGCCTACCCGATCAGAGACTGTGACAACCTGCCCGGCCCTACCTACTTATAATTAACAGACATGCCAGAAGTATACTACCTATCCTACCTAACCCTATATTTAAAAAATGGCAAAACAGGCACACCAACACACTCATTCCACGATTCTCACGCATAACACCCGGGCGCAAAAGCCTACACTAGGGAAAACGTCCCGGGACGCCTCCGACACCCGGGCTTGGCACACTACTCGCACACTCTAACTTTACGTACCATTTTCCTGAAATCGACTGACGATGGCTAGCGACCATTGCGTGAAACGCGACAAAAATGCGTGTAAGAAATCTACATTTTAATTCTGAATATTTATAAATATGTAATATTTTCTACTAAAATACTAGTCACCAGACTAAACGGTATCATTATTGTGAATCAAAATTGTACCATTATTGTAATTTGAGAGTAAAGATTAATAATCTTGTTATTTATTAATTATTCGCAATATTTAATTCATTAATTGCGAATGTGATTCTAAAAAGGGATTGAACAGTGAAAGAAATAATAATTGAAACGACGCAATTCCACAGCCTAACCACACACACACAATGTGGAAACTACGTCGTGCACGATACACTAACGCATCGCCAGTCGCTAAAAAATTTGTATTAACTTATGAACTAGGTCATCATACCCATTGCCTCTCCCTCACTCAAGTAACACCTGGGCACGTGAGTGAGTTCCTGGCAGTGAACACGGAAAGGGTTAAATCTGAAAATCCTGAGCTAAAAAGAAATATTAATATATCCAGTTTTGTATCTAACGGGCTAATATTCTTTCACTTTGCATTATATTCTTATTATATTTCAAATTATTTGTGATTCTACTTTATATTATTTTATTTTATTAATTGAACAAGTTATTGAAATTTTAATTCTTAATATTCTTTGACTTTGCATTATATTCTTATTATATTTCAAATAATTATATTTGTGACTCTACTCTATATTTATATATTTCATTAATTGAACAAGTTATTGAAATTTTAATTCTTAATATTGAATTTAAAAAAGAATTAGAATTATTCATTGTAATTTAACATAAATATTAATAGAAATATCCTCAGGCGATTCCTTCATCAGAGCATATTTTTTATATTTTCATAAAAATAGTATTCAAAACTTATTGCTCTGATTCTAAAATCTATCTGTCGCGAAATATCTTCTTGCACAAAATTTAATTCATATTTGTGAATTACGAAACGAAGAAAATTTCAACTTTACTGTCTACAAATGTTGTAAGTCATATTAAAGTTATTATTATATAAAATTTATTATTTATCATATCACAATAATCAAATTATATATAAAATATATAAAATATATTTGATCCAATAACTTAAAATGTTATTCTCAAGAATTTTGAATAATAAAAATTCAAATTAATTATTGTATTATATTAATACAATAATTATTATATGCATTACTGACATTAGAAAATTACTAAACATTTTATATTAATCAAAAACGCGAAACGCAAGAAGATCCTAGCCTGAACTAATAAATAAAACACAAAAGAAATAATTGTTACTACTCACGGATATTATAAACAAATATCCGCGGTCATTGTGCTCGTGCAAAATTCTACGTATACAACCAGTCATCCGTGTCGATTCGGATCTTTCATCCTACGACATGATTGAATGACCGGAGGAACCAAAAAGCATGCGACTCACCATACGATGCGACGAACGCCTTCACTGTGTTGTAGCCCCAGAAGTCATCGAGAAGAAGCCTGTCATCAGGTAGGAGGATGGAAGAAATCTGTGACAAAACGTCATCAATTTAAAACACGGTTCTCGTTATTCAAACAAATTGAAATATGAAACTATTAAATTTGCAATATGTAATAATGATACGTATTGAAATTATGATTGATTTCTGTTTAAAAGAATAAAACATTTAGATAGAAAAAAAGATAATTACCTCTTCGCGTGATGGATGATCGCCTTATTTTCTTCAAAGAAGCACTGATTCTACCCTGTACCGAAAACGAATATTCAAAATAAAAAAATAAAAATAACAAACTATTAACGCGTTCGTACATATTCTGTAATCGGCGAACAAGCACTGATTCTAATTTCGCGTTTCATTATTCTAATTAAATTTAATCAGAGCTATTGTGCTTTAAAAAATATTAAAAATATTATGACGAAGCAAACACTGATTCTACTTAACCACATTGCGCGTGGTCGCAAATATTTTTTAAGATTAAAGTCCAAGAAAAACTTTCATCAGCATCTGCAATCAAATATAAAATATTCTATGTAATTTTTTTCTTAAAAATATAATATTCGTTATTTAAAATCTTGGAATAGCAAAAAATATAACTATGTTCAACTACTTAAAACTTTAATAAACATAAAAATAGTTTGATATAAAAAGTTAAGTTTCTAATAAATTTTAATAATAATAAAAATATAAAAGATTAAAATCTAAAAAATGAGAATCTAATGATTTCTCTTACCTCTTCGCGTGATGGATGATCGCCGTATTCTCTTGAGAGAAGCACTGACTCTACTCTGTACCGAAAACGAATATTTATAAAAAGAAAAAAATAAAAATAACAAACTAATAACGCGTCCGTATAAATTATAATCGGCGAACAAACACTGATTCTACCTTCGCGTTTCATTATTCTAATTAAATTTAATCAGAGCTATTGTGCTCTAAAAAATATTAAAAATACTATGACGAAGCAAACACTGATTCTATTAACCGCATTGCGCGCGGTCACAAATATATTTTCTGAAATTAATATTAAATTAGTGGCATGGGAAAGAGATAAAAGAAGAAACAATATCTTTTTGATATTTTTCTTCTTCTTTCTATCGTACATTTGTCCTGAAAATATTGTAAAAATTACGAATTATGTATAAATCATGAAAGTGCTTCATAAATTTCTAATTTTTTTCACTTTCTTTTAATTAAAACGTAATTTTATTATGAATTGCTTAACAACAATCACTAACAATCCTATAAAACAGAATAAAAATTTATACATACGAAATATAAAATTTTACCACATCAAGAAAGGCGTCCATATTGGAATTTTTCCCGCCTTTCCATCAGAGAGCTACCACCATGACGCTACCAATTACACCTGCGCAGAAAAAAAATCAAAATTTCTAAATAAATCAATTAAATAAAAAATTAGAAATTAGATTATGTTAATAAAGTATCACAACAATCAAATCAAATAAAAATTCTCGATATAAGCTATCTTATTAAATTCGACACTCCATTTATACGAAGAATGAGAAATGAACTCAAAATGATTTAATTGTCAAAGAATTATCGATTCTAATAATTTTGTATAAAATATTGAACAAAGATGTATTAATTAAATAAAACGCGCACAAATTATAAAAAAGAAAAATAGTATTAAATTATTACGCATTAAATAGAACACACGTCTCGAGAAAATTTCAAACGTCTAATTTCTCACGACGAATCAACGAATGTCACTGCGCTTCGATTTCGCGCATCGAATAACAACATGGAGAGGGGGATACGCTCGACAATTCGACAAGCCGAAACATGTTTGGACACGAATCCAATTTCTTGGAAACACAATGTTATAAGGATTGTTTCTAGCCTCGAGCAAAATATAAACGACCAAAAAAAGTAAACAATAAACAGAAACGTGAGACGTTACACACAATATATACATATATATATGTACGATCGAAAATATATGCGACACTCGAATAATACGAACGAACTATGAAAAATTTATTTTATTTTAATACGACTAAAATAATATGAAATAAAGATCAAGAATTTAATTAAAATTATATTAAAAACAGACCAATATACCATTTCAAATTCTCTTTCGAAATATTTCGATATTTCGACGAGACGTTAACGACGCAATAAACGCAAAATGAACAATCGAAGGAAAAAACGCAAAGAAACACAAAAGACTAATTAATTTCGTTTTCACTACATTGAATGGATTATTTAGAAACTTAAATTAGCAATGATTGATAAATTTCGTAATAATAAGAGTAAAATAACTTACCGAATAATCCCAATTCGGCGACGACACGTCCACTCCACACAATTTTCAACTGTAGACTGACGCCATGCGCAGAACGATGCGCAGTGTGATGCGCACTGGTTCGTCTCGCGCCAAAAATTAAGCAGACGTTCTGATTGGCTGGCGTATAATGCTTATTTTTCCATTCAAAAACGCGCGAAAAATTAAAATATTATGTATGTATATTGTTGGAATCCTGCAAAAATATTAACTTATTAAAAACATAATAATAAGAAAATTATTAATTCAACAAGAGAAATTATTAAATTAAATAAAACAGATAATTGCATAAAGAAAGATTTTAATATAAAGATTAATTTAAATAAAATTATATTTCGTTTAAATGAAATTTAAATAAAAATAAAACACAAAAGAAAAATTTAATAAAAAAAAATAAATAAATTTATAAAAAGAATGATAGAATAAAAAAAGAAAATAAAAATAATTTAATTTAATATGATTAAAACACATGAATTGAATTTAATTTTAAAATAAATAAAATTAAGAAATCAAATTAAGAAAATATAAGAAAGCAAAATATAAAAATATAAAAATCAACAAAATAGATTAATTAAATAGAATAAATTAAAACACAAAAGGATATTTAAATTACTATACTACACTACTATACTATACTACATAATTTCAAAATGGAGAGGGGATTTGTTTGTCGACGATATATCGAGTATGTATGAACACGAACTTCTAATTTCCTGGAAAGATTAAGGAATGTCCTAAGGAATGTTTTGATGCTAAATATAACATACAATAGAGAGAGACAAATATATAAATAATAGATAAGAGTCATACAGAAAGATCCATGTAAAAAAGAAATATGCGTCATTTACGAAATATATAGTAATTTACAAAGTAAAATTAAACGATTATAATGAATTCATTATTTTCATAAAAATGAATATATGAATAAAAAAATATATTTAAAAAAAATAATAAAAATCTATTCTATATATATTTTGTAAAAGAAATAAAATTACCAGATTTTTTGCAGAAAATTCGTCAACTGCGTAATTCCTATGGCGTGGCTATGTATCCCATTATTCCTTCGATCACTTTCAACAATGAAATAATAACTTATATAAATAAAAAAAATAATAAATCAAATGTATAAAATTACAATTATATCAAAATAAAACAATGAATTAAATTCTGATTCAGAATTATGTAATACGAAATACCGATAATCAGATAACCATTGTGAAACATCAAAAAATTTCACAAAAATTATATAATTTTGATATAATAAATGATTAAATGAACACTTATTGATTAAATATTATTAATAACACTTTATAAACTATAACAGAATACTAATAGAGTTATTAAACGAATAAATCACACACTTTCAGCCGGTTGACACGTCCAGTCGCCACGATTTTCGGCGGGAGAATGACGTTTCATCGCGCAAGTTTACCACGCAGCTTTCCTATTGGCTGGAATAATACGACTTTCTTTAATTCAAACCGCGCGAAAAATTAAAATATATATATTGTAAAAGTTTTTTTAATTAAAAAAATACAAAACATTTCGACTTTATAATCATAAAAAACATTCGATGTTTTAATTTTTACTTAATGGAATGTATACATATAGATACGAACGAGAAATTTTCTGAAAAAATTATTTTAATTTATTTCATGAAATGTTTTCGAATAAACAAAACTTAAAACATGAATATATATTATACAATTATTTTAATTTAAGAGAATAATTAAAAACACTATTTTTATAATATAAAATAACATAATATTTTAATATTGAGAAATTTTAAATTTATATTTTTTTAATAATATATGTTTTCATAAATCTATTAACGTTTACAGAATGCATTGTTACGAACTATAACATCATTCGATATGTAAAATTATCATGCTATTAAAATTCTAACAAGTTGATTAATATATTATTTATGTGAGAATATAAAGAAAGAATATAAAAATATATATATAAGAAAATAAATTTTCCATTTATCAAGTTTATCGACTTTACCAACCTAGTTTAATCGAATATAGTTCCTAAACTTATTGCTTTAAAACATAGAGGGCATAATAAAACCCTTAATTTTTTGCACAATCGATATTTCAGAACATGCAACTCAAAGTTTTATATAATAAATTTTTTTTAAATAAATCATTTGTTCTTGTCATAATTCATAATTAACAATTATTCACTCATGAATTCATTATTCGAATTAAACAAATATTCAAGTTTGGTTAAGTATTCGTGATTAATCATTCTGCAAAAAATTAAAAAATGAATCCAATGATAATTATTCTCGACTATGCCTTTTATTCGATATATATATCATTATTAATATTAAAATAACATAATTATTTATTTCTCAATAAAAGAAAAATAAGTAATAAATATTCGAGAAATTATTTTACAATTATAATATTATTATTGTAATATAAAACGAATTTTGTGAAAGCCAGATGGCAGTAGCAGTAATATATCGTTCCGCTACATAGATACGATATGAAAATAATGAATCTCGCTATTTATCGTTGTAACTATTGCACGTATGTACTGTGAATACAATAGGATATCATCTTTAGAAATATCTTACTCTTGTAAATCCCGTGTTACAAAAGCTATCGTACTTTACATTGCATGGTAATAAAGCGAACCAGCGAAGGGCATGAAAAGCTCTTACAGAGATCTGACTCATTGAAAATAGTAGCTTGTTGTACGTGAGAGCATTGTTCTCTTTTGTCGCAGTCAATTTTTCTTCTTTAGCAATATAGATATTTGCTATTATTTTACAAACGATTCATTTTACGAGATTAATCAGATTATCTTTGAAACGAGTTAAAATATTTTCTCGTTTTTTAATCAATAATTCAAGAATATAGGTTAGTATTTCGTTATATAAAAATTGTTCATATCTTTTTAAGTTTTTAGAATTAATATTTATATTTAAAGAGAAAAAATATATATATAAATAGTATTATTCTCATTACTAAAAATTAAATGAAATTCTATTATTCAAAACTTATTGATTTTATTAATTTTTTTTTAAATTAATAAATTAGAGCTTGTTTTAATTTCAAATCAAAGAAATTCTATTTTCTAAAAATTAAAAATTTTTTAATTCTTCTTTTTATCTAGTTTTAGTTTTAAAATTAACTCTCATTCAAGTTTAATCAAAATTAAATTTTGTATTAAATTGTATTAATAAAAAAATAAATTCTATTTACTTTTTTTATATTTTTTATTTATTAAAATATTAAATATCCTGTTTATATATTTTCAGGCATACTTAAAAACGAAACAATAACAATAAACACATACTATTGAAAATAACATGCATTATTTTTTAAACTTTCAAAAATTCATGGAAATTATATAATTGTCTTATCTACTCTCTATTTGCGCAAATACTTTATGCTTAACAAAGGAAAAACGTAGAAGACTGCATGTTATATGATCATGTGCATTAACCGAAACGAAGCATATAGATTTTTCATATAGATTTCCTAAAACGAATACACGAATCGAATCTTTTACGCAATATATACTTACTTTGAATTAACCAACCATTATTATCCATCGATTTGCATAATCAACATAAAACATAAATTATTACATGACGCTTTTTTCTTAACGATATAAGTTATTGCTTTAAAAATTATCAAGCAAACGTGACCTATTCGTCCACCCACATTCTTTGCTACTCCTACATAAGTGAAACAAATGTCAAACTTAAATCGAAAAACTAAGCTATTTTAAATTATTTAAATTCTAAATGTCGACTAGATAAAAATATTCAAAAACCAAAAATGAAATATGTTTAATAATATTCTTGTTTTTTTAATATTTTAAAATTCTGATCTTTTAATGTTTCATAATTATATCCTCATAAATATGTAATTGAGAGTAAGAATAGGAAGATTAGGAAGAAGAATAGATAATTTTCTTTTTTTTTTTTTAATTTCCTATCTTTTACGTCACATAATAAATAAAAGGAACTGGTTTAATGTATCAAAGATAAAAGAGTGAAAACCTTGATAGATTCCATGATATAATTATTTTCATCATAAATGTACAGGAAAATAAGTCTAACTTTGAAACTGTTCTCTGTAAAAATTAGAAAGTGTAACATCAACTTTTTCTTTTGTAGTTTATATTGCAATCTACATAAACCATGAATATATATATAGATATATATTTTTATTAAAATAAATTTCTTTCTATTTAAAAAAAATTATAATTCTTTCTATTTAAAAAAAATTATAATTTTTCTACAATTTCAGATAACATAAAGACACCTTATGAATATTTTAAATATATCTAATAATATATATTTTATAAACATTTTTAAAGCATCTCTCGAAACTCTTGTTAAAATCAACAAGTTTTAAAGAAGATATTGTCATGCAACCACCTTATCTACTAATATTTACATACATATCTTTTACTGAAAAAAAAAGACAATTATATTAATTAATAATAATAATAATATTACAAAAGTATTTAAGTCGAAGAACCCAATCTTATCTAAACCTCCCTCGACGTCCTTCAAAGTAAAACGTACAGTCTTAAAATAAACTTACAATGAATGTCTTTAAATTGACATGTGCTATCTACATATACATATATAAATTTTAAAATAAATTCTTCAATTATTCCGTTTCTTGAAAATTATAAAAATTTATTATACTATTACATTATATTACTTATATAAAACTACTAAATTATCCATGTATATTATTATCAATACTTCATATTCATTATACATTCAACGCTTCGACAAAAAAGTTATTAATCCACTAAAACAGCAATCACAGTTAATCATACTCGATAAAAACTAATTAATCAACAGTATTAAAAAAAATATTCGTGATAATCGAACCATGAATAATAAATCAAAAAAATCACGACATGCTATTTTCCTTAGCAAAATTCCATACTAGAATTCTGATAAAAATCATTAAATGATTGAATTCTGATTCTAATGTCGAATGATAGAAAAGAAAAATGACGATTTTAATTCGAATCATTGAACGATTAACTTTTCAAAGACGTTGCCCCTGGAATCTGAATTGAATAAATCGCCGTCAAGCTTGGTGAAACCTTTTCGTACTCGAGGTACAGAAAGGTTTCGTCTCGGTTTCCCTCGTACAATCCCCTTAACTCGGAGTGGATCGAACTCCGGTGCATGCTCGAGGTTCTCGAGATCGCATCTCTTCACGAATGCTCTCACGTGATACCACTATAATGTCATACGTCGTAACGATCGGTGCATAGTAATAGTCCAAGAACAAACCTGTCACGTTACACATGGCCATGTATATGGACAAACATGTATACAGATATAAATCATTCCACTCATACACAGATGAATTTACACAGACGTGTCAACTGGCCGATCGATCGAATTAATATTCTCGATTGTTGAAGCATGGAATCGATGCACATTGGAATTCTTCTTGGTATGCTTGATTAGTTTCTTTTTTTGCTGACGTTAAAATTTTGAAAGTTGAAAAATATTGTGGAATACGAATTGTTGCATCAGAACTTCTGAAATTATTTAGCTTCTTTTACAATTAACACAATATAATGATATGGATAAATAAATTAAATATATTAAATTATAATGTTAAATATAATAAATTGAAGAAAAAATAAGTTGGATCTAATTTCTAAAATGGAATATGCAGAATGAACAAAATAATTTGATCATCTCATTTATTTTTAATGATTTGAAAAATAAATAAATATTGAATAGTGCAAAAGAAGCTAATACTTAATATTTTTGTTAAATAGATAATTTTTTTTATTTTTTTGACTAGAATCATATTCATTTTTTAATGCACATAATTTCTTAATCTTAACTCTTTATAAATAAATATTAATCTATTCTACATTAATTATCAATTCAGAAGAAATTTTAAATTGAATTTTATAATTCATGTTAGGAAATTAGAAAAATTATAATAATACATGCTACAATTCCTATAGAAATCATTTCTATAGAAATTTCTATTTAGTTTATAAAGAATTAAAAAAGAATAATAAGAAAGGATTATTATTTTATTGAAGTAAGTAGAATATAATAAATATTTCATATTTCTTTTTTTTTTTCATAATTATTTTCTCAAGGTTGAGTGCACAAGCTGTTTTGTAAACTCTTCAAGTGGATTTTACATCGTACAAGCGCATCAAGTGCTGATGTATACACAGATACAGAAGTCGAAAAAGGTATTTTAACATTTTTATGATATGGTGATTGATTAATGTTGTTGGTAAACCGATAAAAATATATAAATTGTAGATTATAGATTTTTCTTTTATAATTTTATGATTTTAAATTCAAATATTACAATTTGGAATTATTAAAAAAAAATATGCAAATTCTGTTGGGTAATAAATATCTAAATCCAAAATTTTGAACGATAATGTACTTATATACCCGTCTATGAGATTGGTTAAATAAAACTTAACTACTTGTACAAATTAGGAGAAAATTCCGTGGAATTTCACAATTCTTATTGCTCAATCTTGAACTTTGACGTCAAGCTACTTTTGTCACGAATAATCGGCCATGACGGGATCGAAAGGAGCCAACATAAAAGATTAACGTCATACGAAAAATTAGAAATTGGAATCGAGAAAGAAGCATTCGTCTATTTAGAATTCTTATTTTAACTTCTTTGTCAAATCTATTTAGAATTTATTTGCAATTCAAATATTTTAATTTTTTAAAATTTTTATTATCTATTTATAGATATGTGATATCATTTTATTTATCTATTTATATTCTATCATTATTTATCCAAATATTCAAAATATAATTCTAATAATAAATTTTTAATATTTTCGTTTCTATCAAAAAATGAATTTCGTAATTTTCATAATTTTTCCAACACAATTATCTTACTTGTAAACAAATGTTAATTACAGATTCGTGACAATAAATACGTATCAAAATTTAAAGCTATAACATTTCTGATTAGATAGGCAATGAAATACAAAATACGTTTAATGTTCGTAATGAAATTTCCCAACATACCTGTTCCACGAAGCATGCTTTGATCTCCTCTCCTATCTTCTAATTTTTTCACTTTCTTTTAATAAACTAATTTTTATTATGAATTGCTTAACAACAAATCACTACAATCCTATAAAACAGAATAAAAATTTATACATACGAATATAAATTTTACCACATCAAGAAAGGCGTCCATATGGAATTTTTCCCGCCTTTCCATCAGAGAGCTACCACCATAACGCTACCAATTACACCTGCGCAGAAAAAAAATCAAAATTTCTAAATAAATCAATTAAATAAAAAATTAGAATAGATTATGTTAATAAAGTATCACAACAATCAAATTCAAATAAAATTCTCGATATAAGCTATCTTATTAAATTCGACACTCCATTTATACGAAGAATGAGAAATGAACTCAAAATGATTTAATTGTCAAAGAATTATCGATTCCAATAATTTTGTATAAAATATTGAACAAAGATGTATTAATTAAATAAAACGCGCACAAATTATAAAAAGAAAAAATAGTATTAAATTATTACGCATTAAATAGAACACACGTCTCGAGAAAATTTCAAACGTCTAATTTCTCACGACGAATCAACGAATGTCACTGCGCTTCGATTTCGCGCATCGAATAACAACATGGAGAGGGGGATACGCTCGACAATTCGACAAGCCGAAACATGTTTGGACACGAATCCAATTTCTTGGAAACACAATGTTATAAGGATTGTTTCTAGCCTCGAGCAAAATATAAACGACCAAAAAAGTAAACAATAAACAGAAACGTGAGACGTTACACACAATATATACATATATATATGTACGATCGAAAATATATGCGACACTCGAATAATACGAACGAACTATGAAAAATTTATTTTATTTTAATACGACTAAAATAATATGAAATAAATATCAAGAATTTAATTAAAATTATATTAAAAACAGACCAATATACCATTTCAAATTCTCTTCGAAATATTTCGATATTTCGACGAGACGTTAACGACGCAATAAACGCAAAATGAACAATCGAAGGAAAAAACGCAAAGAAACACAAGACTAATTAATTTCGTTTTCACTACATTGAATGGATTATTTAGAAACTTAAATTAGCAATGATTGATAAATTTCGTAATAATAAGAGTAAAATAACTTACCGAATAATCCAAATTCGGCGACGACACGTCCACTCCACACAATTTTCAACTGTAGACTGACGCCATGCGCAGAACGATGCGCAGTGTGATGCGCACTGGTTCGTCTCGCGCCAAAAATTAAGCAGACGTTCTGATTGGCTGGCGTATAATGCTTATTTTTCCATTCAAAAACGCGCGAAAAATTAAAATATTATGTATGTATATTGTTGGAATCCTGCAAAAATATTAACTTATTAAAAACATAATAATAAGAAAATTATTAATTCAACAAGAGAAATTATTAAATTAAATAAAACAGATAATTGCATAAAGAAAGATTTTAATATAAAGATTAATTTAAATAAATTATTTTGTTTAAATGAAATTTAAATAAAAATAAAACACAAAAGAAAAATTTAATAAAAAAATAAATAAATTTATAAAAAGAATGATAGAATAAAAAGAAAAT
This sequence comes from Apis mellifera, assembly GCF_003254395.2. NCBI lineage: Eukaryota > Metazoa > Arthropoda > Insecta > Hymenoptera > Apidae > Apis > Apis mellifera. Next base: position 4,022,129 of record NC_037647.1, read on the forward strand.
AAAAATAATTTAATTTAATAGATTAAAACACATGAATTGAATTTAATTTTAAAATAAATAAATTAAAGAAATCAAATTAAGAAAATATAAGAAAGCAAAATATAAATAATAAAAATCAACAAAATAGATTAATTAAATAGAATAAATTAAAACACAAAAGGATATTTAAATTACTATACTACACTACTATACTATACTACATAATTTCAAAATGGAGAGGGATTTGTTTGTCGACGATATATCGAGTATGTTGAACACGAACTTCTAATTTCCTGGAAAGATTAAGGAATGTCCTAAGGAATGTTTTGATGCTAAATATAACATACAATAGAGAGAGACATATATAAATAATAGATAAGAGTCATACAGAAAGATCCATGTAAAAAAGAAATATGCGTCATTTACGAAATATATAGTAATTTACAAAGTAAAATAAACGATTATATGAATTCATTATTTTCATAAAAATGAATATATGAATAAAAAATATATTTAAAAAAAATTAAAAATCTATTCTATATATATTTTGTAAAAGAAATAAAATTACCAGATTTTTTGCGAAAATTCGTCAACTGCGTAATTCCTATGGCGTGGCTATGTATCCCATTATTCCTTCGATCACTTTCAACAATGAAATAATAACTTATATAAATAAAAAAAATAATAAATCAAATGTATAAAATTACAATTATATCAAAATAAAACATGAATTAAATTCTGATTCAGAATTATGTAATACGAAATACCGATAATCAGATAACCATTGTGAAACATCAAAAAATTTCACAAAAATTATATAATTTTGATATAAATAAATGATTAAATGAACACTTATTGATTAATAATTATTAATAACACTTTATAAACTATAACAGAATACTAATAGAGTTATTAAACGAATAAATCACACACTTTCAGCCGGTTGACACGTCCAGTCGCCACGATTTTCGGCGGGAGAATGACGTTTCATCGCGCAAGTTTACCACGCAGCTTTCCTATTGGCTGGAATAATACGACTTTCTTTAATTCAAACCGCGCGAAAAATTAAAATATATATATTGTAAAAGTTTTTTAAATTAAAAAAATACAAAACATTTCGACTTTATAATCATAAAAAAACATTCGATGTTTTAATTTTTACTTAATGGAATGTATACATATAGATACGAACGAGAAATTTTCTGAAAAAATTATTTTAATTTATTTCATGAAATGTTTTCGAATAAACAAAATTAAAACATGAATATATATTATACAATTATTTTAATTTAAGAGAATAATTAAAAACACTATTTTTATAATATAAAATAACATAATATTTTAATATTGAGAAATTTTAAATTTATATTTTTTTAATAATATATGTTTTCATAAATCTATTAACGTTTACAGAATGCATTGTTACGAACTATAACATCATTCGATATGTAAAATTATCATGCTATTAAAATTCTAACAAGTTGATTAATATATTATTTATGTGAGAATATAAGAAAAGAATATAAAAATATATATATAAGAAAATAAATTTTCCATTTATCAAGTTTATCGACTTTACAAACCTAGTTTAATCGAATATGTTCCTAAACTTATTGCTTTAAAACATAGAGGGCATAATAAAACCCTTATTTTTTGCACAATCGATATTTCAGAACATGCAACTCAAAGTTTTATATAATAAATTTTTTTTAAATAAATCATTTGTTCTTGTCATAATTCATAATTAACAATTATTCACTCATGAATTCATTATTCGAATTAAACAAATATTCAAGTTTGGTTAAGTATTTGATTAATCATTCTGCAAAAAATTAAAAAATGAATCCAATGATAATTATTCTCGACTATGCCTTTTATTCGATATATATATCATTTTAATATTAAAATAACATAATTATTTATTTCTAATAAAAAAAATAAGTAATAAATATTCGAGAAATTATTTTACAATTATAATATTATTATTGTAATATAAAACGAATTTTGTGAAAGCCAGATGGCAGTAGCAGTAATATATCGTTCCGCTACATAGATACGATATGAAAATAATGAATCTCGCTATTTATCGTTGTAACTATTGCACGTATGTACTGTGAATACAATAGGATATCATCTTTAGAAATATCTTACTCTTGTAAATCCCGTGTTACAAAAGCTATCGTACTTTACATTGCATGGTAATAAAGCGAACCAGCGAAGGGCATGAAAAGCTCTTACGAGATCTGACTCATTGAAAATAGTAGCTTGTTGTACGTGAGAGCATTGTTCTCTTTTGTCGCAGTCAATTTTTCTTCTTTAGCAATATAGATATTTGCTATTATTTTACAAACGATTCATTTTACGAGATTAATCAGATTATCTTTGAAGAGATATAATATATTTTCGTTTTTATCATATATTCAAGAATATAGGTTAGTATTTCGTTATATAAATTTGTTCATATCTTTTTAAGTTTTTAGAATTAATATTTATATTTAAAGAGAAAAATATATATATAAATAGTATTATTCTCATTACTAAAAATTAAATGAAATTCTATTATATACTTATTGATTTTATTAATTTTTTTTTAAATTAATAAATTAGAGCTTGTTTTAATTTCAAATCAAAGAAATTCTATTTTCTAAAAATTAAAAATTTTTTAATTCTTCTTTTTATCTAGTTTTAGTTTTAAAATTAACTCTCATTCAAGTTTAATCAAAATTAAATTTTGTATTAAATTGTATAATAAAAAAAATAAATTCTATTTACTTTTTTTATATTTTATTATATTATTAAAATATTAAATATCCTGTTTATATATTTTCAGGCATTAATACGAAACAATAACAATAAACACATACTATTGAAAATAACATGCATTATTTTTTAAACTTTCAAAAATTCATGGAAATTATAATAATTGTCTTATCTACTCTCTATTTGCGCAAATACTTTATGCTTAACAAAGGAAAAACGTAGAAGACTGCATGTTATATGATCATGTGCATATACCGAAACGAAGCATATAGATTTTTCATATAGATTTCCTAAAACGAATACACGAATCGAATCTTTTACGCAATATATACTTACTTTGAATTAACCAACCATTATTATCCATCGATTTGCATAATCAACATAAAACATAAATTATTACATGACGCTTTTTTCTTAACGATATAAGTTATTGCTTTAAAAATTATCAAGCAAACGTGACCTATTGTCACCCACATTCTTTGCTACTCCTACATAAGTGAAACAAATGTCAAACTTAAATCGAAAAACTAAGCTATTTTAAATTATTTAAATTCTAAATGTCAGATAAAATATATAAAACCAAAAATGAAATATGTTTAATAATATTCTTGTTTTTTTAATATTTTAAAATTCTGATCTTTTAATGTTTCATAATTATATCCTCATAAATATGATATTGAGAGTATAGAATAGGAAGATTAGGAAGAAGAATAGATAATTTTCTTTTTTTTTTTTTAATTTCCTATCTTTTACGTCACATAATAAATAAAAGGAACTGGTTTAATGTATCAAAGATAAAAGAGTGAAAACCTTGATAGATTCCATGATATAATTATTTTCATCATAAATGTACAGGAAAATAAGTCTAACTTTGAAACTGTTCTCTGTAAAAATTAGAAAGTGTAACATCAACTTTTTCTTTTGTAGTTTATTGCAACTACATAACCACATGAATATATATATAGATATATATTTTTATTAAAATAAATTTCTTTCTATTTAAAAAAAATTATAATTCTTTCTATTTAAAAAATTATAATTTTTCAATTTCAGATAACAAATAGACACCTTATGAATATTTTAAATATATCTAATAATATATATTTTATAAACATTTATATAGCATCTCTCGAAACTCTTGTTAAATCAACAAGTTTTAAAGAAGATATTGTCATGCAACCCTTATCTACTAATATTTACATACATATCTTTTACTGAAAAAAAGACAATTATATTAATTAATAATAATAATAATATTACAAAAGTATTTAAGTCGAAGAACCCAATCTTATCTAAACCTCCCTCGACGTCCTTCAAAGATACGTAGAATAAAGATTAATAATCTGTTATTTATTAATTATTCGCAATATTTAATTCATTAATTGCGAATGTGATTCTAAAAAGGGATTGAACAGTGCAAAAAATAATAATTGAAACGACGCAATTCCACAGCCTAACCACACACACACAATGTGGAAACTACCTCGTGCACGATACACTAACGATCGCCAGTCGCTAAAAATTTGTATTAACTTATGAACTAGGTCATCATACCCATTGCTCTCCCTCACTCAAGTAACACCTGGGCACGTGAGTGAGTTCCTGGCAGTGAACACGGAAAAGGGTTAAATCTGAAAATCCTGAGCTAAAAGAAAATATTATATATCCAGTTTTGTATCTAACGGGCTAATATTCTTTCACTTTGCATTATATTATTATATTTCAAATATTTTGTGATTCTACTTTATATTATTTTATTTTATTAATTGAACAAGTTATTGAAATTTTAATTCTTAATATTCTTTGACTTTGCATTATATTCTTATTATATTCAAATAATTATATTTGTGACTCTACTCTATATTTATATATTCATTAATTGAACAAGTTATTGAAATTTTAATTCTTAATATTGAATTTAAAAAAGAATTAGAATTATTCATTGTAATTTAACATAAATATTAATAGAAAATATCCTCAGGCGATTCCTTCATCAGAGCATATTTTTTATATTTTCATAAAAATAGTATTCAAAACTTATTGCTCTGATTCTAAAATCTATCTGTCGCGAAATATCTTCTTGCACAAATTTAATTCATATTGTGAATTACGAAACGAAGAAAATTTCAACTTTACTGTCTACAAATGTTGTAAGTCATATTAAAGTTATTATTATATAAAATTTATTATTTATCATATCACAATAATCAAAATATATATAAAATATATAAATATATTTGATCAAATAACTTAAAATGTTATTCTCAAGAATTTTGAATAAAAAATTTAAATTAATTATTGTATTATATTAATACAATAATTATTATATGCATTACTGACATTAGAAAATTACTAACATTTTATATTAATCAAAAACGCGAAACGCAGAAGATCCTAGCCTGAACTAATAAATAAAACACAAAAGAAATAATTGTTACTACTCACGGATATTATAAACAAATATCCGCGGTCATTGTGCTCGTGCAAAATTCTACGTATACAACCAGTCATCCGTGTCGATTCGGATCTTTCATCCTACGACATGATTGAATGACCGGAGGAACCAAAAAGCATGCGACTCACCATACGATGCGACGAACGCCTTCACTGTGTTGTAGCCCCAGAAGTCATCGAGAAGAAGCCTGTCATCAGGTAGGAGGATGGAAGAAATCTGTGACAAAACGTCATCAATTTAAAACACGGTTCTCGTTATTCAAACAAATTGAAATATGAACTATTAAATTTATTACAATATGTAATAATGATACGTATTGAAATTATGATTGATTTCTGTTTAAAAGAATAAAACATTTAGATAGAAAAAAAGTATTACCTCTTCGCGTGATGGATGATCGCCTTATTTTCTTCAAAGAAGCACTGATTCTACCCTGTACCGAAAACGAATATTCAAAATAAAAAATAAAAATAACAAATTATTAACGCGTTCGTACATATCTGTAATCGGCGAACAAGCACTGATTCTAATTTCGCGTTTCATATTCTAATTAAATTTAATCAGAGCTATTGTGCTTTAAAAAATATTAAAATATTATGACGAAGCAAACACTGATCTACTTAACCACATTGCGCGTGGTCGCAAATATTTTTAAGATTAAAGTCCAAGAAAAACTTTCATCAGCATCTGCAATCAAATATAAAATATTCTATGTAATTTTTTTCTTAAAAATATAATATTCGTTATTTAAAATCTTGGAATAGCAAAAAATATAACTATGTTCAACTACTTAAAACTTTAATAAACATAAAAATAGTTTGATATAAAAAGTTAATATTCTAATAAATTTTAATAATAATAAAAATATAAAAGATTAAAATCCAAAAAATGAGAATCTAATGATTTCTCTTACCTCTTCGCGTGATGGATGATCGCCGTATTCTCTTGAGAGAAGCACTGACTCTACTCTGTACCGAAAACGAATATTTATAAAAAGAAAAAAATAAAATAACAAACTAATAACGCGTCCGTATAAATTATAATCGGCGAACAAACACTGATTCTACCTTCGCGTTCATTATTCATTAAATTTAATCAGAGCTATTGTGCTCTAAAAAATATTAAAAATACTATGACGAAGCAAACACTGTTCTATTAACCGCATTGCGCGCGGTCACAAATATATTTCTGAAATTAATATTAAATTAGTGGCATGGGAAAGAGATAAAAGAAGAAACAATATCTTTTTGATATTTTTCTTCTTCTTTCTATCGTACATTTGTCCTGAAAATATTGTAAAAATTACGAATTATGTATAAATCATGAAATGCTTCATAAATTTCTAATTTTTTCACTTTCTTTTAATTAAAACGTAATTTTATTATGAATTGCTTAACAACAATCACTAACAATCCTATAAAACAGAATAAAAATTTATACATACGAAATTATAAATTTTACCACATCAAGAAAGCGCGCATATTGGAATTTTTCCCGCCTTTCCATCAGAGAGCTACCACCATAACGCTACCAATTACACCTGCGCAGAAAAAAAATCAAAATTTCTAAATAAATCAATTAAATAAAAAATTAGAAATTAGATTATGTTAATAAAGTATCACAACAATCAAATCAAATAAAAATTCTCGATATAAGCTATCTTATTAAATTCGACACTCCATTTAACGAAGAATGAAAAATGAACTCAAAATGATTTAATTGTCAAAGAATTATCGATTCCAATAATTTGTATAAATATTGAACAAAGATGTATTAATTAAATAAAACGCGCACAAATTATAAAAAAGAAAAATAGTATTAAATTATTACGCATTAAATAGAACACACGTCTCGAGAAAATTTCAAACGTCTAATTCTCACGACGAATCAACGAATGTCACTGCGCTTCGATTTCGCGCATCGAATAACAACATGGAGAGGGGGATACGCTCGACAATTCGACAAGCCGAAACATGTTTGGACACGAATCCAATTTCTTGGAAACACAATGTTATAAGGATTGTTTCTAGCCTCGAGCAAAATATAAACGACCAAAAAAAGTAAACAATAAACAGAACGTGAGACGTTACACACAATATATACATATATATATGTACGATCGAAATATATGCGACACTCGAATAATACGAACGAACTATGAAAAATTTATTTTATTTTAATACGACTAAAATAATATGAAATAAATATCAAGAATTTAATTAAAATTATATTAAAAACAGACCAATATACCATTTCAAATTCTCTTTCGAAATATTTCGATATTTCGACGAGACGTTAACGACGCAATAAACGCAAAATGAACAATCGAAGGAAAAAACGCAAAAGAACACAAAAGACAATTAATTTCGTTTTCACTACATTGAATGGATTATTTAGAAACTTAAATTAGCAATGATTGATAAATTTCGTAATAATAAGAGTAAAATAACTTACCGAATAATCCCAATTCGGCGACGACACGTCCACTCCACACAATTTCAACTGTAGACTGACGCCATGCGCAGAACGTGCGCAGTGTGATGCGCACTGGTTCGTCTCGCGCCAAAAATTAAGCAGACGTTCTGATTGGCTGGCGTATAATGCTTATTTTTCCATTCAAAAACGCCGAAAAATTAAAATATTATGTATTATATTGTTGGAATCCTGCAAAAATATTAACTTATTAAAAACATAATAATAAGAAAATTATTAATTCAACAAGAGAAATTATTAAATTAAATAAAACAGATAATTGCATAAAGAAAGATTTTAATATAAAGATTAATTTAAATAAAATTATATTTCGTTTAAATGAAATTTAAATAAAAATAAAACACAAAAGAAAAAATTATAAAAAAAAATAAATAAATTTATAAAAGAATGATAGAATAAAAAAAGAAAATAAAAATAATTTAATTTAATATGATTAAAACACATGAATTGAATTTAATTTTAAAATAAATAAAATTAAGAAATCAAATTAAGAAAATATAGAAAGCAAAATATAAAATATAAAAATCAACAAAATAGATTAATTAATAGAATAAATTAAAACACAAAAGGATATTTAAATTACTATACTACACTACTATACTATACTACATAATTTCAAAATGGAGAGGGGATTTGTTTGTCGACGATATATCGAGTATGTATGAACACGAACTTCTAATTTCCTGGAAAGATTAAGGAATGTCCTAAGGAATGTTTTGATGCTAAATATAAACATACAATAGAGAGAGACAAATATATAAATAATAGATAAGAGTCATACAGAAAGATCCATGTAAAAAAGAAATATGCGTCATTTACGAAATATATAGTAATTTACAAAGTAAAATTAAACGATTATAATGAATTCATTATTTTCATAAAAATGAATATATGAATAAAAAAATATATTTAAAAAAAATAATAAAAATCTATTCTATATATATTTTGTAAAAGAAATAAAATTACCAGATTTTTTGCAGAAAATTCGTCAACTGCGTAATTCCTATGGCGTGGCTATGTATCCCATTATTCCTTCGATCACTTTCAACAATGAAATAATAACTTATATAAATAAAAAAATAATAAATCAAATGTATAAAATTACAATTATATCAAAATAAAACAATGAATTAAATTCTGATTCAGAATTTAGTAATACGAAATACCGATAATCAGATAACCATTGTGAAACATCAAAAAATTTCACAAAAATTATATAATTTTGATATAATAAATGATTAAATGAACACTTATTGATTAAATATTATTAATAACACTTTATAAACTATAACAGAATACTAATAGAGTTATTAAACGAATAAATCACACACTTTCAGCCGGTTGACACGTCCAGTCGCCACGATTTTCGGCGGGAGAATGACGTTTCATCGCGCAAGTTTACCACGCAGCTTTCCTATTGGCTGAATAATACGACTTTCTTTAATTCAAACCGCGCGAAAAATTAAAATATATATATTGTAAAAGTTTTTTTAATTAAAAAAATACAAAACATTTCGACTTTATAATCATAAAAAACATTCGATGTTTTAATTTTTACTTAATGGAATGTATACATATAGATACGAACGAGAAATTTTCTGAAAAAATTATTTTAATTTATTTCATGAAATGTTTTCGAATAAACAAAACTTAAAACATGAATATATATTATACAATTATTTTAATTTAAGAGAATAATTAAAAACACTATTTTTATAATATAAAATAACATAATATTTTAATATTGAGAAATTTTAAATTTATATTTTTTAATAATATATGTTTTCATAAATCTATTAACGTTTACAGAATGCATTGTTACGAACTATAACATCATTCGATATGTAAAATTATCATGCTATTAAATTCTAACAAGTTGATTAATATATTATTTATGTGAGAATATAAAGAAAGAATATAAAATATATATATAAGAAAATAAATTTTCCATTTATCAAGTTTATCGACTTTACCAACCTAGTTTAATCGAATATAGTTCCTAAACTTATTGCTTTAAAACATAGAGGGCATAATAAAACCCTTAATTTTTTGCACAATCGATATTCAGAACATGCAACTCAAAGTTTATATAATAAATTTTTTTTAAATAAATCATTTGTTCTTGTCATAATTCATAATTAACAATTATTCACTCATGAATTCATTATTCGAATTAAACAAAATTCAAGTTTGGTTAAGTATTCGTGATTAATCATTCTGCAAAAAATTAAAAATGAATCCAATGATAATTATTCTCGACTATGCCTTTTATTCGATATATATATCATTATTAATATTAAAATAACATAATTATTTATTTCTCAATAAAAGAAAAATAAGTATAAATATTCGAGAAATTATTTTACAATTATAATATTATTATTGTAATATAAAACGAATTTTGTGAAAGCCAGATGGCAGTAGCAGTAATATATCGTTCCGCTACATAGATACGATATGAAAATAATGAATCTCGCTATTTATCGTTGTAACTATTGCACGTATGTACTGTGAATACAATAGGATATCATCTTTAGAAATATCTTACTCTTGTAAATCCCGTGTTACAAAAGCTATCGTACTTTACATTGCATGGTAATAAAGCGAACCAGCGAAGGGCATGAAAAGCTCTTACAGAGATCTGACTCATTGAAAATAGTAGCTTGTTGTACGTGAGAGCATTGTTCTCTTTTGTCGCAGTCAATTTTTCTTCTTTAGCAATATAGATATTTGCTATTATTTTACAAACGATTCATTTTACGAGATTAATCAGATTATCTTTGAAACGAGTTAAAATATTTTCTCGTTTTTTAATCAATAATTCAAGAATATAGGTTAGTATTTCGTTATATAAAAATTGTTCATATCTTTTTAAGTTTTTAGAATTAATATTTATATTTAAAGAGAAAAAATATATATAAATAGTATTATTCTCATTACTAAAAATTAAATGAAATTCTATTATTCAAAACTTATTGATTTTATTAATTTTTTTTTAAATTAATAAATTAGAGCTTGTTTTAATTTCAAATCAAAGAAATTCTATTTTCTAAAAATTAAAAATTTTTTAATTCTTCTTTTTATCTAGTTTTAGTTTTAAAATTAACTCTCATTCAAGTTTAATCAAAATAAATTTTGTATTAAATTGTATTAATAAAAAAATAAATTCTATTTACTTTTTTTATATTTTTTATTTATTAAAATATTAAATATCCTGTTTATATATTTTCAGGCATACTTAAAAACGAAACAATAACAATAAACACATACTATTGAAAATAAACTGCATTATTTTTTAAACTTTCAAAAATTCATGGAAATTATATAATTGTCTTATCTACTCTCTATTTGCGCAAATACTTTATGCTTAACAAAGGAAAAACGTAGAAGACTGCATGTTATATGATCATGTGCATTAACCGAAACGAAGCATATAGATTTTTCATATAGATTTCCTAAAACGAATACACGAATCGAATCTTTTACGCAATATATACTTACTTTGAATTAACCAACCATTATTATCCATCGATTTGCATAATCAACATAAAAAATAAATTATTACATGACGCTTTTTTCTTAACGATATAAGTTATTGCTTTAAAAATTATCAAGCAAACGTGACCTATTCGTCCACCCACATTCTTTGCTACTCCTACATAAGTGAAACAAATGTCAAACTTAAATCGAAAAACTAAGCTATTTTAAATTATTTAAATTCTAAATGTCGACTAGATAAAAATATTCAAAAACCAAAAATGAAATATGTTTAATAATATTCTTGTTTTTTTAATATTTTAAAATTCTGATCTTTTAATGTTTCATAATTATACCTCATAAATATGTAATTGAGAGTAAGAATAGGAAGATTAGGAAGAAGAATAGATAATTTTCTTTTTTTTTTTTAATTTCCTATCTTTTACGTCACTAATAAATAAAAGGAACTGGTTTAATGTATCAAGATAAAAGAGTGAAAACCTTGATAGATTCCATGATATAATTATTTTCATCATAAATGTACAGGAAAATAAGTCTAACTTTGAAACTGTTCTCTGTAAAAATTAGAAAGTGTAACTAAACTTTTTCTTTTGTAGTTTATATTGCAATCTACATAAACCATGAATATATATATAGATATATATTTTTATTAAAATAAATTTCTTTCTATTTAAAAAAAATTATAATTCTTTCTATTAAAAAAAATTATAATTTTTCTACAATTTCAGATAACATAAAGACACCTTATGAATATTTTAAATATATCTAATAATATATATTTTATAAACATTTTTAAAGCATCTCTCGAAACTCTTGTTAAAATCAACAAGTTTTAAAGAAGATATTGTCATGCAACCACCTTATCTACTAATATTTACATACATATCTTTTACTGAAAAAAAAAGACAATTATATTAATTAATAATAATAATAATATTACAAAAGTATTTAAGTCGAAAACCCAATCTTATCTAAACCTCCCTCGACGTCCTTCAAAGTAAAACGTACAGTCTTAAAATAAACTTACAATGAATGTCTTTAAATTGACATGTGCTATCTACATATACATATATAAATTTTAAAATAAATTCTTCAATTATTCCGTTTCTTGAAAATTATAAAAATTTATTATACTATTACATTATATTACTTATATAAACTACTAAATTATCCATGTATATTATTATCAATACTTCATATTCATTATACATTCAACGCTTCGACAAAAAAGTTATTAATCCACTAAAACAGCAATCACAGTTAATCATACTCGATAAAAACTAATTAATCAACAGTATTAAAAAAATATTCGTGATAATCGAACCATGAATAATAAATCAAAAAAATCACGACATGCTATTTTCCTTAGCAAAATTCCATACTAGAATTCTGATAAAAATCATTAAATGATTGAATTCTGATTCTAATGTCGAATGATAGAAAAGAAAAATGACGATTTTAATTCGAATCATTGAACGATTAACTTTTCAAAGACGTTGCCCCTGGAATCTGAATTGAATAAATCGCCGTCAAGCTTGGTGAAACCTTTCGTACTCGAGGTACAGAAAGGTTTCGTCTCGGTTTCCCTCGTACAATCCCCTTAACTCGGAGTGGATCGAACTCCGGTGCATGCTCGAGGTTCTCGAGATCGCATCTCTTCACGAATGCTCTCACGTGATACCACTATAAGTCATACGTCGTAACGATCGGTGCATAGTAATAGTCCAAGAACAAACCTGTCACGTTACACATGGCCATGTATATGGACAAACATGTATACAGATATAAATCATTCCACTCATACACAGATGAATTACCAAGACGTGTCAACTGGCCGATCGATCGAATTAATATTCTCGATTGTTGAAGCATGGAATCGATGCACATTGGAATTCTTCTTGGTATGCTTGATTAGTTTCTTTTTTTGCTGACGTTAAAATTTTGAAAGTTGAAAAATATTGTGGAATACGAATTGTTGCATCAGAACTTCTGAAATTATTTAGCTTCTTTTACAATTAACACAATATAATGATATGGATAAATAAATTAAATATATTAAATTATAATGTTAAATATAATAAATTGAAGAAAAAATAAGTTGGATCTAATTCTAAAATGGAATATGCAGAATGAACAAAATAATTTGATCATCTCATTTATTTTTAATGATTTGAAAAATAAATAAATATTGAATAGTGCAAAAGAAGCTAATACTTAATATTTTTGTTAAATAGATAATTTTTTTTATTTTTTTGACTAGAATCATTATCATTTTTAATGCACATAATTTCTTAATCTTAACTCTTTATAAATAAATATTAACTATTCTACATTAATTATCAATTCAGAAGAAATTTTAAATTGAATTTTATAATTCATGTTAGGAAATTAGAAAAATTATAAAATACATGCTACAATTCCTATAGAAATCATTTCTATAGAAATTTCTATTTAGTTTATAAAGAATTAAAAAAGAATAATAAGAAAGGATATTATTTTATTGAAGTAAGTAGAATATAATAAATATTTCATATTTCTTTTTTTTTTTTCATAATTATTTCTTCAAGGTTGAGTGCACAAGCTGTTTTGTAAACTCTTCAAGTGGATTTTACATCGTACAAGCGCATCAAGTGCTGATGTATACACAGATACAGAAGTCGAAAAAGGTATTTTAACATTTTTATGATATGGTGATTGATTAATGTTGTTGGTAAACCGATAAAAATATATAAATTGTAGATTATAGATTTTTCTTTTATAATTTTATGATTTTAAATTCAAATATTACAATTTGGAATTATTAAAAAAATATGCAAATTCTGTTGGGTAATAAATATCTAAATCCAAAATTTTGAACGATAATGTACTTATATACCCGTCTATGAGATTGGTTAAATAAAACTTAACTACTTGTACAAATTAGGAGAAAATTCCGTGGAATTTCACAATTCTTATTGCTCAATCTTGAACTTTGACGTCAAGTACTTTTGTCACGAATAATCGGCCATGACGGGATCGAAAGAGCCAACATAAAAGATTAACGTCATACGAAAAATTAGAAATTGGAATCGAGAAAGAAGCATTCGTCTATTTAGAATTCTTATTTTAACTTCTTTGTCAAATCTATTTAGAATTTATTTGCAATTCAAATATTAATTTTTTAAAATTTTTATTACTATTTATGATATGTGATATCATTTTATTTATCTATTTATATTCTATCATTATTTATCCAAATATTCAAAAAATAATTCTAATAATAAATTTTTAATATTTTCGTTTCTATCAAAAAATGAATTTCGTAATTTTCATAATTTTTCCAACACAATTATCTTACTTGTAAACAAATGTTAATTACAGATTCGTGACAATAAATACGTATCAAAATTTAAAGCTATAACATTTCTGATTAGATAGGCAATGAAATACAAAATACGTTTAATGTTCGTAATGAAATTTCCCAACATACCTGTTCCACGAAGATGCTTTGATCTCCTCTCCTTTTTTTTTAGAAATATAATTCTTTTATATACTTAACAAAATAAAAAATAATTATTTCAATATTCAATTATTCATTTATTTTCAATTTACAATATCATATTTGTCTTAGTAGCATAACCTACTATAATGAAAAGAATTTATAAAATAACGGTTTGATTTAAGAAATGTATGAATTATTATTCATAACGGTTCTCCTACCTATGGTAGAAATAAATGTTGTTGAAAAGCATCATCAGAAAATCTAAACAATATACAAGTTTTGCCAACTCCGGAATCACCAATTAGCAATAACTTGAACAACAGATCGTATGTCTTTTTCGCCATTTCACTGTTGCTCTGCGTTAACGAGGCGCCGAAGAAAACAAAAAAGATTCAAATCCGTAGAGCACAATTAACAGTTTTCCAGATAATATTTCAAACATCGAACGCTATGAACGATTATAGGTTCAAGGTCGGACGAGGGCGCGTCTCAGTGTCTCGTTAACGACGGAAAAACCGGTCACAGGGGCTGACTATTAAAAGACAATACGACGTCACACAACAGAGCAACACGCAGAAGCATCAGGGTAACTTTGCACTTTGCGTTCGATCATAAGACTGAATAGATCAAATAACATTTACTAATATGACCGCATCTTCATTGTAATTAGCGGTAATCACAAAAGTCTTCAATTGCGAATATTCTATCTACCACGGAGGTCACCACCACTGCAAAAATAATTTTAAATCATCCGGATAAATAGCGGGATAAATGTATAAAATTATTGCTTATTTTATGGATTTGTATTATTAACATTTACATACGATTCTATATTATTTGTTTGTATTAATGCTTATTAAAATATTACTAATATTATAAAATGTACATATTCTTTTTATATTTGAGATATAAGATTAGTAAAACAACACGGTCATTAACATATTAAAAGTTAATGATAAAATATATTATTTATAATTAAAATGTTTTACTATATTTTTAAGTATTTGTGTATATATTGGTGCATAAATATAAAAGTAAAAATTATTTGTATTTTATATAGCATAACTTAATACATATTCAAATACGATTCTAAAGGGTAGTAATACCACAGACAAATTATAATGTAGATTTCTTATTCAATGCACTTTTGGTTATGAGAATTTGAAAATCAAATAATTTCTTTATCATTTTTCTATCATACACTACATTATCGATTCAGTACAACAAAAGATTATAACCATAGATCACAAATTATACAATAATTTAGAGACATATTTATTAACTGACTGCCATGCTGAAGCGGTAATATGCTGAAACATTATAAAAAAAAAATATTAAAGATAAAAGAAAATTCTACTTATTCGACAATCAATAAATTAAATATTACAAAAAAAGTAAAAAAAAATGATACATAAAATTAAATTTAAAAATAAAATTTATATTAAGAAATATTTATAAAATATTTTATAAGAAACATCATAAAAAAGAAAAATAAAATTATATTTTATATTAGTAAAAATTAAAAACTAAAATAATTGAATCATAAAAAAAAATTATTCTCTAAAACTGGATAAAATAGAATCAGAATTAAGTATTATTGCTATTTTTGTAATGTTTTTAAAAAAATATTTTTTTAAGGAGATATCTGAAATACCACTAAAAAAAAAGGAGATACGCCATCTAACATAATACATCCTAACTACATACACAATATTATCACACAAAGATAAAAGAAAAAAAAATCTTACACTTTATAATTTTAAAGTTTAAAACGGATTATTTATCACTTTAAAAAATAAAAAAAAGTATCCATGAAAAATATAATCGCGATCGCAGCCAATTAGCTCATTTTTTATCTTATAAAATATATAATTATATTATGGATAAATTAACTAACGATGAAATTATGTTATAATGATATATGATTTCCAGGTCTCACCGCTTGGAGGTTGCTGCGAATTGGAGACCCACCCTGACCACGACGTCCCATCCACCCTCCTTTGCACGAAAATTTATTTATTCACAATTCTCCTTTATATGATATATGTTTGCAAAACGTTCAAACTTTTGATCGTTGTGCAACACGAATACCAAAAGGAGCTGTAAAGAAAACCGACGCGGAAGACTAAACCTAAAATTAAATTAAGAGATTTCTATCAATATTTACACTTCCATCGATATGAAAATGAAAAATGATTGATAGTAAAAAGCTTAAGAAAAAAGAAAAAAAAAAGAAAGAAAAAAGTAAAGAAATAAGCAAAATAAGCAAAATAAGCAAAATAAGCAAAAAAGCAAAATAAGCTCCCCAGAAAGCACTACACACCATTTTAACTCATCTACTTATTTATATTTTATTATATACTTTTTTACAACACTACTTTATTAATACCTTTAGCTGTGCATGCATTTAATTCTAAATCCATTTTCTTGAATCATAATCTTCTAAAAATGCTTCTGCAAAAATCCTGAAATAAATTTAAAACATAACATTAATATTTTACTTATTCTAAAAATTCTTTCATATTTCCTTATCGATAGAAATTAATTCAACATTTTGTTTGTATATGCTTTGCTTATTGAAAATATAACAAATTCTCTCATAACCATATCTACATTCCACACTGACGACACACAATTTTCAAAAAATTTGATACGAGATAAACCACATGTGGCAAGAGGAAAATACAAATCAGGATATATCAATGATAGTTAGTGAACAAAGTCACGTAGCTATCAAGTATCAATATTTGCTTATAACGAGGAAGTTAAGGATGACAGGATGATCATATTGCCTTGAAAAATAGGAAAACTATTGGTTTGGAAAACGAAACAGAATAGGAAAGGCGAAATTGCCTTTTTTAATAAAAAGAAGAACAAAACACGGTTTACAAATCCTATATTTTTATAACCTACCCTACCTAATATAAAAATTAGAATATTTATTTGATGATGAGATGTATCCATTTCGTTGAAAAGTGAGGAGGAACCTGAAACAGACTATACAACAGAATTAGTGAAACTCAACAACAAAAATAATTAATTTCAACAAATGAAGAGATCACACGTTATTTCCTATCTATTTTCCTGTTATTTTCTTCAATTCATACCTGTAACAAACTCAATTACCAGATAGTAATTAAAAAATAATTATAATTAAAAAAAAAAAATCAAATTATCAAAGTGTTAAGCAATCATGATTTTAAATGAAAGATATTTATGATAAGAAAGAAATGCAATTTTTAACAGTATTTCAATAACAAACGCACTTAATAGGGGGCGCTGAAAAGAGAAAAACGACGAAAAGGTAACCAGAGGGTTACCAAAATAATTATCCACTCAATGTGAACCCGAACAAACCGTGAGTGGAATTTTCTTTTTATTTCGCAACACTATATACTAAAATCTCAAAAGAAACGCGAAGAGTGCTTTATTATACTTCAAATGCAATTCTTTATCAAGAAAAGAAAGATAAAAAAAAAAAAGAAAGAAAGAAAGATAAAAAATTCGCGAAAACATATACGAAACTCTGAAAAATAATTTATGCACTCATTATTTTATTGTAGACGCAACACTAAATGCGGAAGATTGCAGCCATAGTCAGAGACTGCCGTCGTACAATCACCCTTTGTACAGCCTTTTGACTGTAATAGGTGATTCAGGAACGAGCTGGAACGTACTTCCACAATCCAAGTGGAAGAAATATGGGCAATTTGGACAAATAACGCAACACTACTATAAAAACGCGATCATTCATCAACGCAACACTAATTCTTCAAATGAATTTAATTAATAAACAAATTAATGAATTTAATATTATTATTCTATAAATCTAAAAAGCTATTTGAAATATCACGATATCATAAATTGATTAATAAGAAAGAATAAATTCAAGTTCAAATATTCAAAAAAATAAATAAATAAATAAATAAAAAATAAACTAATTCATAATGAAAATAATTAAAAGCAATCGCGATAATTTTTCAACGCAACTCTAATTCAACCCGTTATTAATCAATCGCAACACTAATGCAAATTTGCCCGCGATTTGCCCATGATGACTGGATGAACGATGGGCCAGCATGCAAATTGGCCAAGACGATACAACATATACTACGTATTACTAAACGAGCACAATGACAAAGTAGTAACAATGACTTCCCATTCTTTGGACCCAGACAAGATCCAAAAATGAGAAACCATTCGTTGCAGCCCCTCTTCGTGACAGTTTGTCGAGGCCTCTTCGGTCTTCCTCCTTCGGGCGCAATGCCCGCTGAAACTTAAATCTAGGCTCGAGATTCACTAATCGCAAATCAAAGAAAAAAAGGAAAAAAAGGGACTAAGTCGCGGAAGCTAAGTGCACATGGACGACCAACGATCGCAATGATCATTCTCCGTACATGCACAGAATCTCGAGCGCAACGTTCGTTTCGAAAGCAAATCACGACCGCGACCGCGGAAATTCGAAAAATCGATGAGCAAAGCCAGAGACGAATGGCATAATCGTCCATTTATCGCAGCTTTTCCCTCGATTTATCAAATTTTATTTCCTGAAACAGGTTGTCACGCGAAAAACGCGCCTACCCGATCAGAGACTGTGACAACCTGCCCGGCCCACCTACTTATAATTAACAGACATGCCAGAAGTTACTACCTATCCTACCTAACCCTATATTTAAAAATGGCAAAACAGGCACACCAACACACTCATTCCACGATTCTCACGCATAACACCCCGGGCGCAAAAGCCTACACTAGGGAAAACGTCCCGGGACGCCTCCGACACCCGGCTTGGCACACTACTCGCACACTCTAACTTTACGTACCATTTTCCTGAAATCGGACTGACGAGGCTAGCGACCATTGCGTGAAACGCGACAAAAATGCGTGTAAGAAATCTACATTTTAATTCTGAATATTTATAAATATGTAATATTTTCTACTAAAATACTAGTCACCAGACTAAACGGTAATCATTATTGTGAATCAAAATTGTACCATTATTGTAATTTGAGAGTAAAGATTAATAATCTTGTTATTTATTAATTATTCGCAATATTTAATTCATTAATTGCGAATGTGATTCTAAAAAGGGATTGAACAGTGAAAAAAATAAATTGAAACGACGCAATTCCACAGCCTAACCACACACACAACAATGTGGAAACTACGTCGTGCACGATACACTAACGCATCGCCAGTCGCTAAAAAAATTTGTAATTAACTTATGAACTAGGTCATCATACCCATTGCCTCTCCCTCACTCAAGTAACACCTGGGCACGTGAGTGAGTTCCTGGCAGTGAACACGGAAAAGGGTTAAATCTGAAAATCCTGAGCTAAAAAGAATATTAATATATCCAGTTTTGTATCTAACGGGCTAATATTCTTTCACTTTGCATTATATTCTATTATATTTCAAATTATTTGTGATTCTACTTTATATTATTTATTTTATTAAGGAACAATTATTGAAATTTTAATTCTTAATATTCTTGACTTTGCATTATATTCTTATATATTTCAAAATAATTATATTTGTGACTCTACTCTATATTTATATATTCATTAATTGAACAAGTTATTGAAATTTTAATTCTTAATATTGAATTTAAAAAAGAATTAGAATTATTCATTGTAATTTAACATAAATATTAATAGAAATATCCTCAGGCGATTCCTTCATCAGAGCATATTTTTTATATTTTCATAAAAATAGTATTCAAACTTATTGCTCTGATTCTAAATCTATCTGTCGCGAAATATCTTCTTGCACAAAATTTAATTCATTATTGTGAATTACGAAACGAAGAAAATTCAACTTTACTGTCACAAATGTTGTAAGTCATATTAAAGTTATTATTATATAAAATTTATTATTATCATATCACAATAATCAAATTATATATAAAATATATAAAATATATTTGATCCAATAACTTAAAATGTTATTCTCAAGGAATTTGAATAATAAAAATTCAAATTAATTATTGTATTATATTAATACAATAATTATTATATGCATTACTGACATTAGAAAATTACTAAACATTTTATATTAATCAAAAACGCGAAACGCAAGAAGATCCTGAACTAGCCTGAACTAATAAATAAAACACAAAAGAAATAATTGTTACTACTCACGGATATTATAAACAAATATCCGCGGTCATTGTGCTCGTGCAAAATTCTACGTATACAACCAGTCATCCGTGTCGATTCGGATCTTTCATCCTACGACATGATTGAATGACCGGAGGAACCAAAAAGCATGCGACTCACCATACGATGCGACGAACGCCTTCACTGTGTTGTAGCCCCAGAAGTCATCGAGAAGAAGCCTGTCATCAGGTAGGAGGATGGAAGAAATCTGTGACAAAACGTCATCAATTTAAAACACGGTTCTCGTTATTCAAACAAATTGAAATATGAAACTATTAAATTTGCAATATGTAATAATGATACGTATTGAAATTATGATTGATTTCTGTTTAAAAGAATAAAACATTTAGATAGAAAAAAAGATAATTACCTCTTCGCGTGATGGATGATCGCCTTATTTTCTTCAAAGAAGCACTGATTCTACCCTGTACCGAAAACGAATATTCAAAATAAAAAAATAAAAATAACAAACTATTAACGCGTTCGTACATATTCTGTAATCGGCGAAACAAGCACTGATTCTAATTTCGCGTTTCATTATTCTAATTAAATTTAATCAGAGCTATTGTGCTTTAAAAAATATTAAAAATATTATGACGAAGCAAACACTGATTCTACTTAACCACATTGCGCGTGGTCACAAATATTTTTTAACACTAAAGTCCAAAAAAAACTTTCATCAGCATCTGCAATAAAATATAAAATATTCTATGTAATATTCGTTATTTGAAATCTTGGAATAGTAAAAAAAATAACTAACTGTTTAACTTTAAACTTTAATAAACCAAATAGTTTAATATAAAAAATTAAGTTTCTAAGAAATTTTAATAATAATAAAAATATAAAAGATTAAAATCTAAAAAATGAAAATCTAATGATTTCTCTTACCTCTTCGCGTGGTGGATGATCGCCGTATTCTCTTGAGAGAAGCACTGACTCTACCCTGTACCGAAAACGAATATTTGTAAAAAGAAAAAAATAAAAATAAGAAACTAATAACGCGTTCGTATAAATTATAATCGGCGAACAAACACTGATTCTACCTTCGCGTTTGATTATTCTAATTAAATTTAATCAGAGCTATTATGCTCTAAAAAAATATTAAAAATACTATGACGAAGCAAACACTGATTCTATTAACCGCATTGCGCGCGGTCACAAATATTTTCTGAAATTAATATTAAATTAGTAGAGGGGTTATGAGGACTAGAAAAAGGAGCAATATCTTTTTGATATTTATCTTCTTCTTTCTAGCGAGCATTTGCTTTGAAAATATTTCTTTTAACTTCTTTTAAATGTAATTTTATTACGATTATTATATATGAATATTATACGAATATTATACACGAATTGCTTAACAACAATCATTAATAATACGATAAAACAAAATAAAGATTTATACATACGAAATGTAAAATTTTACCACGTCATCAAGAAACACATATGGTGGCCATATTGGAATTTTTCCCGCCTTCGAAGATGTATCATGATGTTACCAATTAAACCTGTACAAAAAAAAAATCAAAATTTCTAAATAAATGAATAAAACGTATGAAATTAGATTAAAGTATCAAATCAAATAAAAACTCACGCAAATTATATTACGCACTAAATAGAACACACGTCTCGAGAAAATTTCAAACGTCTAATTTCTCACAACGAATCAACGAATGTCACTGCGCTTCGATTTCGCGCATCGAATAACAACATGGAAAGGGGGATACGCTCGACAATTCGACAAGCCGAAACATGTTTGAACACGAATCCAATTTCTTGGAAACGATCAAATATCATAAGGAATGTTTCTAGCCTCGAGCAAAATATAAACGATAGACTAAAAAAAGTAAACAATAAACACACACGAGAGACGTTGCACGCAATATGTATATTCATTCGGAAAAATATGCTATGCTTGAATAATTCGATTTCGCGAAATGAATTCGTGAACGAACCGTAAAAAGTTTCTTTTATTTTAATACGACTAAAATGATAAAAAAATGAAGATCAAGAACGTAAAATAAACGTATATAATTAAAATTATATTAAAAGAAACCAATTCAAATTTTGTCTCGAAATAATTCGATACCGAGACGCTAATGACGCAATAGACGCCAAATGAACAATCGAAAGAAAAGGCACAAAAAAACACAAAACACTAATTAATTTCGTTGTCACTACACTGAGTCGATTATTTAAAAAACTAAATTAGCAATAATTAATAAATTTGGTAATAATAAGAGTAAAATAACTTACTGAGTAATCCGAATTTGCGACGATCCGTCCTCTTGTCACGATTTTCAACTGTAGACTAATGCCATGCGCATTACGATGCGCACTATGATGCGCACTGATTCGTCTCGCGTTTCGAACTAAGCGACGTTCTGATTGGCTGGCACATCGGACATACTTATTCGTTCTAAAACCGCGCGGAAAATTGAAATATCGTACAACATATATTAATTGTTGTTACTTGTAATATTAGAATCCAATAAAGATATACTTATTAGAAATATCGAAAATTATGAATATAATTATTAGTTTAACAAAATAATTAAATTGAATGAAACACGGATAATAATATAAAGAAGGAATTTAATATATCGATTAATTAATTTTAAATAAAAATAAAACATAAAAAAAAATTTACCAAAAAAACTTAAATAAATTGTATAAATTTAAATAAATTAACTAAAAATTAAAAAAATCAAAAAATTATAAAACATAACATAACACAATATAGCAATAACAAAATAATAATAAATTTAATATTAAAATACAGAATTTAATTTAATTTTAAAATAAATAAATTTAAGACATTAAAATTCAGAATAAAATTGAAACACAGTAAGATATTTTATATTGAGATGGATAAAATCAGAACAGAATTGAAATATATAAAAAAAAGATATAAAAGTTAGACATAAATATGAAAAATTTACAAATATAAATAAAATTTAACACATATATTTATTGAATTGAAAAAATATGTCCAAAGGAAAAACATTTAACATTGTAATACGTCACTAATGAATAAAATATTAAAAAAAGCAAATAACATAAAAATTATTTAACTATTATAAAATAAAAAGGAATTG